>NC_133393.1:49847222-50150126 GCF_047511655.1 Castor canadensis
ACACTGCATTCAGCAGAGGTGTGTGACAATGACCAAAGTGTTATAAACACAGAAGGAAGAAGAATAAGTGAAGGAAACCAGGGGAGAGGGTTTATTGTTGTCATCACTCATTTGCTTTTACCAGAAGGATGAGACTCTGTCATAAGATGGTCACACACTTGGTGTCAGAGTTCTAGTCTCTGCTCTGAAATCTCTCACAGGTTATTTGGCACCCCATAGCCTCAGTTTCTTCATGGGAGAATGAGGCCAGTAACTGTTATGGACAAGATGCAGGGAGCTATCAGGTGTGAGCTGTCCAGCATCTGGCACCTGGCACCTGAAAGTGCTCCCTGAGGCTTGATCCCCTTGAGGAAGGCGTTCTCAGCAATCTCAAGTAAGTAGTGGGTGGCAGGAAGAACACCTACCTTACTATAACCTGGCTATTTAATCAGAAGCCATCTCCATAATTACAACAGGAATTTCAGAAGCTACAAGAAGACAATGCCTTATTCATACATAATTGTCATTTAATAAATGTTTATTGAACATGTAGCTGAATAGGTGAATAAATGAATAATTAAGAACAAAGACTTCCACTGCTTAGTGTCGAGTTTTAGTCAAAAATTAGACATGGTGGAAATGAAAGGAGTTGCTTTTTCACTAAGTGTTTGGTTCTTCCCTCCCTGCAGGGCTCCAGGAAGCAGGCTGGAAAGGGAAAAAGAGCACTATCACACCTGTGTTCCACGGTCCTGGGTATGATCAGTGCTAAACAAAAGAACCACAGGAAGAGGAGGACAGTCATTCAAAAAGGAGGGCAGGGCCAAGGCTTGTCTAGATACTGCCAATAATATTTTTAATCCAGAAACATCTAGAGAAGGATTCCCTCCTTTAAAAAAATCACCAAGTGATTTTAAAGTCATTTTTATTGGTGCGTACAGAAGCAAATGCATCCACTAGGATATGTGCCCTGATTCCAAAAGACAGGGCTAAGAAGAAATACAGGGGTGTAACTGTGGTTCATATTGCATTATCATACCCAGGATCAACCACATCCCCACCACCTACAGCAAACCACACCCCCACCACCTGCAGCAACCACCAGCTTAATAACACAGGGAAACCATTCCAGGTCTTTCTTCCCCTCACCACACACCCCAACCCAAAGGGGACTAGGGACTAAGCAGCTTCCTAGGTTTTATTTGCAATTTGATTTCTTTTGTGAAAAGAGGCATAATAAACCAAGGGTACCTATAATAGCTACATATTATGCCATTTTCTGTTGATATAATGAAATACTAGAGGCTAAGTAACTTATGAGGAAAGAAAGTTTTTAGCCCACAATTCCATAGGTTCAAGGGCATGGCACCCACATCAGTTTGGCTCTAATGAGGATGTCACCTAGTGTCTCTAGTGAGGGCATCACAATGGCAGAGCCCACACTATGTGTTTGTTTGCTTAGACAGTGTCTTGCTCTGCAGCCCAGGCTGGACTTAAATTTGTTATGTATCCCAGGCTAGCCTTGAACTTGGGATTCCCCTGCCTCAGCTTCCTGAGTGCTGGGATTCCAACCATTTGGTACCCTGCCTGCAGCAGGGTTGAGAACCAACCCACATCCATGAGAATTATCCTAATCCCTTTCAAGGGCACACCCTCCAAGCACTAATGACCTCCCACTAGGCTCCTCATCTTAAAGGTTCCATACCATCTCCAACACTGCCACCAGGGGAGCAAGTTTCCAATCCATGAACCCTTGGGGAGCAAATCCCATCCAACCATAGCTGTCTGTTTATTTTCAACTTTTGAACATTTCAAGTTGTACAAGAAAGAGGAAGCAGAGTAGAAGCAAGGAGCACACAGCAAGTGAGAACCACTTAGTCAGGATCGGCTGCCAGTGTTGGAGGAGCCCCTGGCATAAGATCATGAGGTGGCATTTCCAACAGCGCCATTTCTAGTGGAGCCAGACTGTTTTCTGGTTTGAGTGAGTGCAGTCAGGTTCCTGGTATTCCACTTATGGCTGCCACATGCCTCACTTCCAGGCATCTCCTGCAGACAGCAGAGATGATAGCCCATACTATTCCTTCCTCAGACAGCAGGTAGAGTATAATGTTTCCTGGAGAATGACTTGCCTAATTGGCCACGATGTCACTTTCTTGAAACCTGTTTTTGATCCAAGGACCTTAGCCAAGTGCAGAATCCATCAATGTTGGCTCATACTGGAGTCTCATCAAACAGCAGTGCCCCATCCGCCCTATCAGTAAGTTCATGTTCAACTTTTTAAAATAGTCGTGATCAGACCCAATGGAATCTGCCCACTTTTAGAACTAAAAAATAAATTTTTATAAAAAACATTCAGTCACTAATAATCTCCATCTGGCACCTCAGAGGAAAAGTAATCTATTAGTTCTTGAAGCATGGAAGTGCCCTGTTGCCTGGGATGAGATGTTCAGGTGTTTGAATGCCTCTGCAAAAGCCAGCATGGGACTTTGCAAGAAGAAATTAAATATGCATGGTGTGGTGGTTCATGCCTGTAATCCCAGTACTTGGGAGGCAGAGGCAGAAGGATTGTGAATTTGAGGTCAGCCTAGGCTATATAGCCAGACCCTGTCTCAAAAATAAAATAAAAAAATTTAAAAGAAAAGTAAGATAAAATATGAAATTAAAATAAAGCAAATGGAGAAAATTCCATTCAAATTAATTTAGGCAAAAGAGCAAAATAATGATTCTGGTTATTGAGAAAGATCTAGAATTGGCTTCAGGGATGAGAGGACCCAGGATTCAAAGGCCCTGGCCTCCCTTTCAACTCTTCTCTCCACTACAACCCTATTTTCTCCTGTCCTTGGTTCCACATTACAAATCCCAGAAATAGACCTTAGCTGCCTAGGGTCAGATGCCCACCTCTCAGCCCCATGGTAAGACCAGGGCGACAAGAATGTCAGAGCATGGTGTCTGTAACCCTTGTCAACACAGGAAGAAGTGTAGACCCAAAAGAGTAATATTGCCTTGTATAAATCATGTCTTTTATTCTGGTGGGTTTTTTTTTTTTTTTGTGATCCTGGGTTTCAAACTCAAGTCCTCACACTTGCTAGGTAGTGCTCTACCACTTAAGCCACACTCCTAGCCCTTTTTGCTTTAGTTATTTTTCATATAGGGTCTCAAATCTTTTGCCCAGGCCTGGCCTAAGACAGCGGTTATCTTACCTATGTCTCCCTATACCTGGGAGTTCAGGTGCATCCCACCATACCTGGCTGGTTTGTGGAGAGGGGGTTTTTAACTAACATTTGTGCAGGCTGGCCTTGAAACATGATCTTGATTTCTGCATCCCACGTAGCTAGCATTACAGGCATGCCACAACATTGTCCCTATTCTGTATTTTTTTTCATTTCTCCTAAATTTTATTAAAACTATAAATATTGAGATTAAAGAAGTTAAATGAAGCCCAGACAAAATGAACACAGTAAAACCATAAAAAAACCCTATTATTTAGAAATAGATACATATGTAATAAAAACAATAAATAGCAAAAGCAAGATTTAGCAAAATTCAGTATAGTTGGGTTACATCTGGAAAGAAGGATTAAAAAGCTTCAAATATATTAGCAAATTCTTTCATTCAAGTGACCTAAGGGTTAGGTAAGTATTTATTATTATTTTTAGGCACATTTTTTATTTCCTAGCATACATTAGTAGCACAAGGGAGTTTCATTGTGACAATCCGTGTAATGTATTATGAACAAGTTCACCCCCTCTTTTGCATTCCCTTAACCCTCTTCTCTCCTGCCCAATTTCAAACAATATTTGGAAGGTTTCATTACGCTTTCCTCATATAATTTATACACACATTGTACTTTGATCCTCTTCATTCCCTAATCCTTCTTCCTTTTCCTCTCCCCATCCCACCAACCTCCCTCGTCGTCATCGTTACCATCATCATCATTTTAAGTTTGGATTCTGCAAATGAGCGAAAACGTGCAATATTTGGCTTTTTGACCTTGGCTTATTTGGCTCAACAGAATGACTTCCAGTTCCACCTATTTTTCCTTCAAATGACATAATTTCGTTTTTCCTTGCGGCTGAATAATAATCCATTGTGTTTATGAATCATGTTTTTGTTATCCATTCATTGGTTGTTGGGCACCTGAGCTGATTCCACAGCTTGGCTATTGTGAACAGACCTGCAATAAACACGAGGTACAAGTATCTCTCTTGTATGTTGATGTATGCTCCTGATACATGCTCAAGAGCACATAGCAGGGTTGTATGCTAGATCTGTTATTAGCTTTTTGATGATTTCCATAGTGGCTGCACTAGTTTACATTCCCACTAACAGTGTCTGAGGATTCCTTTCACCCCACACCCTCATCAGCATTTGTTGTTATTTTCTTGATGGCAGCTGTTCTGACTGGGGTGAGATGGAATCTCACTACAGTTTTGAGTCACGTTTCTTTATGGCTAAAGATATTGAACACTGCTTCATGTATTTGTTAGCCACTGTACTTCTCCTTGGAACTGTCTGTTCAATTCATTTGCCCATTTTTTAATCAGATGGGTTGTTTCTTGGTGTTTAATTTTATGAGCTCTTTGAATAATCTGAATATTAATCCTTTATCTGATGAATAGCTGGTGAAAATTTTCCCCTTTTTTGTGGATTGTCTCTAGATTCTGGTCCTTGTTTCCTTTAATGTGCAGAAGCTTTTTAATTTGATGCAGTCCCATTTGTCAATTCTTGCTCTTAGTTCCTGGGTAATTGGAATCCTATTCAGAAAATATCTATTCTTTTTCTGCACACCGCTTAGTGCAAGCAAAGTTGTTTTTGTGACTCTCAGAAAGGTAAATGAGTGCTCAGACCATGGTGCTTCACTTCTCTGTTTGAAAAGCTTATGGAAGAAAATTCCAGGATGGCAGCTAGAAGGAGGAAGAAGAAAGCGTGCCTCCTAAAGCAAAATCTTGGAGAGATGCTGGAGATACACATTACAGGAAAAACCACCAAGAACAGGAAAAACTTTGACTCCTCCACACCTCCAGCCTGCGCATAGCATCTCCACTTCACGTTAAATGGAGAAACCAGGAGGGTTCCTGTGCCACCGCCAGACGGCAGAGCCCAGACGGCTTGGGAACACCCAGACCACAAAGTGAGCTAAGCGGTACACAGTACTCCCACAGACAACCCTGGGCCAGATCAGCACAGCCCCCTGGACAGACCAACCCCCACCCAGGGAAAAAAGAAAAAAAACTGAATAATAAACAATAACAACAGAGGAGACACATAGCAAAGAGGACAGGGCACCCTGAGCGCCAAAGAGGGAGGGAGGGGAAATCCCGCACAACAAGCCGGCTGAAGAAGGCAGGAGCGGCAGCACACGCCCAACAATCAGGAGCAGGAAAGCTTGTAAAAGTGGCAGAGGGAGGAAAACTCCACAGGAGAGGGGGGAAGACCCACCTCCCACATGAACTGTAAATAAACGAGCAGGCCTGATAAAGCTGGTGCAGTGTCACCTCCCCCAGTGTGCTTGGAAAGGGGAAAGCTTGTAGCAGCAGCTCATGCACAGGAGAACCCTAAGGAAACAAAACCTGTGGGGCTAGGTGAGTGTTAAGCTCACTCCTGAGATCTGCATAAATAACGCCTCCAGCAACAGCAGGCTGACAGCAGTGGGCAGGCAAGCCCTCATATAGGCATTCACAGAACTGTCTCCAGACTCTTTTTTTTCTTTCTCCCTTTGATGAGACAACAACTAAACTATACCTGCATGCTGAAAAACTTACTGAAACTGTATGGAATTTGAAATTGGGACACTTTGTGGTGTTTTTTTTTTGTTTTGTGTTATTTTGTTTGGTTTGATTTTTTTTCTCTTTAATGAGATAACAACAGAACTACTTCTGAGACACCATCTCCAGGATTGGAAGCTGAGGGGCAAACACCAAAATTATTAAGAATGAAACTCTATTGTCTCTCTAATGCCTGTTCAGCTTACTTTTGATTAGTACACTATCTCTCCCTGTTTCTATCTTTGAAACTTTTTTTGTTTGTTTCTTTGTTTTGTTTTTTCTACTTGTTTATTTGTTTTTCCCTTTTTCTTTAACTTCTTTGCTTTCCATCTCCTCTCACCCTTCAATTCTAAATATCACCATTGTTATTATTACAAGCAGGAAAATAATTGCACACAGTACAGGGACAATAACAACACCAAGGGCAATGATGGGAAGACAGAAAAAAACAGGGAAACCAGTTTCCCCACAGCAAAAAATTAGTACAGGAACCAGAGGGAAATAAAGAAAACAGATACCCAGATCCAGACTCCAACAAAATGAAGATAAACTATGCCAAAGGACCCAATGAAGCCCACAAGAATAATCTAAAAGAAGACATACTACAAGTACTCAATGAGAATTTTATAGAGATGATACTGGATAGGGTCAACCAAAATGTACAGGAGACACTCAAGAAATTCCAAGACAACATAAATAGAGAATTTAAAAAAGCACAAGAAGAAATAAAAGAAACCATAGAAGCACTGTATAAACTCCAAAGTGAAATAAAGAACACAATTAATAAAGAGATAAATGAACTCAGGACAAAAATAGACAACATTAAAGAGGAAACAACTCAGGATATGGAAAACCTCAGAAAAAAGAATGAAACAGAATTGCAAAAAAAAAAAAAAAAAAGAAAGGCCAATCCAGCAGAATAGAACAAACAGAAGACAGAATCTCAGAACTCGAAGATGAAATGGTAGTTAAAGGAAAAATGGAAGAACTATTAGTTCAACAACCCAAGACCTGTGAAAAGAAAATGCAAGAACTCTCCGGCTCCATCAAAAGACCAAACCTGAGAATCATGGGCATTGAAGAAGGAGAAGAGGTGCAAGAAAAAAGAATGCGTAACATATTCAACAAAATAATAACAGAAAATTTCCCAAATCTAGAGAAAGCTATTCCCATATAGATGCAAGAGGCCTCCAGAACACCAAACAGACCAGATCAAAATAGAACTACCCCATGGCATATCATCATTAAAACAAGTACAGAAACTAGAGAAATAATATTGAAGGCTGTAAGAGAGAAGAAAACAAATAACATACAAAGGTAAACCCATCAAAATCACAGCAGACTTCTCAACAGAAACATTAAAAGCAAGAAGAGCATGGGGTGAGATCTTCCGGGCACTGAGTGAAAATAACTTCAACCCTAGGATACTCTACCCAGCAAAACTATCATTCAAAATAGATGGAGCAATAAAAGTCTTCCATGATAAGCAGAAACTAAAACTATATGTGACCACAAAGCCACTACTACAAAAGATTCTTCAAGGGATTCTGCACACAGAAAGTGAAACCCAACATAACCATGAAAGGACAGACAGCACCAAACTACAGGGAAAGAAAAAGAAAGTAGAGAGTAACCTCAGCTTAGGTACACACAATCAAACCCTCAAACAACTAAGACAACTAAATGACAGGAATCACCACATAACTATCAGTACTAACGCTTAATGTTAATGGACTTAATTCACCCATCAAAAGGCACCACTTGACAAAATGGATTAAAAAGGAAGATCCAACAATTTGTTGCTTACAGGAGACCCATCTCACTGACAGAAACATACAAAGGCTTAGGATGAAAGGCTGGAAGAAGATTTACCAAGCCAATGGCCCCTGAACACAGGCAGGAGTAACAATACTTATCTCTGACAAAGTAGACTTCAAACTTACATTGATCAAATGAGATAAAGAAGGACATTCCATACTAATAAAAGGGGAAATAGACCAAAAGGAAATAACAATTATCAACCTATATGCACCCAATGTCAACACACCCAATTTCATCAAGCATACCCCGAGGACCTAAAAGCATATATTAACTCAAACACAGTGGTTGTGGGAGACTTTAACACCCCAATATCATCAATATATAGGTCATCCAAACAAAAACTCAATAAACAAATCCTAGATCTAAAATGTACAGTAGATCAAATGGACCTACTTGATGTCTACAGAATATTTCATCCAACTTCTACACAATATACGTTCTTCTCAGCAGCCCATGGAACTTTCTCCAAAATAGATCATATCTTAGGGCACAAAGCAAGCCTCAGCAAATATAAGAAAACGAAATTATACCATGCATACTATCTAATCACAATGCAGTAAAACTAGAACTCAACAACAAAAGTAAAGACAAAAACATGCAAACAGCTGGAAACTGAACAACTTATTGCTTAATGAAGAATGGGTCATTGATGAAATAAAAGAGGAAATTAAAAAGTTCCTGGAAGTCAATGAAAATGCAAACAATCCCAAAACAAATAGAAGGAGAGAAATAATAAAAATAAGAGCTGAAATCAACGAAATAGAAACCAAAAAAACCATACAAAGAATTAATGAAACAAAAAGTTGATTCTTTGAAAAAATAAACAAGATCGAATGACCCCTGGTAAACCTGACTAAAATGAGGAGAGAAAAACCCAAATTAGTAGAATCAGGAATGCAAAAGGGGAGATAACAACAAACAATATCAAAGTCCAGGAAATCATCAGAGACTACTTTGAGAACCTATATTCAAATAAATTCAAAAATCTTAAAGAAATGGACAGATTTCTAAATACATATGATCATCCAAAACTGAATCAAGAGGAAATTAATCACCTAAATAGATCTATAACACAAAATGAAATTGAAGCAGCAATCAAGAGTCTCCCCAAAAAGAAAAGCCCAGGACCTGATGGATCCTCTGCTGAATTCTATCAGACCTTTAAAGAAGAACTGACACCAACCCTCCTTAAATTGTTCCACAAAATAGGAAGGGAAGGAAAACTGCCCAACACATTTTATGAAGCCAGTATGACACTTATCCCAAAACCAGGCAAAGACACCTCCAAAAAGGAGAACTATAGGCCAATCTCCTTAATGAACAGTGATACAAAAATCTTCAACAAAATAATGGCAAAACGAACTCAACAACACATCAAAAAGATCATTCACCATGACCAAGTAGGCTTCATCCCAGGAATGCAGGGGTGGTTCAACATACAAAAATCAATAAACATAATAAACCACATTAACAGAAGCAAAGACAAAAACCACTTGATCATCTCAATAGATGCAGAAAAAGCCTTTGATAAGATCCAACACCATTTCATGATAAAAGCTCTAAGAAAACTAGGAATAGAAGGAAAGTACCTCAACATTATAAAAGCTATATATGAGAAACCTACAGCCAGCATTATACTTAATGGAGAAAAACTGAAAGTATTTCCTCTAAAATGAGGAACTAGACAAGGATGCCTACTATCTCACTCCTATTAAACATAGTACTAGAATTCCTAGCCAGAGCAATTAGGCAAGAAGAAGAAATAAAAGGAATACAAATATGCTTATTTGCAGATGAAATGATCCAATATGATCCTATACCTTAAAGACCCAAAAACCTCTACTCAAAAGCTCCTAGACACCATCAATAGCTAGCAAGATAGCAGGATATAAAATTAACATAGAAAAACCATTAGCATTTCTATACACTAATAATGAACAAACTGAAAAAGAATATATGAAAACAATTCCATTTACAATAGCCTCAAAAAAAAATCAAATACCTAGTGGTAAACCTAACAAAAGATGTGAATGACCTCTACAAGGAAAACTATAAACTTCTGAAGAAAGAGATTGAGGAAGACTGTAGAAAGTGGAGAGATCTCCCATGCTCATGGATTGGTAGAATCAACATAGTAAAAATGTTGATACTCCCAAAAGTAATCTACATGTTTAATGCAATTCCTATCAAAATTCCAATGACATTCATTAAAGAGATTGACAAATCTACTGTTAAATTTACATGGAAACACAAGAAGCCATGAATAGCCAAGGCAATACTCAGTCAAAAGAACAATGCTGGAGGCATCACGATACCCGACTTCAAACTATATTACAAAGCAATAACAATAAAAACAGCATGGTACTAGCACAAAAACAGACAGGAAGACCAGTGGAACAGAATAGATGACTCAGATATGAAGCCACACAACTATAACCAACTTGTCTTTGATAAAGGTGCTAAAAATATATGATGGAGAAAGATAGCCTCTTCAACAAAAACTGCTGGGAAAACTGGTTAGCAGCCTGCAAAAAACTGAAACTAGATCCATGCATATCACCCTATACCAATATTAACTCAAAATGGATCAAGGATCTTAATATCAGACCACAAACTCTAAAGTTGGTACAGGAAAGAGTAGGAAATACTCTGGAATTAATAGGTATAAGTAAGAACTTTCTCATCGGAACCACAGCAGCACAGCAACTAAGAGATAGCATAGATAAATAGGACTTCACAAAACTAAAAAGCTTCTGCTCAACAAAAGAAATGGTCTCTAAACTGAAGAGAACACTCACAGAGTGGGAGAAAATATTTGCCAGCTATACATCAGACAAAGGACTGATAACCAGAATATATAGGGAACTTAAAAAACTAAATTCTCCCAAAACTAATGAACCAATAAAGAAATGGGCAAGTGAACTAAATAGAACTTTCTCAAAAGAAGAAATTCAAATGGCCAAAAAACACATGGAAAAATGCTCACCATCTCTAGCAATAAAGGAAATGCAAATTAAAACCACGCTAAGATTCCACGTCACCCCTGTTAGAATAGCCATCATTAGCAACACCACTACCAGCAGGTGTTTGTGAGGATGCGGGGAAAAAGGAACCCTCTTACACTGCTGGTGGGAATGTAAACTAGTACAACCACTCTGGAAAAACATTTGAAGGCTACTTAAAAATCTAAACATTGATCTACCATTTGATCCAGCAATACCACTCTTGGGGATATACCCAAAAGACTGTGCCTTAGGTTACTCCAGAGGCACCTGCACACCCATGTTTATTGCAGCACTATTCACAATAGCCAAGTTATGGAAACAGCCAAGATGCCCCACCACTGACGAATGGATTAAGAAAATGTGGTATTTATGCACAATGGAATTTTATGCAGCCATGAAGAAGAATGAAATGTTATCATTCGCTGGTAAATGGATGGAATTGGAGAACATCGTTCTGAGTGAGGTTAGCCTGGCCCAAAAGACCAAAAATCGTATGTTTTTCCTCATATGTGGACATTAGATCAAGGGCAAACACAACAAGGGGATTGGACTTTGAGCACATGATAAAGCGAGAGCACACAAGGGAGGTATGAGGATAGGTAAGACACCTAAAAAACTACATAGCATTTTTGTCCTCAAGGCAGAGAAACTAAAGCAGATACCTTAAAGCAACTGAGGCCAATAGGAGATGGGGTTAGATCAAGAAGAATTAACCTAGAAGGTAACACACACGCACAGGAAATCAATGCGAGTCAACTCCCTGTATAGCTATCCTTATCTCAAAACTAGCAAAAACCCTTGTTCCTTCCTATTATTGCTTATACTCTCTCTTCAACAAAATTAGAGATAAGGGCAAAATAGTTTCTGCCTGGTAGCAATGGGGTAGAGGGGAGAGAGAGGGGACAGGGTGGCGGGGGTGGGGGGAGGGAGTGCGTGGGGGAAGGGGGGAGAAATGACCCAAATATTGTATGCAAATATGAATAAAAAATAATTTAAAAATATCTGTTATATGATTTTGATGTGTTAAAATCATAGAGCCCTGACAAGGAACTAGTTTTCCCAGGGTTAGGTAATTCCTGGAAACAAACAACCCACTTACCTTTCAGATACAAGTCAGCCAAAAATCCATAGCAACTCCTTTGCCAGGCTCTCATAGTCAGGGTCACTGTTCCTCTGCTCTGTTCACCCCAGAGCCAGGCTCCAGACAACCAGGAGAGTCCTATGCTCCAGAGTCTGTTATTATGCAAACTGTCCCATCCCCAGCTGCTCACCCTCCTCACCTGCTCCTCCTTGCAACAGTAAAGGTTCCTGCCTGTGTTTACCCCTTTCCTTCTGCGTCCTAATGATGCCAGGGCTTCCTTGTGCATCCTTTTCTAGGGAGCTGAGCAGAATAAATTTCTTTCATGACAAAAAATTTCCATGTCTAGGTGTCTCTCTGTACTTGATTAAAACAGATCTCAGATTCTCTTAAAAACATGTCTGCTACAAAAATAGCCCAGACCTGAAGCAGCTGGAGAATTAGCATTGACTCATCATTGTAGGTCTCTAACCCTAAAGAGTGAGGACAAAGCAAAAAGTGAGTAGGTATCAAATGCAGAGACTGGTGGAATAAGCATAAAATTCACAGCCATTCTTTGAATCCCAAAAATACCATATGGTGCTTACAGCTGAGGAATAGGATAGAGCCATATAGCTGAGCAACAATGGAGGCTGTCAGAATTCTATAGCAGAAATTCTATACTCAGACTCCTTAGGCTCTTAACTTGACTGTTTCCCTACGAGGAGTGTGACCTTGGATAAGGTACTTAACTCCCTGTAAGCTTTAGTTCCTTACTTCTGAAATGAAGATAATACATAGTATCTGCTTCCTAGCCAGGTGCAGGAAGATCATTTGAGTCCAGGAGTTCAAGACACACAAGACAACATAGTGAGACTCTGTCTCAAGAAATTATTTGCTTTCTTATATCAAGATTAAATAAGATAATATTCCGTGCAGTGGTCAGAGCTACTTCTTATTTTTACTCTTGCTCTTATGACTAAAAAAGTTTTAATAAAACAAAATAGAATTTGCCCTTATACCCAAAAAAAAACCCAGAATATACTTTGTTTCTATGCTAAAAATGAAATGAAACAAAATTTAACAAAGTCTAAATGTAACAAAGAAAACCAAACAAGTTTATTTATAACAAGACAAGTAAATAACATCAAAACAGTTTTACACCCCTACAGATTAATAGTCTCATACCTTCAAAGCAGGTAAGGCCTATCTAAAAATGACACATAACACAAAGGAAGACAGGAACAAATATGACTCCACTGAAATGGAAAAAACTGTAGAATAAATCCACTGAAAAGGAAGTTAAAAGGAAATGACAGGATACTAGAGAAAAAATAATTGTGCATATGTATTACAGACAAAGGGATGATATCTCTGATATGCAAATATCCAACATGACAGGAAGAAAAAAGAAAATGATCCAGTGGAAAGACAGGCCAATGGTAGAAGCATGTTGTTGCCAAGAAACAAGCAAATAAAAGGACCCACACAGACCACAAACCCATGACAAGGTGTTGTGTCAGGCTGGCTCTTCTTAGCTGCAGGCACATACCTGGCAATAGCTGGAACTGTCTCGGTTTACATTTTTCACATCACCAAAAGGTCTGGAGCAGGCAGGCAGGTGGAGTCCTTACTGGCATTGGTTCAGGATTCAAAAAAATACCACACAGGAAAAGCTCTCTTCCTCGCTTCACTTTAGTCATCACCAGATGAAATACAGCTCGTGTACCATCATCCCTTGGTATCCAGGTGGGATTGGCTCCATGGACCCATCTTGGCTACTGACATCTGTGGATGCTTGAGTCCCTTAGGTAAAATGGTGTAGTATTCACAAGGAGCCAATGCACATCCTCCTGTACACTTAAAATCATCTCCATGTTACTTAGAATACCTGCTGCAATGTAAGTAGTTGTTATACTGCACTGTTTAGGGAAACTGATAAGAAAAGTCTGTACATGTTCAGAATAGATGCAATTTTCCCCAAGATTTCTAATCCACAGTTGATTGAATCTGTGAATGTGGAGCCCAGGCATATGGATGTCTGTTTGTATTACAGTGAAGCTCAAGATAAAAAGCAGTTCATCTTGGGTTTTTCTTGGATAAAGAGCAATTGCTTTGGGGCTGAGCTGAGAACAAAAGACAGCTAGAGTGTTCCTATGAACCCCAGCAAACTTTCTCACTGTAAGAACTGTGTTCCACAGTTACTTCTAGCTACAGGGGAGGCTGAGCAAGTCAGGATTGGGAAGGTACTGGGGCCTGGTGTCTGAAGGGAGGGCAGTCTTGTCCTCATAACTTTGAGTCTGACTAAGTCCCAGGTGATTGACTTCCTGTGGTCTCAGCAGGGCACTATCTGGATTTGAGGATGGAAATTCTTCGTTGAAGATTGTTCTATGAACCATGGGGCACTTATATTTCCTGACCCATGGACACTAGCTATGAGTGTGTTAATCAGTTTTCTGTCATGGTAGCAAAATACCTGAAATAACCAACTGAAAAAAGAAAAAGGGTTCATTTTGACTCACGGTTTCAGACCATGGCCAGTTGGGTCATTGCTTTTGGGCCTAGAGCAAAATAGCACATCATGGTGGGAGCAGGTACCAGAAGAAGCTGCTTGCCTCATGGTGGTTGTTTGATCATTGGTTCCTCAATGATGGGAAGTGGGTGTAGGCTGGTATGATTAGGAAAAGTACCTCAAAGGCCCATGTGTTAAAGCATCCATCCCCAGCCTGTGCTGCTATTAAGAGGCTGTTTCCCAAGGCCTCGGGAGGGCAGCACCACATTCCTGAAGGACTGACCATCTTAGGTAAATCATGATCAAATGCCTGAGAGCAGGCACGCTGTTTTTCCAAACAAAGTCAGGGTTCTCGTAACAAAATAAAAGGAGAAAAGACTATTGTGTGAGTGACTGACAGTGCTGTCTTGATGTCCAATCTCACTTTAAGTAAAGAGAGGACATTTTGTACTATAATAATATATTATTTTTCAGCAACTAGACTGGCAAACATTAACCATTTGATAAAACCAAGTGTTAGCAATACTGTAGGAAAATCTGCACTCTGCTTTGCTTTTGGCAGGAATATTCAATAGTGTAATTTTTAAAAAGCATTTTGCCAAATCCATCAAAAATTTTGCCACAATAATTCAATTCCTCAGTATATACCCAAAAGAATTGAAAACAGGAAGTCATATACATATCTGTAGATAAATATTCATCTCAGCACTGCTCCAGGAGCCAAATGTTCAAGAATGGATGCATGGAGAAACACGTGCTTGGTATACACATATGATGGAATACTATCCAGTCATTAAAAGGAATGGAGTCCAGATAACTCCAGCAATATGGATGACTCTCAGAAACGTGACACTATGTGAAAGAAGTCAGACACAAAAGATCACATATTGTATGGTCTCATTTTTTTTTTCATTTTTCTTTTATTATTCATATGTGCATACAAGACTTGGTTCATTTCTCCCCCCTGCCCCCACCCCCTCCCTTACCACCCACTCCACCCCCTCCCGCTCCCCCCCTCAATACCCAGCAGAAACTATTTTGCCCTTATCTCTAATTTTGTTGTAGAGAGAGTATAAGCAATAATAGGAAGGAACAAGGGGTTTTGCTGGTTGAGATAAGGATAGCTATACAGGGCATTGACTCACATTGATTTCCTGTGCGTGGGTGTTACCTTCTAGGTTAATTCTTTTTGATCTAACCTTTTCTCTAGTTCCTGGTCCCCTTTTCCTATTGGCCTCAGTTGCTTTAAGGTATCTGCTTTAGTTTCTCTGCATTAAGGGCAACAAATGCTAGCTAGTTTTTTAGGTGTCTTACCTATCCTCACCCCTCCCTTGTGTGCTCTCGCTTTTATCATGTGCTCATAGTCCAATCCCCTTGTTGTGTTTGCCCTTGATCTAATGTCCACATATGAGGGAGAACATACGATTTTTGGTCTTTTGGGGTATGGTCTCATTTATATGAAATATCCAGAATGGTTAAATTTACAGAAATGGAAAGCAAGCTAGTAGTTATGAAGGGCTGGAAGGCTGGGGGAAAGGGTAGTATTTGCTTAATGAGTACTCAGTTTTATTTATTTTGGGATGATGAAAAGTGCTTTTGTTTTGTTTTGGCAGCCCTGGGATTAGAACTCAGGGCCTCATGCTTGCTAGGCAGGTGCTTTTACTGCTTGAGACACTCCACAAGCCTGAAAAGTTTTGAACAAGATAGAGGTGATTGTTTCACATAGTTTGTGATCCACTAAATCATTTACTTTAAAAAGTTTAATTCTATGCTATGTGAATTTCAATCCAATGAAAAAAACTATCACAATGTACTCCACTACAAAAATAACATGATAATTAAAAAAAGAAAAAAACTACCCATCACTTTGGACCTAACATTTCAATGTGAAGAATTCAAACTCCACACCTTTTGCAAATATGTGCAAAGATATATGCACAGAAAACTCATGACCGCAGTGTTTGTGATGGAAATAACTAAAATTCCTTAAACATTAGCAGGGCTTTCCTTAGATAATTGTGGGCTATCCGTGCCAATGTAATATACACGCCCCTGGAAAACATGGCATCCACACTAATATGGAAAAAGTCTCTAGTAACTTCGAGAAGCAAAGAACAGGTCAGACTGATCATTAACTCTCATTTTGTTGCTGGTCAGCATCTTGGATGAATTATGTGATCTTTGTAGCATGCTCCTCTTGTCCTTAAAGGGGACAGTAATAGTCCCATTTATCCATTTGTTATAAATGACATAGTTCCTGGAAAGGGTAGAGGACATTGAGTGACTAGCACATTGGGAGAGCTTAAAGATGTTGGCTGTGACTGCTGGTATTTCTAAGATCTGTAGGTGGGGTACTTTCTTTGGAGCAGCATCTACCTTCCTGGCCAGCATGTGCCCTTGTCAGAGGCTCCTGCACTCCAGTGTACACCATCTTGGCTACAATCTGTACTGGCCATAGGACCTCCTGCAGAGCAATAGGGAGACTCCAACCCAACCAGGAGAGCTCTGAGCTCACACCCCCAGGCCAGCTGCTCTCCTCCCTGTGCAGTCCTGTTGTGATGGGACAGGAAACTCTTGCAGGAAATGCCAGGATGCAAAGCAGTCACTGCCAAAATCCCTGCCATTCACGTAGGTTGACATGATTATTGAGAGGGTCTCATAGGTGGGAAGCTTGGGCATCCTTGGGGAGGGTGCCCAGGAACATGGAGAAGAAAGGTCTCTCAAATAAGGATGGCCATGGTTACAGGTGTCTAAGCAGCTCAGCACTTGCCAGGGCTTTCCCATCTTCCTCAGCTGCCTGTGGTACCTGCTTCTGGGACTCTTCTGCTAATAAGTTGCTTGCTGTCCTTTTCTGTCCTTCTCTGTACTTCATACTTCTCAGGTGCTCTTGGTTCCCAGTACTAGCTTCAGCTTGCCAGGCTCTAATCTGGTTAATCTCTGTTGAGCTCTCACACAAACCACTGCCAGGGCTGGCCATCCTGGGGAAAGAATCCTCACCCGACACATTGGCTGTGCCCAGGGCAGTGAGCAGAGGTGGTCACTCTCTGATGTTCACTCTCTCCAGCCCAGCTAGGTAGTGTGTGAGGCTCTGACAATGGACTCAGAATAAAGACTATTCTTTTCCACTGCATTAGAAGGTTCACAGCTGAGAAGTACACTTGGCAGTCGTGTGCTCCATCAGATGGTACAAGGGTTTCAGAGGTGGGCCACTATTCACTTTCCCTGGGGTTAAGGAGGTACCATGGCTCTTTTCAAGGGCATGGACGTTCTAGCTTCCAGTGTAACTTTGTGTAATGTATAAATTGTTGGCTAGGAACTTAGATGTGAGGTTGGAAGGAGAATGGTTGGAGGGGTCTAGACACACTCAGCATGACTCCAGGAAGCCCTGGCCTGTCTGCTCAGCTTCCAAGACACACCTCATCTTCTCACTAGTAAAACTGGGGTGATGCCTCCCACTTCATAGGTGGTAGAAGGGATCAAAGGAGACCCTGGCTATGAATATGTTTTTGGCAAACACAAGTTGACTATCCCTTATTTGAAGTGCTTGGGACCAGAAATATTTTGGATTTGGGATTCTTTTCAGATTTTGGAACATTTACATTTATGTAATGAGACATCTTGGGGATGAGACCTGAGTCTAACATGAGCTTCACTTATGCTTTGTATGCACTATAACCACAACCAATCAATACGTATTGTGATAATTGAGTGATGTGTCCATAGTGTATGTCAGAAATTTGAAGCACCTTAGCAATGTTAGTCTTTAGGAGTAAGAATGAGTGGCAGGACTGGGTGAGAAGGAAATGGGGAGTGACTGCTTAATGAGTAGGGGTGTTTTCGTTATGGGGTGAGGAAAATGTTGTGAAACTAGTTAGTGAACAAGTATGCAATATCATGAATATACTTAATCCTACCAAATCAAACATGTTAAAATGGCTAAAATGGTAAATGTTATTTTTTTTTTTACCACAATAAGGGTTGGAGTATGGCTCAAGTGGCTGAGCACCTGCCTAGCAAGAATGAGGTCCTGAGTTCAAGTCCTAGTATCATAAAAAAATAAATAAAAGCCCTTTTTTTACTATAATAAAATTTTTCTTTTAAAAATAAATGGTTGAATTTCTACTTCCATCTATTGCTGAGTGGCTCAAATCAGACCAACTCTTGCTTAGAGAGTAACTATAAAGCTGGACACAAGTTTTTAGACAATAATTATTTAAAGGTATCTAAAGAGAAACCAATGTAGTCAGAGCTTGAAGGCCAAGATCCCAGAGAAAGTCAATGCATTGAAATGAACCTGACATTCTCTATTATTTTCCTCCTGAAATATAGTGATGGAATACTTACAGCACAGATGGATTTTAAACCTACAGTAATGAAGTTAGTGTAGCATGACACAGACTGGACAAGTAGACAAATGGAAGAGACTAGGGAGTCCAGAAATACCACGCTTTCACTTCTTCCCTCTCTCAATGGATAAGATAGATGACAGACAAATAAAGAAAAATACAGACAGATAAATAGTTGAAGATATATAGGTAGGTAGGTAGGTAGGTAGATAGATAGATAGGTAGATAGATACTGGATTTAGATTGAGGTAGCACTCCACTTTTGTGGGGAGAGAATAGTTGGGTTGATTAGATAAATGTAGGAAGAAAAGGTGAATCCAAGTGCTCCATGCTTCAAACCATGCACACAAGTCAGTTCTGGATGGACCAAAGTCTTAAATAATGAAAAGAAAAACAATGGTATATCTGTTAAGACAGCAAATGAGAGCAGCTTCATGATCTTTGAAAAGAAAAAAAATACTTCTTCAACAAGACACAGAAAGAAAAAGGATTACTTGGGACTGCATTAAACTAACTTGTACTCATCAAAAGACACCATTTAGGAGAGTGAAAACGCAAGTCATAGATTTGGGGAATATATTCAAAGCACAGACATGGCAAGTGACTCATAACCAGAATACATTTTTCAAAAACCCTACAAATGAATAAGAAAAACAATAATACAATGTTTTTTAAATGAGTGAGAGATTTGAATAAACAATAAAAGGTAAAAATGTGAACTCGAGCCATAAAGAAATACTGCTATATATTTGCCAAAATGGCTAAAACCATAATAATGAAAATTGATATTATATTTTGACAAGAACACAGAGTCACAGAATGCTTGAACACTGTTTCTGGGAGTAAAGTTTGGTCAACTATTTGAAAAACTATAGCTAATACTAAGCTGAATATTCTAAGTGCATATTCAGTAATACATGTACCAAGTGACAAGTACAAGAATGATTATGGTTATGCCATTTATAGTAGCTCCAAACTGGAAGAATACAAAACTTCATCAAGAATAGAATGCAAAGGCAACTGTTACTATATACCTATAATGGAATACAACACAGCAATAAAAATGAATGGACATCTACAACTGCAAACTAGATTACTCTCAGAAACACAACGTCGAATTTAAAAGGCCAGACACCAAAGAGCATGGTCAGTGTGATTCTACTTATATAAAATCATAAATAAGACTAAAGATTGTGATGATAAAAGTCAGAATACTTGTTATCACTGTTGGGGTTAGTGAGTGGGAAAGATAAGAGAAGCACTTCTGTGGTGTGGGTCACTTTCTAGTGGTTGTCTGTGTAGGATCACATCACTGTTCTCACTTTGTAAACATGCATGGAGCCATTCATATGTTTAACTAAAAACATATGTATAAGAAAATAGTTGTTGAAATACACATGTTGAAAAGTTATGAGTCATTGATTTTTAATCTTCCTACTTTTCATAGTGATGTTTTATGGATTTTCTGTGTTTGGAATACTTAAGTTGTATAATTAAAACTTATCAAGTACATCCTTTAAGATTGCTTTTTAGATCAATCATGGCACAGAGGTATGGGGGTGACACATTAAGTTGGAAAAGTGGAACAATATGCTAAATGACCTTAACATGATAAAGGCCATATATGAAAATCCCACAGTTCACATCATACTCAGTGGTGAAAGACTGAAAATGTTTCTTTTAAGATCAGTAGCAAGACAAGAATGCCTACTTTTGTCACTTTTATTGGACACAGTACTAGGAGTCCTAGACAAAGCAATTCTGCAAGAAAAGAAATGAGTGGCATCCCAAGTGGAAAGGAAAGGGCAAATAGGCAAGAACTTTCTCAATGGAACCCCAGCAGCACAGCAACTAAGAGATAGCATAGATAAATGGGACCTCATAAAACTAAAAAGCTTCCATTCATCAAAAGAAATGGTCTCTAAACTGAAGAGAACACCCACAGAGTGGGAGAAAATATTTGTCAGCTACACATCAGACAAAGGACTGATAACCAGAATATATAGAGAACTCAAAAAACTAAATTCTCCCAAAACTAATGAACCAATAAAGAAATGGGCACATGAACTAAACAGAATTTTCTCAAAAGAAGAAATTCAAATGGCCAGAAAACACATGAAAAAATGCTCACCATCTCTAGCAATAAAGGAAATGCAAATTAAAACCACGCTAAGATTCCACCTCATCCCTGTTAGAATAGCCATCATCAGCAACACCACCAACAACAGGTGTTGGCGAGGATGCGGGGAAAAAGGAACCCTCTTACACTGTTGGTGGGAATGTAAACTAGTACAACCACTCTGGAAAAAAATTTGGAGGCTACTTAAAAAGGTGGACATCGATCTACCATTTGATCCAGCAATACCACTCTTGGGGATATACCCAAAAGACTGTTACTCCAGAGGCACCTGCACATCCATGTTTATTGTGGCACTATTCACAATAGCCAAGTTATGGAAACAGCCAAGATGCCCCACCACTGACGAATGGATTAAGAAAATGTGGTATCTATACACAATGGAATTTTATGCAGCTATGAAGAAGAACGAAATGTTATCATTCGCTGGTAAATGGATGGAATTGGAGAACATCATTCTGAGTGAGGTTAGGCTGGCTCAAAAAACCAAAAATCGTATGTTCTCCCTCATATGTGGACATCAGATCAAGGGCAAACACAACAAGGGGATTGGACTATGAGCACATGATAAAAGCGAGAGCACACAAGGGAGGGATGAGGATA
Organism: Castor canadensis; assembly: GCF_047511655.1. NCBI lineage: Eukaryota > Metazoa > Chordata > Mammalia > Rodentia > Castoridae > Castor > Castor canadensis. The sequence goes on from NC_133393.1 coordinate 49,868,445, forward strand.
GGTAAGACACCTAAAAAACTAGCTAGCATTTGTTGCCCTTAACACAGAGAAACTAAAGCAGATACCTTAAAGCAACTGAGGCCAATAGGAAAAGGAGAACAGGTACTAGAGAAAAGGTTGGATCAAAAAGAATTAACCTAGAAGGTAACACCCACGCACAGGAAATCAATGTGAGTCAATGCCCTGTATAGCTATCCTTATCTCAACCAGCAAAAACTCTTGTTCCTTCCTATTATTGCTTATACTCTCTCTACAACAAAATTAGAAATAAGGGCAAAATAGTTTCTGCTGGGTATTGGGGGGGGAGAGGGAGGAGGCGGAGTGGGTGGTAAGGGAGGGGGTGGGGGCAGGGGGGAGAAATGAACCAATCCTTGTATGCACATATGAATAATAAAAGAAAAATGAAAAAATAAATAAATAAACAATTCTATGAGGAAGGTCAACATTTATTAGTTTTTAGGCTCTTGAAGAAAGTTATTTATATGTATATATAGGTATATGTATATAAGTATACATATATGTATGTATATATGTCTATATATATATACATTTTTACAGAAAACAGATAAACAGATTCTGTGATGTCAGGTAACTTGCCCAAAGTTACACAGCTAGTACATGGCACAGTGGGATTTGAAAGCAGTTAAACATAGCGATTGGCAGCAGTCTTTGAACTGCATTGCCTGAAGTAAATACTCAATAAATACTATCATCACTCAATAAATGTAAAAAAAAAAAAAAAGAAAAAAGAAAACGTGGTATCTATACACAATGGAATTTTATGCAGCCATGAAGAAGAACGAAATGTTATCATTCGCTGGTAAATGGATGGAATTGGAGTGAGGTTAGCCTGGCCCAAAAGACCAAAAATCATATGTTCTCCTTCATATGTGGACATTAGATCAAGGGCAAACACAACAATGGGATTGGACTTTGAGCACATGATAAAAGTGAGAGCACACAAGGGAGGGGTGAGGATAGGTAAGACACCTAAAAAAATTTGCTAGCATTTGTTGCCTTTAACACAGAGAAACTAAAGCAGATACCTTAAAAGCAACTGAGGCCAATAGGAAAAGGGGACCAGGAACTAGAGAAAAGGTTAGATCAAAAAGAATTAACCTAGAAGGTAACACCCACACACAGGAAATCAAAGAAGAAATCCTACAAGTAATCACTGAGAATTTCATGGAGATGATACTAGATATGGTTAACTAAAATGTACAAGATACACTCAAGAAATTTCAAGACATCAAAAGTAAAGAATATGAGAAGACACAGAAACAAATAAATGAACTCATAGGAGCCCTAAGTAAACACCAAAGTGAAACAGAGAACACTACAAATAGAGAGATAAATGAACTAAAGATGAAAATAGAAAGTATTAAAGAGGAAATGACCATGATATGGAAAACCTCAGAAAAAAGAATCAAACAGAAACACAAAACACAGTGGAAGGCCACTCCAGCAGACTAGAACAAGCAGAAGACAGAATCTCAGAACTCAAAGATAAAATAGAAATTAAAGGAAAAAACTGAAGAACTGTTAGTCAAACAGCTAAAGAACTGTGAAAGGAATATGCAAGAACTCACTGACTCCATCAAAGACCAAACCTGAGAATCATAGGCATTGAAGAAGGAGAAGAGGTCCAAACAAAATGGATTTGTAATATATTCAATAAAATAATAACAGAAAATTTCCCAAATCTTCAGAAAGTTTTGCCCATTCAGGTACAGGAAGCCTCCAGGACACCAAACAGACTTGACCAAAATAGAACTTCCCCACGACATATTATCATTAAAACAACAAGCACAGACAATAGAGAAAGAATATTGAAGGCTGTAAGTGAAAAAAAAACCAAATAATATATAAAGGGAAACCCTTCAAAATCACAGCAGATTTCTCAACAGCAACCTTACAAGCAAGAAGGGCATGGAGTGAGGTGTTCCAGGCACTGAATGAAAATAACTTCAACCCTAGGATACTCTACCCAGCAAAACTATCATTCAAAATAGATGGAGCAATGAAAGTCTTTCACAATGAGCAGAAACTAAAACAAGATAGGACCACCAAACAACCACTAAAAAAGATTCTCCAAGGAATTCTGTACACAGAAAATGAAAGCAAACAAAACCACAAGAGGACAGGCATTATCAAACCACAGGAGAAGAAAAGACAAGGAATTAGAGAGTAACATTGATTCAGCTATACACAATCAAACCCTTAAACAACAAAAACAACTAAATGACAGGAATCACCACATACTTATCAATATTAATGCTGAATGTAAACAGCATCAAAATCTGTTGTTTACAAGAGACCCATCTCATTGACAGAAACAAGCACTGGCTTAGGGTGAAAGGTTGGAAGAAAATTTACCAAACCAATGACCCCCCCCCAAAACAGGCAGGAGTAGCAATACTTATCTCAAAGTAGACTTCAAACTTACGTTGATTAAATGAGATAAAGAAGGACACTCCATACTAATAAAAGAGGAAATGCACCAAAAGGAAATAGCAATTATCAAGCTATATACACCCATCTCAGTGTACCCAATTTCATCAAACATACTTTAAAGGACCTACAAGCACATATAGACTCCAATACAGTGGTAGTGGGAGACTTTAATATCCCCTTATCAACAATAGATGGGTCATCAAAACAAAAAATCAATAAAGAAATTCTAGAACTAAATCACACCATAGGTCAAATGGACCTAGCTTATGTCTACAGAATATTTCCTCCAACTTCTGCACAATATACATTCTTTTCAACAGCCTATGGAACTTTTTCCAAAATTGATCATATCTTAGGACACAAAGCAAACCTTAGCAAATATAACAAAAAAGAAATAATCCCCTGCATTCTATTTGATCACAATACATTAAAACTAGAACACAACAACAAAAACGACAGCAGAAATTATGCAAATAATTGGAAGCTGAACAACACATTGCTCAATGATCAGTGGCTCATAAAAAAATAAAAGAGGAATTTAAAAAAGGTCTTGGAAGTTAACAAAAATGAAAACACAACCTATCAGAACCTATGGGACACAAAAAGGCATTCCTAAGAGGAAAGTTTATAACCATGAGTGCATATATTAGAAGGACAGGAAGACCTCAAATGATCTAATGCTACATCTCCAACTCCCAGAAAAACAAGAACAAGCAAAATCCAAAACAAGCAGAAGGAGAGAAATAATAAAAATAAGGGTTGAAATTAATTAAATAGAGACCAAAAAAAACCACACAAAGAATCAATGAAATAAAAATCTGATTCTTGGAAAAAATAAACAAAAAAAATCAACAGAGGGGATTCCAAGATGGCGGCTAGAGGGAGGAAGCAGAAAGCGTGCCTCCTAAAGTAAAATCTTGGATAGATGCTGGAGATACACCTTACAGGAAAAACCACTGAGAAGAGGCAAAACTTTGACTCCTCCACACCTCCAGCCTGCACACAGCATCTCCACTTCACATTAAACGGAGAAACCAGGAGGGCCCCCAGGCCACTGCCAGATGGCTTCAGAAGATGCGGACCACAAGGTGAGCTAAGTGGTATGTGGTACTCCCACAGACAATCTTGGGCCAGATCAAAATAGCCCCCTAGACAGACTGACCCCCACCCAGGGAAAAAAAGAGAAACTGAGTAATAAGCAATAATAACAAAAAAGACATGTAGCAAAGAGGGTGGGGCGCCATGAGCACTGAAGAGGGGTGGAGGGGAATCCCTCACAGAACTGTAAATAAACAAGCCAGCCAGAGAAGGCAGGAGCAGCGGCACTCGCCCAGCAATCAGGAGCGGGAAAACTTGTAAAAGTGATGGTGGGAGGAAAACTCCACAGGAGAGGGGGGAAAGCCCACTCCTGTAAATAAACACACCAGGGTGAGAAGGCAGGTGCAGTGTCACCTCTCCCAGTGTGCTTGGAAAGGGGAAAGCTTGTAGCAGCGGCTCGCACACAGGAGAACTCTGAATAAACAAAGCCTGAGGGCCAGGTGAGTGTTAAGCTCACTCTTAAGATCTCCAAAAATAAAGCCTCCAGCAACAGCAGGCTGACAGCAGTGGACAGGTGAGCCACCGCCTCAGATAGCCATTCACAGAACTATCTCCAGACTCTTTTTTTCTCTCTCTCCCTACCTTTGATGAGACAACAACCGAATTACACCTGCATGGTGAAAAACTTACTGAAACTGTATTGCATTTGAACTTGGGACACTTTGTGGGGTTTTTTTGTTTGTTTGTTTTGAGTGGTTTTGTTTTATTTTGGCTTTTCCAGACTTTTTCCCCTTTGATGAGACAACCACAGAACTACTTCTGAGGCACCATCTCCAGGATTGGAAGCTGAGGGACGAACATCAAAATTATTAAGACTGAAACTTTATTGCATTTGAACTTGGAGATTTTATATATATATTTTTTTCATTTATTTATTTTTTATTTTTATTATTTCATTATATTTTATTTTATTTTCATCCTCTCTCTGTCCCTCTAATGCCTTTTCAGCTTACGGTTGATTAGTACACTGTCTCTCCCTTTTCATATCTTTGAAACTTTTTCTTTGTTTCTTTGTTTTGTTTTTTTCTACTTGTTTATTTGTTTTCCCTTTTACTTTAACTTCTTTGCTTTCCATCTCCTCTCACCCTTTCATTCTAAATATTGCCAGTGCTATTATTACAAGGTAGAAAATACTTCATTGCACACAGTACAGGGACAGTAACAACACCAAGGGCAATGACAGGAAGACAGAAAAAACAGGGAAAACAGTTTCCCCACAGCAAAAAATTAGTACAGGAACCAGAGGGGAATGAAGAGAACAGAAACTCAGATCCAGACTCCAGCAAAATGAAGATAAACTATGCCAAAGAACCCAATGAAGCCCACAAAAATAATCTAAAAGAAGAAATACTACAGGTACTCAATGAGAATTTTATAGAGATGATACTGGATATGGTCAACCAAAATGTACAGGAGACACTCAAGAAATTCCAAGACAACAAAAATAGAGAATTTGAAAAAGCAAAAGAAGAAATAAAGGAAACCATAGAAACACTGTATAAACACCAAAGTGAAACAAAGCACATGATTAATAAAGAGATAAAAGAACTCAGGACAAAAATAGACAACATTAAAGAGGAAACCACCCGGGATATGGAAAACCTCAGAAAAAAGAATGAAACAGAACTGCAAAACAAAACGGAAGGCCAATCCAGCAGAATAGAACAAACAGAAGACAGAATATCAGAACTCCTAGAAAAATAACAGCAAGAAAATCCCAAACCAAAAAGAAGGTGAAAAATAATAAAAATAAGAGCTGAAATCAATGAAATAGAAAGCAAAAAAACCATACATAGAATTAATGAAACAAAAAGTTGATTCTTTGAAAAAATAAACAAGATCAATAGACCCCTGGCAAACCTCACTAAAATGAGGAGAGAAAAAAACAAATTAGTAGAATCAGGAATGCAAAAGGGGAGATAACAACAAACAATATCAAAGTCCAGGAAATCATCAGAGACTACTTTGAGAACCTTTATTCAAATAAATTCAAAAATCTTAAAGAAATGGACAGATTTCTAGATACATATGATCATCCAAAACTGAACCAAGAGGATATTAATCACCTGAATAGATCTATAACACAAAATGGAATTGAAGCAGCAATCAAGAGTCTCCCCAAAAAGAAAAGTCCAGGGCCTGATGGATTCTCTGCTGAATTCTATCAGACCTTTAAAGAAGAACTGATACAAACCCTCCTTAAACTGTTCCATGAAATAGAAAGGGAAGGAAAACTGCCAAACACATTTTATGAAGCCAGTAAGACACTTATCCCAAAACCAGGCAAAGACACTTCCAAAAAGGAGAACTATAGGCCAATCTCCTTAATGAATATTGATGCAAAAATCCACAACAAAATAATGGCAAGCCGAATTCAACAACAGATCAAAAAGATTATTCACCACAACCAAGTAGGCTTCTCCCAGGATGCAGGGGAGTTCAACATATGAAAATCAATAAACGTAATAAACCACAATAACAGAAGCAAAGACAAAAACCACTTGATCATCTCAATAGATGCAGAAAAAGTCTTTGATAAGATCCAGCACCATTTCATGATAAAAGCTCTAAGAAAACTAGGACTAGAAGGAAAGTACCTCAACATTATAAAAGCAATATATGACAAACCTACAGCCAGCATTATACTTAACGGAGAAAAACTGAAACCATTCCCTCTAAAATCAGAAACAAGACAAGGATGCCCACTATCTCCACTCCTATTCAACATAGTACTGGAATTCCTAACCAGAGCAATTAGGCAAGAAGAAGGAATAAAAGGAATACAAATAGGTAAAGAAACTGTCAAAATATCCCTATTTGCAGATGACATGATCCTATACCTTAAAGACCCAAAAAACTCTACTCGAAAGCTCCTAGAAACCATCAATAGCTATAGCAAGGTAGCAGATATAAAATCAACATAGAAAAATCATTAGCATTTCTGTGCACTAATAATGAACAAACTGAGAAAGAATGTATGAAAACAATTCCATTTACAATAGCCTCAAAAAAAATCAAATACCTAGGTGTAAACCTAACAAAGGATGTGAATGACCTCTAAAGGAAAAGTATAAACTTCTGAAGAAAGAGATTGAGGAAGACTATAGAAAGTGGAGAGATCTTCCATCTCATGGTTTGGTAGAATCAACATAGTAAAAATGTCTATACTCCCAAAAGTAATCTACATGTTTAATGCAATTCCCATCAAAATTCCAATGACATTCATTAAAGAGATTGAAAAATCTACCGTTAAATTTATATAGAAACATAAGAGGCCACGAATAGCCAAGGCAATACTCAGTCAAAAGAACAATGCAGGAGGTATCACAATACCTGACTTCAAACTATATTACAAAGCAATAACAATAAAAACAGCATGGTACTGGCACAAAAACAGACATGAAGACCAGTGGAACAGAATAGAGGACCCAGATATGAAGCCACACAACTATAACCAACTTGTCTTTGACAAAGGCGCCAAAAATATACAATGGAGAAGTAGCAGCCTCTTCAACAAAAACTGCTGGGAAAACTGGTTAGCAGTCTGCAACAAACTGAAACTAGATCCATGTATATCACCCTATACCAATATTAACTCAAAATGGATCAAGGATCTTAATATCAGACCACAGTCTAAAGTTGATACAGGAACTACTTTGGAATTAATAGATATAAGTAAGAACTTTCTCATTGGAACTCCAGCAGCACAGCACCTAAGAGATAGCATAGATAAATGGGACTTCACAAAACTAAAAAGCTTCTGCTCAACAACAGAAATGGTCTCTAAACTGAAGAGAACACCCACAGAGTGGGAGAAAATATTTGCCAGCTACACATCAGACATAGGACTGATAACCAGAACATACAGAGAACTTAAAAAACTAAATTCTCCCAAAACTAATGAACCAATAAAGAAATGGGCAAGTGAACTAAACAGAATTTTCTCAAAAGAAGAAATTCAAATGGCCAAAAAACACATGGAAAAATGCTCACCATCTCTAGCAATAAAGGAAATGCAAATTAAAACCACACTAAGATTCCACCTCACCCCTGTTAGAACAGCCATCATTAGCAACACCACGAACAACAGGTGTTGGCGACGATGCAGGGAAAAAGGAACCCTCTTACACTGTTGGTGGGAATGTAAACTAGTACAACCACTCTGGAAAAAAATTTGGAGGCTACTTAAAAAGCTAACCATTGATTTATCATATGATCCAGCAATACCACCCTTGGGGATATACCCAAAAGACTGTGCCTCAGGTTACTCCAGAGGCACCTGCACACCCATGTTTATTGTGGCACTATTCACAATAGTCAAATTATGGAAACAGCCAAGATGTCCCACTACTGACAAATGGATTAAGGAAATATGGTATCTATACACAATGGAATTTTATGCAGCCATGAAGAAGAATGAAATGTTATCATTCGCTGGTAAATGGATGGAATTGGAGAATATCATTCTGAGTGAGGTTAGCCTGGCCCAAAAGAACAAAAATCGTATGTTCTCCCTAATACGTGGACATTAGATCAAGGGCAAACACAACAAGGGGATTGGACTATGAGCACATGATAAAAGCTTTAGCACACAAGGGAGGGGTGAGGATAGGTAAGACACCTAAAAAATTAGCTAGTATTTGTTGCCCTCAAGGCTGAGAAACTAAAGCAGATACCTTAAAAGCAACTGAGGCCAATAGAAGCAGGGGACCAGGATCTAAAGAAAAGGTTAGATTATGAAGAATTAACCTAGAAGGTAACACACACGCACAGGAAATTAATGTGAGTCAATGCCCTGTATAGCTATCCTTATCTCAACTAGCAAAAACCCTGTTCCTTCCTATTATTGCTTATACTCTCTCTTTAACAAAATTAGAGATAAGGGCAAAATAGTTTCTGTCGGGTATCGAGGGGGCCAGGGGGGTGGGGAGAGGAAGGAGGTTGGGTGGGTGGTAAGGAAGGGGGTGGGGGCAGGAGGGAGAAATGACCCAAGCATTGTATGCACATATGAATAATAAAAAAAATGAAAAATCAACAATAATGACTGGCAAATCTGATTAAAATGAGGAGAGAAAAAAACCAAATCAGTAAAATCAGAAACGCAAAAGGGGAGATAACAACGAACACCACAGAAATCCAGGGAATCATCATAGACTATTTTGAGAACCTATATTCCAATAAATTTGAAAATCTTGAAGAAATGGACAAATTTCTAGATACTTATGACCATCCAAAATTGAACCAAGAGGATATTAACCACCTAAATAGATCTATAACATGAAATGAACTTGAAGCAGCAATAGAGTCTCCCAAAAAAGAAAAGTCCTGGACCTGATGGATTCTCTGCTGAATTCTATCAGACCTTTAAACAACAACTAATACCAACTCTCTTTAAGCTTTTCCACAAAATAGAAAGGGAAGGAACACTGCCTAACTCATTTTATGATGTCTGTATTACACTCATCTCAAAACCAGACAAAGACACATCCAAAAAGGAGAACTGTAGGCCAATCTCCTTAATGAACATTGATGCAAAAATCCTCAATAAAATAATGGCAGTCTGAATCCAACAACATATCAGAAAGATCATTTACCACAACCAAGTTGGCTTCATTCCAGGGATGCAGGGATGGTTCAACATATGCAAATCTATAAATGTAATACAGCACATTAATAGAAGAAAAGACAATAGATGCAGAAAAAGCCTTTGATAAGATACAACACCACTTCATGATAACAGCTTTAAGAAAACTAGGAGTAGAAGGAAAATACCTCAACATTATAAAAGCTATGTATGACAAACATATAGCCAACATCATACATAATGGTGAAAAACTGAAACCATTTCCCCTAAAATCAGGAACAAGTCAAGGGTGCCCAGTGTCCCCACTTCTATTCAACATAGTACTGGAATTCCTAGCCAGAGCAATAAGGCAAGAAGAAGAAATAAAAGGAACAAAGATAGGTAAAGGAACTGTCAAAATATCCCTATTTGCAGATGACATGATCCTATATCTTAAAGACTCAAAAAACTCTACCCAAAAACTCCTAGACACCATAAACAGCTTTAGCAATGTGGCAGGATACAAAATCAACTTACAAAAATCATTAGCTTTTCTATACACCACAATGAACAAATTAAGAAAGAATTTATGAACACAATTCCATTTACAATAGCCTCAAAAAAATCAAATACCCAGAGTAAACTGAACAAAGGACGTGAATATCCTCTACAAGGAGAACTACAAACCCCTGAAGAAAAAGACTGAGAAAGACTACAGAAGGTGGAAAGATCTCCCATGCTCATGGATTGGTAGAATCAACATAGTAAAAATGGCTATACTATCAAAAGCAATCCATATGTTTAACACAATTCCCATCAAAATCCCAATGACATTCCCCACAGAGATGGAAAAATCTACCTTAAAGTTCATTTGGAAACACAAGACACTGTGAATAGCAAAGGCAATACTCAGCAAAAAGAGCAATCCTGGAGGTATCACAATATCCGACTTCAAACTATATTACAAAGCAATAAAAACAGCATGGTACTTGCACAAAAACAGATATGGAACAGAATTGAGGATCCAGATATGAATCTATACAGCTATGCCCACCTTATTTTTTACAAAGGCACCAAAATCATATGATGGAAAATAGATAGCCTCTTCAACAAATGTTGCTGGGAAAAGTGGCTTTCTGCCTGTAGAAAACTGAAATTAGACCCATGTTTATCACCCTGTACTAGTTATCAACTCAAAATGGATTAAGGACCTTAATATTAGAACCGAAACTCTGAAGCTAGTTCAGAAGAGAGCAGGGCATACTCTGGAAGCAATAGGTATAGGCAAGGAGTTCCTCAACAGAACCCCAGCAGCTCAGCAACTAAAAGAAATGATGGACAAATGAGACTTCATAAAACTAAAAAACTTCTGCACAACAAAAGAAATGGTCTCTAAACTGAAGAGAACACCCACAGAGTGGGAGAAAATATTTGCTAGCTATACATCAGACAAACGACTGATAACCAGAACATACAGGGAGCTCAAAAAACTAAACTCTCCCAAAATTAATGAACCAATAAAGAAATGGGCAAGTGAACTAAACAGAACTTTCTCAAAAGAAGAAATCCAAATGGCCAAAAAACACATGAAAAAAATGCTCACCATCTCTGGCCATAAAGGAAATGCAAATTAAAACCACACTAAGTTTCCATCTCACCCATGTTAGAAAAGCTATCATCAGAAACACCACCAACATTCACAACAGGGAATTCTTAGGAGTAAAATGTAACTATCTCATAACCGGGGGTGTGGGGGGGGGAAAGTTAAGGGAAGCAAATGCAGACATGATGGAGATGTTAGATTGAACAGACACAGCCTTAAAACAGCTATTATAAATATATTTAAGGCCTAAACAGAAGAAAATGAGCACAGTGAGTGAAGAAAGGAGGAAATTCAGTAGGTAAATACAAAGTATGAAAAAAAAGAAGCCCAAATGAAAATTCTAGAATTGGAAAGATAGTGCCAGAAATAAAAACTTGAATTGAATAAATTTAAGGAAAGATTACACATCTTGCAGTGTGTGGGGGTGTTGGTGAGTTTCATAGCAGGACAATAGAGCTGTCCAAAGCAAATCACAGAGAGAAAAAAAGGGTTGTGCAATATGAACAAAGCCTGGTGATCATGGAGCAATATTAAGCCATATAAGACATGTGTAACTGTAGTTCCAGTAAGAAAGTTGAGATGTTGGGACAAGAAAAAATGTATGGTCTGGTAGAGATGAATCAATTTGGGTTGTAATACACATGTGCATGGAAGCAATGCTAGGAATCTCTCTGTACAACTATCCTTACCTCAAACCAGCAAAACACTATGTCTTTCTTATTATTGCTTATGTCTTCTCTTCAACAAAATTGGAGAAGAGGGCAGAACAGATTCTGCCTGGAAGCGAGGCGGGTAGGGAGAGAGGGAGGAAGTGGAGTACAGTGGGGAGAGATGGCCCAAACAATGTATGCACATGTGAATAAATGAATAAATACACCAAAAAAAAAAAAAAAGAAAAAAGAAAAGAAAGAAACACCACCAACAGCAAATGTTGGTTAGGATGTGGGGAAAAAGGAACCCTCATACACTGCTGGTGGGAATGCATGCTAATACAACCATTCTGGAAAACAATATGGAGGCTTCTTTAAAAACTAAACATAGATCTGCCATATGATCCAGCAATCCCACTCCTAGGGATATACTCAAAGGAATGTGACTCAGGTTATTCCATCGGCACCTGTACACCCATGTTTATTGCAGCACTATTCACAATAGCCAAGCTGTGGAAATAGCTTAGATGCCCCACTACTGATGAATGGATTAAGAAAATGTGGTATTTATACATAATGGAATTTTACTCAGCCATGAAGAAGAATGAAATCTTGACATTTGCAAGTAAATGGATGAAACTGGAGAACATCATCTTAAGTGAAGTTAGCCAGGCTCAAAAAGCCAAAAATCATATGTTCTCCCTCATATGCAGACTTTAGACCTAAAACAAATGCAGTAATATTATTGGACATGGGTCACATGCTAAGGGGAGAACACCCACAAGAGGAACAGGGAAAGGTAGGAAACCCAAAACTTGAAAGTGTCTGATGTCCCCACTGCAGATGAGCTAATACAGTAAACTTAAAATGACAGCAGTCAATATGGGAAGGTACCGGGAAGTAATGAAGAGGTCAGGTAGAGATGAATCAATTCTGGTTATAATACACATGTGCATGGAAGCAATGATAGGAATCTCTCTGCATAGCTATCCTATCTCAAACTAGCAAAAACACTATGTCTTTCTTATTATTGTTTATGTCTACTCTTCAATAAAATTGGAGAAAAAGGCAGACAGATTCTGCCTGGAAGTGAGGCAGGAGTGGGGAGAGAGGGAAGGGGCAAGGGGCGTGGGGTGGGGAATAGCCCAGACAATGTATGCACATATGAATAAATGAATAAATAAAAAATAAAAAATAAAAAAAATTAGATAATACCATTTCATGAGCTGGGTGGTACATACCTGTAATCCCAGCATATGGAAGACTGAGGCAAGAGTATGGTGAATTCAAGGCCAGCATGGGCTACCTAGCAAGACCCTGTCTCAAATAAAAAAAAAGGGATACCACCATTTATGACAATGTAGATGAACTTGGAGGACACTGTGTCAAGTGTAATAAGTCAGAATCAAAAAGACAATTACTGTGATAATGTGGAATCTAAACAAACTTAATATGTAGAAACAGTAAAATACTGCTTACGGGGGATGGAGGTGATGAGAAGATGTAGATTAGAGGAGATAGATGTGAGGTTGTGTAAGATGAATAAGTCAAGAAATGTAATATAAGGCATGAGGAATATAGTTAGTAATACATATTATATACTTAAAATTTACTGAAAGAGTGGATTTTAGGTGCAAAAAAGAAGTAACTATGTAAGATGATAGATATATTAATTTACTTGATTATAGTAATTATTTCATTATGTATGTATACCTCAAAACATCATGTTATTAACCTTAACTATATACCATAAAATAAATTTTAAAATGTGTACTGTAAAAAGAAAGTAGGAAAAAAATTCTATTTACAGTAATGTCAAAAAGGATAAAATACTTAGGAATACACTTAACCAAAGAGGTGAAAACTTGTACACAGACACTACAAAACATTACCAGAAGAAATTAAAGGAGGCACAAAGAAATGCAATGACCCCGCATCCATATATTGGAAGACAATATTGTTAAGATACAAGACTACCCAAATACAAAACACTACCCAAAGTCTTTCTTTTTGTAGAAATAGAGAAAAGTCTATCCTAAAGTTTATGTGAAATCCCAAGGAACTCTGAAGAGTTGAAGGTCTTGAAAAAGAACAGAGCTTCTTGATTTCAAAAATCTGTTAAAAACATACAGAAATAAAAATAGCTTGTACTGTCATAAGATGGGCTTAGACCAATGGAATAGGATAAAAAGCCCAGAACTAAACCTTCTCATGTATGGTTCAATGAATTTTGATGAGGATACCAAGGGGAGAAAGGACAGCCTTTTCAACAAATGGTGTTGGGAAAATAAGGCATTCACGTGGAAAATAATGAAGTTGGACCCTGACACTATGTAAAAAAATCAACCCAACGTGGCTCAAACACTAAACATTAGCACTAAACTATGAAACTTCTGGAGGAAAACATGGGGGAAATCTTCATGATGTTGTATTTTTGCAATTATTTTTTAGAGGTGACTCAGAAAAGTAAAGATATATAAATGGAACCACCTCAAAATTTAAAACTCTTGTACATGAAAGGTCATAATCAACAGAGTGGCAGGGTGACCTATAGAATGAGAGAGACTATTTCCAGATCATGTATCTGTTAAGAGATTAATATCTAAAATATGTAAAGCACCAGGTCTGAATCTAAAACAAGCAGTGGAGAAAAGAGTATGCCCTAGATGGCTTGGGAACACGAACCAGGTGAGCTTCACAGTACCACGGTACTCCCACAGACAAGCCTGGGCCAGAGCAGCATAGCTCCCTGGACAGACTGACCTCCACCTGGGGAAAAAAAGAGAAACTGAGTAATAAGCAATAAGAACAGTTAAGACACGCAGGAAAAAGGGTGGGGCGCACTGAGCGCTGAAGATTGGGGGAAGGGAATCCTTCCTGGGACTGTAAATAAACAAGCTGGGCGGGCTGGAGAGCCTCTGGTGGGAGCCCTGCACGCCCAGCAACCAGGAGCGGGAAAGCTTGTGACAGTGGTGGAGGGAGGAAAACTCCACAGGAGAGGAGGGAAGACCCACTTCCCACATGAGCTGTAAACAAACATAGCAACTGGCAAGAGCAGCAGCACCGCCCAGTAATCAGGAGCAGGAAAGCTTGTGAAAGCGGAGGTGGGAGGAGAACTGCACAGGAGATGGGGGAAGACCCACCTCCCACATGAACTGTAAATAAACACACAGGCCTGAGAACACGGGTGCAGTGTCACCTTTCCCAGTGCTTGGAAGGGGAAAGCTTGTAGCAGAGGCTCACGCACAGGAGAAATCTGAGCAAACAAAGCCTGCAGGGCCAGGTGAGTGCTAAGCTCACCCCAGAGGTCTGCATAAATAACGCCGTCAGCAACAGCAGGCTGACAGCAGCAGGCAGGCAAGCCACAGTTGCAGATACCATTCTCAGAACTGTCTCCAGACTCTTTTTTTTTTCCTTTGTCTCCCTACCTTTGATGAGAGAACAACCAAATTACACCTGCAAGCTGAAAAACTTACTGAAACTGTATTGCATTTGAACTTGGGACGCTTGGTGGGGTTTTTTTGTGCGTGTGTGTGTAGTTTTGTTCTACTTTATGTGTCCCCTTTGATGAGACCAATACACAGTGGCAATCTGCCGTCTTCACGTGACTGTAAGTCTTAGGACACAGGGATGTTTGCCTGATGTGTCCACTGTGAACATCTGCAGCACTTCAAAACACGCCTGACACATAGCAAGTATTCAATAAATGCTTGCTGAATAAATATACTTCTATGATTTGAGTGTGCCCCCAGAAGTTCATGTGTTGGAACAGCTACAGAACAACATCTGAGGCACCATCTCCAGGATTGGAGACTGAGAATTCACTGCATTTGAACTTGGAGGTTTTTTGGTTTTTTGGTTTTTAAAATTTTTCTTTATTTTCATTTTATTTTAATACATTTTTATAAATAGATTTTTCTTTCATTTACTTATTTTTTATTTTTATTCTTACCTTTTTTTATTTTTGATTTTCATTCCTCTGTCTCTCTAATGTCTGTTCAGCTTACTGTCGATTAGTACACTAAAGCTCCCTGTTTATACCTTTGAAATCTTCTTGTCTGATACCTTGTTCTGTTTTCTCCTTCCAGTCTGTGTATTTGTTTTTCCCATTTCTTTAACTTCTTGCTTTCCATCTCAGCTCACCCTTCCATTTTAAATATTACCATTGTTATTATTACAAGCTAGAAAATACTTAATTGCACACAGTACAGGGACAGTAACAACACCAAAGACAATGACGGGAAGACAGAAAAAACAGGGAAACCAGTTTCCCCACAGCAAAAAATTAGTATAGGAACCAGAGGGGAATGAAGAAAACACAAACTCAGATCCAGACTCCAGCAAAATGAAGATAAACTATGTCAAAGGACACAATGAAGCCCACAAGAATAATTTAAAGGAAGACATACTACAGGTACTCAATGAGAATTTTATAGAGATGATACTGGATATGGTCAACCAAAATGTACAGGAGACACTCAAGAAATTCCAAGACAACAAAAATAGAGAATTTGAAAAAGCAAAAGAAGAAATAAAGGAAACCATAGAAACACTGTATAAACACCAAAGTGAAACAAAGCACATGATTAATAAAGAGATAAAAGAACTCAGGACAAAAATAGACAACATTAAAGAGGAAACCACCCAGGATATGGAAAACCTCAGAAAAAAGAATGAAACAGAACTGCAAAACAAAACAGAAGGCCAAACCAGCAGAATAGAACAAACAGAAGGCAGAATCTCAGAACTTGAAGATGAAATGGTAATTAAAGGAAAAACAGAAGAACTATTTTTTTAAGGCTTCCTTTCCTTTTTATTATCATATTATTGATGTACTAGGTATATACATTGTGACATTTACAAAAGTGATTACAATGTATCTTATTTAAATTCACCCCCCATCATTCTCCTTTACCCCCTCCCCCTTCTTAGAATAGTTTCAACAGATCTCATTTTTCCATTTTCATACATGAGTACATAATGTGTGTACCATATTCACCTCCTCCACCTTTTCTTTATATCCGCCCCATACACACTGGTACCAATCCCCAGACAGGACCTGTTTTACTTTCCTGTCCTTTGTTCTTAAAAAAAGAAAAGACATTTTTGTTTAAGGTAGCTATACAGGGAGTTTCGTTATGATGTTTCCACGTATGTATGTATTATAACCCGAATTGGTTTGTCCCTTCATTTTTCATTCTAGCTTAGTCCCCTTACAGAAGAACTATTAATTAAACAACTCAAGACCTGTGAAAAGAAAATGCAAGAACTCACTGACTTCATCAAAAAACCAAACTTGAGAATCATGGGCATCAAAGAAGGAGAAGAGGTGCAAGCGAAGGGAATGCATAATCTATTCAACAAAATAATAACGGAAATTTTCCCAAATCTAGAGAAAGATATTCCCATACAGATGTAAGAGGCCTCCAGGACACCAAACAGACCAGATCAAAATAGAACTACCCCATGACATATCATCATTAAAACAACAAGTTCAGAAACTAAGGAAAGAATATTGAAGGTTGGAAGAGAGAAAAAACAAGTAACATACAAAGGTAAACCCATCTAAGTCACAGCAGACTTCTCAACAGAAACATTAAAAGCAAGAAGAGCATGGGGTGAGATCTTCCGGGCACTGAATGAAAATAACTTCAACCCTAGGATACTCTACCCAGCAAAACTATCATTCAAAATAGATGGAGCAATAAAAGTCTTCCATGATAAGCAGAAACTAAAACAATATGTGACCACAAAGCCACCACTACAAAGGATTCTTCAAGGGATTCTGCACACAGAAAGTGAAACCCAACTTAACCATGAAAAGACAGGCAGCACCAAACCACAGGAAAAGAAAAAGCAAGACAGTAGAGAGTAACCTCAACTTAAGTACACACAATCAAACCTTCAAAAAACTAAGACAACTAAATGGCAGGAATCACCACATACCTATCAGTACTAATGCTTAATGTTAACAAACTTAATTCACCCATCAAAAGGCACCGCATGACAAAATGGATTAAAAAGGAAGATCCAACAATTTGTTGCTTACAGGAGACCCATCTCACTGACAGAAATAAGTATAGGCTAAGGATGAAAGGCTGGAAGAAGATTTACCAAGCCAATGGCCCCCAAAAACAGGCAAGAGTAGCAATACTTATCTCTGACAAAGTAGACTTCAAACTTACATTGATCAAATGAGATAAAGAAGGACATTCCATACTAATAAAAGGGGAAATAGACCAAAAGGAAATAATAACTATCAACCTGTATGCACCCAATGTCAACGCACCCAATTTCATCAAACATACCCCGAAAGACCTAAAAGCATATATAAACGCCAACACAGTGGTTGTGGGAGACTTTAACACCCCATTATCATCAATAGGTAGGTCATCCAAACAAAAAATCAATAAAGAAATCCAAGATCTAAAATATGCAATAGATCAAATGGGCCTAGTTGATGTCTACAGAACACTTCATCCAACCTCTACACAATATACATTCTTCTCAGCAGCCCATGGAACCTTCTCCAAAATAGATCATATCCTAGGGCACAAAGCAAGCCTCATCAAATACAAGAAAATAGAAATTATACCGTGCATACTATCTGATCACAATGCAGTAAAAGTAGAACTCAACAACAAAAGTAAAGACAAAAAATATGCAAACAGCTGGAAACTAAATAACTCATTAGTTAATGAAGAAGGGATCATCGATGAAATAAAAGAGGAAATTAAAAAGTTCCTGGAAGTCAATGAAAATGAAAACACAACCTACCAGAACCTATGGGACACAGCTAAGGCAGTGTTGAGAGGCAAGTTTATAGCCATGAGTGCATATATTAAAAAAACTGAAAGATCCCAAATCAATGACCTAATGATATATCTCAAACTCCTAGAAAAACAAGAACAAGCAAATCCCAAAACAAATAGAAGGAGAGAAATAATAAAAATAAGAGCTGAAATCAACGAAATAGAAACCAAAAAACCATACAAAGAATTAATGAAACAAAAAGTTGGTTCTTTGGAAAAATAAACAAGATCAATAGACTCCTGGCAAACCTGACTAAAATGAGGAGAGAAAAAACCCAAATTAGTAGAATCAGGAATGCAAAAGGGGAGATAACAACAAACACCATGGAAGTCCAGGAAATCATCAGAGACTACTTTGAGAACCTATATTCAAATAAATTTGAAAATCTTAAAGAAATGGACAGATTTCTAGATACATATGATCATCCAAAACTGAACCAAGAGGAAATTAATCACCTGAATAGATCTATAACACAAAATGGAATTGAAGCAGCAATCAAGAGTCTCCCCAAAAAGAAAAGTCCAGGACCTGATTGATTCTCTGCTGAATTCTATCAGACCTTTAAAGAAGAACTGATACCAACCCTCCTTAAACTGTTCCATGAAATAGAAAGGGAAGGAAAACTGCCAAACACATTTTATGAAGCCAGTATGACACTTATCCCAAAACCAGGCAAAAACACTTCCAAAAAGGAGAACTATAGACAAATCTCCTTAATGAACATTGACACAAAAATCCTCAACAAAATAATGGCAAACCGAATTCAACAACACATCAAAAAGATTATTCACCACGACCAAGTATGGTTCATCCCAGGGATGCAGGGGTGTTTCAACATACGAAAATCAATAAACATAATAAGCCACATTAACAGAAGCAAAGACAAAAACCACTTGAGCATCTCCATAGATGCAAAAAAGCCTTTGATAAGATCCAACACCGTTTCATGATAAAAGCTCTAAGAAAACTAGGAATAGAAGGAAAGTTCCTCAACATTATAAAAGCAATATATGACAAACCTACAGCCAGCATTATACTTAACGGAGAAAAACTGAAACCATTCCCTCTAAAATCAGGAACCAGACAAGGATGCCCACTATCTCCACTCCTATTCAACATAGTACTGGAATTCCTAACCAGAGCAATTAGGCAAGAAGAAGGAATAAAAGGAATACAAATAGGTAAAGAAACTGTCAAAATATCCCTATTTGCAGTGACATGATCCTATACCTTAAGGACCCAAAAAACTCTACTCAGAAGCTTCTAGACATCATCAATAGCTATAGCAAGGTAGCAGGATATAAAATCAATATAGAAAAATCATTAGCATTTCTATACACTAACAATGAGCAAACTGAAAAAGAATGTATGAAAACAATTCCATTTACAATAGCCTCAAACAAAATCAAATACCTAGGTGTAAACCTAACAAAAGATGTGAAAGACCTCTACAAGGAAAACTATACACTTCTGTAGAAAGAGATTGAGGAAGACTATAGAAAGTGGAGAGATCTCCCATGGTCATGGATTGGTAGAATCAACATAGTAAAAATGTCGATACTCCCAAACGTAATCTACATGTTTAATGCAATTCCCATCAAAATTCCAATGACATTCATTAAAGAGATTGAAAAATCTACTGTGAAATTTATATGGAAACACAGGAAGCCACGAATAGCCAAGGCAATACTCAGCCAAAAGAACAATGCTGGAGGCATCACGATACCTGACTTCAAACTATATTACAAAGCAGTTGCAATAAAAACAGCATGGTACTGGCACAAAAACAGACATGAAGACCAGTGGAACAGAATAGAGGACCCAGATATGAAGCCACACAACTATAACCAACTTGTCTTTGACAAAGGAGCTGAAAATATATGATGGAGAAATAGCAGCCTCTTCAACAAAAAGTGCTGGGAAAACTGGTTAGCAGTCTGCAAAAAACTGAAACTAGATCCATGTATATCACCCTATACCAAGATTAACTCAAAATGGATCAAAGATCTTAATATCAGACCCCAAACTCTAAAGTTAATACAGGAAAGAGTAGGAAATACTCTGGAATTAGTAGGTATAGGTAAGAACTTTCTCAATGAAACCCCAGCAGCACAGCAACTAAGAGATAGCATAGATAAATGGGACCTCATAAAACTAAAAAGCTTCTGTTCATCAAAAGAAATGGTCTCTAAACTGAAGAGAACACCCACAGAGTGGGAGAAAATATTTGCCAGCTATACATCAGACAAAGGACTGATAACCAGAATATATAGGGAACTTTAAAAACTAAATTCTCCCAAAACTAATGAACCAATAAAGAAATGGGCAAGTGAACTAAACAGAACTTTCTCAAAAGAAGAAATTCAAATGGCCAAAAAACACATGAAAAAATGCTCACCATCTCTAGCAGTAAAGGAAATGCAAATTAAAACCATGCTAAGATTCCCCATCACCCCTGTTAGAATAGCCATCATTAGCAACACCACCAACAACAAGTGTTGGCGAGGATGTGGGGAAAAAGGAACCCTCTTACACTGTTGGTGGGAATGCAGACTAGTACAACCACTCTGGAAAAAAATTTGGAGGCTACTTAAAAAGCTAGACATTGATCTACCATTTGATCCAGCAATACCACTCTTGGGGATATACCCAAAAGACTGTGCCTTAGGTTACTCCAGAGGCACCTGCACACCCATGTTTATTGCGGCACTATTCACAATAGCCAAGTTATGGAAACAGCCAACATGCCCTACCACTGACGAATGGATTAAGAAAATGTGGTATCTATACACAATGGAATTCTATGCAGCCATGAAGAAGAACAAAATGTTATCATTCGCTGGTAAATGGATGGAATTGGAGAACATCATTCTGAGTGAGGTCAGCCTGGCCCAAAAGACCAAAAATCGTATGTTCTCCCTCATATGTGGACATTAGATCAAGGGCAAACACAACAAGGGGATTGGACTTTGAGCACATGATAAAAGCGAGAGCACACAAGGGAGATATGAGGATAGGTAAGACACCTAAAAAATTAGCTAGCATTTGTTGCCCTCAACGCAGAGAAACTAAAGCAGATACCTTAAAAGCAACTGAGGTCAATAGGAAAAGGGGACCAGGAACTAGAGAAAAGGTTAGATCAAAAAGAATTAACCTAGAAGGTAACACCCAAGCATAGGAAATTAATGTGAATCAACTCCCTGTATAGCTATCCTTATCTCAACCAGCAAAAACCCTTGTTCCTTCCTGTTATTGCTTATACTCTCTCTACAACAAAATTAGAAATAAGGGCAAAATAGTTTCTGCTGGGTATTGAGGGGGTGGGGGGGAGAGGGAGGGGGCGGAGTGGGTGGTAAGGGAGGGGGTGGGGGCAGGGGGGAGAAATGACCCAAGCCTTGTATGCACATATGAATAATAAAAGAAAAAAAAAAGAGTGTGCCCTAGAAGACAAAGTGTGTTGGGTAAATAACCATATACGTAAGCACTCTGATCCTCTGATGGGTGATGTGTCCCCACTTTGTGGCCATATGTGGGGTTGAGAAAATACAAACACAGTAGGAAGGGCCTACTGTGTTTCCCTCAGGCCTTTCTGCCATAGTTTTTCTTTTGTGGTGATAGTTTTTAAGCAAGCAATGCTTTTCAGTAATCCTTTCCTGTCTCCCCTATTCTATAACTCTTTCCATAACTTATATTTTACAAGGTCTTAGGTTTGTTTGCATCTGTATGTGGTCCCTACTTCTCCAACTGTATCATAAATTCCTCAAAGACAGTGATTCTGATTCAAACTTCCCTTCCTGTAGAAGAGACTGAAAGAATTGGACAAGCTCCAGTCTTGTCCAACTCTGGAGCCTGGTACAAACACAATACAGGGCCCCTTGTTCAGTAGGCACAAAATAGAACATTTATTCCTCCCTTCTGTGTCTCTGTCTTTCTCTCAACCTGACATGCGGAGCTTTGTTGCTCTTTAAGGTTGCTGTAAGTAAAGAAAAATTAAAACTTTAAATTATTAGCATGATTTTCTGTTCATTGTGCAATGCCAGTCTCAAGTGCAAATGAGAAAGCATTTTCTGTAGATGAGGAGTTGAGGAAGTGTCCTACAGCCAACCTTGTAGCTGACGCACACGTTATTTCACTCTTACTAGAACTGTGGAGACTTAACCATATTACTTCACTTCTTAATACACTGCATTCTACCAACATTCTTTGCCTTCAGCTTACTGATGGGGAAGGAAATCCTGAGAAGGAAAGAATTGTGGCTGCCCTGTTTTTTGCTTCTCCTAGCCCCTTCTCAGCATCAGTGGTTAGCTGGCCTGATTTCAGGCAAGCAACACAAACAAGCAAGAAAGGACACTGAAGTCTACTTAGTTGTTCATGTTGTCATTTTGTGTCGGAGGCAAGGTCTAGTACATTGGGAATGCTGTTGTGTGGGGACTGTCAGTGCCCCCACTTACTGAGTGGTGAATACATTTTGCCTTGTGCTCAATTCCAATCCCCCTGGACTGCCACAAGTCATAGGTCTACAGGAATTCTGTGTTCATGAGGCATCCTGAGGGCTATCTGTGAATGAGGTGTCAAGGAATGGGACATGCATCTTGCTCAGGTGCAGCCGTCATTGTCCCATCAGACATACCAAACACAAATTGAAATGGGAGGGTTATGAAGATTTCAAGACAACAGCAGCAGAGAACTTAACTGAACTCAGGGTCCATCTGGGAGCACAGCTATCTGTGACGCATGGGTCATACACTCAGCAAGCTAGACCTGAATGAGTATCTTGAACAACAGAAAAGACAAATTGGAATGCAGTTCTGTTCTCAACAACCACAGTGCAGACAGTGCTTTCCCCAAAAAACTTCCAGCTGCCCATGAGGTCAGCCCACAAAACCACCCACTCTGCCCTGCAGGGAAGCCTGGCCCCTCCTACTGCCAGACCAGGCCTTGGGGAATGTTGTAAATGGAGGCTGTGGCCTCTAGGTGTGCATGCTGAGATAGAGAGAGAGAGAGACAGAGAGAGAGAGAGAGAGAGAGAGAGAGAGAGAGAGAGAGACAGAGAGAGACAGAGACAGAGAGACAGAGAGACAAAGACAAGAAAAGAGAGACAGAGACAGAAGAAAGAGAGAGAAACTCAAGCAGTATAAATATCTGCTTAATAAATCAATAAGTGAATGAACAATCTTAGATAGTGGAATATTTGTATAAAAATTTGTTGAATTTGATGGAGCTGTTGGGAGATTTTGAGAATAGTCTCATAGAAATCAGCACAAATAAAAAAAAACTTGGTGAAAATCAGAGCTGTACAAAAAGGAAAATATAACCTTGATAGGATCTTTGTCTCCATAGCAGATGATGAAGTGAAAAGATCATAATCACAGATTGCTGATTATTCTAGGATGTGTTTGATCCTTGGCTCCTCCTTGCTGTCTCCTATATCCAGAAGCACTACTTATCTGCAGTTCTACCTCACTGCATTATGGAGGGCACGGGGTCAGGAAATGCTACCTTACATAGCACTCCAAGCAAAACAAGATCGGGAATGTGAATCCCTTGCAAAAATGAGTTGTGGCATCTCCATGACCCAAAGAAAATAATCTGAATCATCTTGGGTGGCACCATGCTCAGGTCATTTACAGGTAACAGGACCCAGCTTCTGACAGTTTCTAGAGCCTACACAGCACCTACTCTGTGCTCTGTGATGGGTTTTATTTGGAAGGACACGGAAATTGCATAAACATTCCATTCTGCTCTTTGTGAAGAGTTGCAGTCTCCCTGGAAATAGCTACTCAGCACAGTACCCATCCAATTTAATTGCATGTCCTAAGTACTTGGACATCCATTCATACCCACATGGGGCTGGTACCCATTCCTCCTATTTGATTATAGGACCAATACCTCTCATCCTACCATTGTTTCCCAGAAAGGCTCAGGAACAAAGCCAACACCCCTGCATATGTCAGTCCTAGGCTGGCTCCACTGCCCAAGGCCACATGGCATGTGGTACAGCTTGCAGAGCCCTCAGGGGATACTGTTGCACTGGGAGCTGATGGCTCTGCACTGGACACACCCTCAGGGTACTCAGAGATGGGAGTTGGGACCTCTCTCTCTGCCACTGCGTGTTTCGAGTTGTCATCTGGGCCAGGATGTGGCACTGCTTATACCTAAGTCTCCCATAGCCCATCACCAAATGGTGCCGTCCTCATTTGTTTCCTCTGTGGAGATCAAATATGACACTGGGATCTGGTTGGGGCAATAGCCTCAAACCCAGGCTCCTGTTTTCCTTCCTGTCCCACCACAATTTCTGGCTCCTTGTCTCCTCTTTTTCTCCTTTCTCCCTAAGCCATCAAAGCCTTCATTAGCTACCTAAATTGTGACCTTGTGACCACCATCTTGCTGAGGCTCATCCCCTCGCTCACCTTAGGGTATAAATGTGCTGCTTCCTTGTCTTATGGCCACAGTCAGCTGCTCCACCTCCAGTGATGGCCAGGTCCTTGGTGTTCCTTGTGTCCACCATGGCATCTGGTGAACAACTGATTACCAGGAAGAGAACTTACGGCATCTTAACTGCAGTCTTAGGAGACAGGATTTGGTCCATGGTTTTACAGAAAAGGAAATTGAACCCCCAAGCAAATAAATAATTTGCCTACAATTTTACCATGCACACTCAATGAGTTGTGAAATCAGTATTTAAACACACACTTATGTGATTTTCTCTCACACACACACACAGCAGCTACCACCTACACATTTTCTTCCAGGGGCCCAGTTCTGGCCACAAATATCAAATGTCTAGAGAGGCCAGGAGCAGGATTCAGAAGGAATCAAGGAATTCAGGAAGTTTCTGCTCTAGACAGAAAGAGGACTGAGAGTCGGATTCTGGTTCATGAAAATGTGTAGAAGAACTGATGAGGGGAAAATATGATCTCAGATTGCCATAAGAGGGACCAAAATTAAGTATGTTCACAGATAGGATATGTCAAGAGACCCCTTTGCGCATTGACTTTGGAATTTAAAATGAGAGACAGGACTGTAAAATAGGTACAGTGTTGGTGGGGGGGGGGCTTTATGGGAAGAGGGAGGGTGAATGGAGGAGATGAAGGTTAGTGTATATGGTTGATAGGTTTTCTATACATACATGAAATAGAACAATGAAACCTCTTGTGATTGCTTTAAGTGGGGTGGGTTGGGGGTTTGGGGGCAGAGATGGTGGGGGTGAGCTAACCAATATACAATATAAGGCTATTGGGAATCAGCACAATGAATCCCCCCTACAATGAATATATGCTAATAAAAATGAAAAAAAAAAACAAATAAAAATGAAAGCCAAACACAGGCTAATTCCCACCAACTACTAGACAATCATAATCTTTATTAGGTGGGCTATTAATGCCCCATGGTGACATAGGAAGTTCATGCTTGTCACCTCTTGCTTTTTTGTCAGATTTTAAATAATTTTTCTTAACACTTTGACAACTCTTTTCTTCCCTCACCTCCGACCAACCACTCTTTGGGCAGATTCTTGTTTTCTGTTTCTCCGAGTGTCTGTGCAGTAGTTTACAGGATGAGCTAGTCTTGGCAGAGTGCAAGTGGAAGGCAATGTCATTCTTTCTTACCATTCCTGGTTACATTTTTCCCATCAAATAGTTCTTTCTTGCCTTTGGTTGAGAGGCAATACTCTATAGATTTTCAAGAAACACTTGTGGATAATAAAAAGCATAGTTCACTCCAGTACCAAAATTCCAAACTGTCGTCTAATTTGAAATTAAATTCTGCAGTGGGGAGTAGACTGGGGTTGCTTCTTGCTTGGCCTCCTCCCAAACTCACTAGCATCTGTTGGATCCTTCTGAGGATGGCCACAGAGGACAACAAGGGAGATAAAGACAGAAACACTTGTTATTCCCTGGCACAGTGTTAATCTGCCCATGGTCCCCCTACATGTGGCAGATGACCAAAATGACTTTCTCTCATTTTAATCCTGCAAAGTCCAATACGACAGCTGCTGGCAACAGGCAGCTATCCAAATCCACTAATATGAAATAAAATCAGGAACACATCTTGTCTGGTCACATATCAAATACTCGTGTGGGGCTGCTATTCTCTCATGGGTGATGTCTTTATTATAATGACACCCCAGGCAGCGCGCTGAGGCCTGTAATGGTGCATGCTAGAATACATGGCACTGTTCACAAACACATTGCAACAGCAGTTAATAACATTTTGTTTCGTCTTCCTTCTAGAACTGCATGAGCATTCTGCCTTGCTTCACCTCAGAGAGGAAGGAATACAGTGGGAAGGGGCAGTGCAGAGCACAGGAGAGTGGGGTGGAGCCTGTGGCCTGGGTTTGGGCACGCACCTGGCACAGAACATCCACATTGCAGAATTCTCTCCGCAGCACTGCTGCAGTGGAGGAATCAGCCTCGGCACTGCTGATATTTGGGGCAGGAGTGTTCTTAGTTTGGAGCTGTCTTGTATGGTGTGAAACAGCATTCTTGTCCTCTACCTCCAGATGACAGTTCATCCCCCATCCCTCCATTGTGACAGCTAGCAGGGTCTCAGATATGGCCAAATGTTCCCTGGGGAAGGTGCCTAAGTCTTGTCCAGCAGGGGACCACTGTCCTGGATCTCCTTCCAAGTGATTTGATCACCTGTCACATCCCTTGGGTCTGTGCTTCCTGACTTGGCCTCTTACTTGAGCCTGGGCTGCATATATGCAACAGACAGCTGTGGAGAAATAGGGGAGCCATTTCCCTAAGTAGGGGAGGGTCACAACCTTACCTTACTCACCATGCAAACATCCATTTTATTTACAAAATTTACTTTCCTACAGATATTTCTGTATTGTTCATAATCATGCAGAAGCATTTAATATTCATGTCGTTTATTATCACTACCCTTCTTTTAAATGTTCTTATTTTTAAATGATTTAATTGGTATATTTATTTTTGAAATTGTGGTAGCATAAAACTTAACCATCTTAAGCAAGTTATGTAACATATATTCATTTTGCTGTGTACCCCATACCCAGAAAGCATTTTATTTGCAAAACTGAAACTCTGTACCCATTAGACAATAGCTCTCCATTCTCCACCCCTTCCCCATACCCTAGAACTACTGTTCTAGTTTCTGTCTCTGTGATTTTAACTTCTCTAGGCATCCTAAGTTAGTGGACTCATTCAGTATTTGCTCTTGTGTGACTAGCTTATTTCAGTTAGCATGATGTCTTTGGAGCTCACCCATGTTGGAGCAAGTATCAGAATTAGCCTCCTTTCTAAGGCTGAATAAGATTCCATTGTATGGAATACAACATACCAATTCTGCTAATCCATTCATTGATGGACGTTGGCACCTTTTGGCTCTTGTGAATAATGCTGCTGTGTATCTGTTTAACTCCCTGCTTTCAATTTTCTTGGGCTTATACCCAGATGTGGAATTGCTGGATCAGATGGAAATTCTTCTTAAGTCTTTGAGAAACCACCAGATTTTCCCACAGCAGCTGCACCATTTTACACCAATAGTCTCAAGGATTCCAATTTCTACACATTCTCTTCAATGCTTGTTATTTTCTGTGTCCTACCTCATGGATACATGAGGTATCCAACACTTGAATATAAAATAATTGATTATAAAATAATCTTTGTGTTAGATGATTTTGCTCAACTGTAAGCTAATATAAGTATTCGAGCATAATTAAGCTAAGGCTAGGTTAGGCTACTAAATGCATTTTGACTTACACTTTCTAATTTCCAATGGGTTTATTGGGACATTACCATTTGTAAGTGGAGGAGCATATATATATCAATAAAGGGCCTAAAATTTCAAAAACACGCCACATGTAGATGGCAAAGATTTAGAGGAGCCCCCTGTTTTGCTTCTTGGTAATCTTTAATCATGGACCAATTCTCCCCATGAGTCCATGAACTCTGCTTTAGAAATCCATCAGCGCTTTCTCTGAAAGGAAGCAGGCTTCCTTGGACTATCAACCCAAATTCACCAGATATAAGCCATCTATTGACTTAACTGTCAACTGCACTGCACTGCAGAAACTCATGCATGGGGTTGGCAGCAAAAGCAACTTTTGCAACAAACAATTGTTGAGCATGTATGTTGGTTAATCCTGGGCTGGGCACTGTGTACATAGAATTGCAGAAGATGCAGTTACAGCCTTTGGTAGTTGTGGCTCATTCCACAGCCTGCTTTGAGCCTCACTTGACCTTGTCTGGATAGATAGTTGGGTGAATGGAAACTCAGTAAATTTCTCTACCCAAATGTTCCACTATTGGTTCTTTTCTGTAACTACCTTACCTCTACATCATGTTAAATTTATGACAGGGTACAGTCTGAGAGAAGTGAAAAGAAAGTGACATTTCTTCAATCTTTTAGTGCAAGGTACTAAAAATAGTTAGATCTCCTTGCCCACCAGCTGTCCATTGATCACACAAAGCAGATGACCCAGTGGGCCACCAGGCACCTTCTTGAGACTGCATCTTGCAGTCTCAAAATGTGATGCTACACAGAACCATGTTCTCAGGTTTCTTCCCCTCTTTGCATATGTCAGCTGTGGTTGGTCCTGTAAATCTTGCCAAGAAGCAGTTGCAAAACATGAGGCATGTTTATCTTATCTCTTGGTAGAAAAAAATCAATTTAAAGCTTGTTGGAGAAACTCATCTTTTATGAGATCAGGGAGGCAAGCATTTTGGTTCATGTCTTTTTCCCTCCATCAATACATGCAGGGAGACATCCCTG
Source organism: Castor canadensis (assembly GCF_047511655.1). Classification (NCBI taxonomy): domain Eukaryota; kingdom Metazoa; phylum Chordata; class Mammalia; order Rodentia; family Castoridae; genus Castor; species Castor canadensis. The sequence goes on from NC_133393.1 coordinate 49,897,363, forward strand.
TGCTTACTTTGAGCTGTCATCCCCTTCAGAGGCAGTTTGCCCACCTCCCTAACCAAAAAACAAATGCAGTAAGTATTTTAAGTCAGCCTTCCTTGCTTCTGTTAATTCTTGCAGTGGTGTTAAATTTGCTTTGTTTCTTATTCATTCTGTTAGCATTTATTCAGTGCCAATTCTAAGCTTTGAGAGCCAGTGCATTTGATGGGCTGGCAGTGTTTCAAGGACAACACATAAACATATCAACAGAGCAGGTGGGTGTAACATGAGCTACAAGTTGCTGTGGACTCTTTGCAGTCCAATCTGGGTGATGGAGGGGCTTGAGTGGGAAAATTATTAACTAACCAAACTAAGCAGACTGCAGCATCACCACCAGGCTTTCAGGGATTTTAACCTTGTCCAAGTGAAGAGCACCAAAAATAAGTAAATGAACGAAGGAATGAATGAATTAATCAATCCCAAACCAAGAGAGGTATCACAGTGAGAGTGCCCATTTGGAACCTCCAGCTCTCATTCACATGAATACAAAGCACACATAAGGTATAAATTCTCACTTATGCAACATCGTTTCTCCTGCCCTCCTGGGAAACTACAACTCTTGATAGTTCTTACTGCCAATTTGGGTTTTCAATATCTGTATTAACATACTACACTGTGCCTTCAGTTTGCTACTCATGTCCTCTAGCAAAGATCACACACCATCTCAACAACATCCCTTCTTCTCCCCTTTCCTACCTGCTGCCCCTACCCTTCCCCTGCAAGAGGGCTGCTCCTTTCAGCCACACACCTCTTGTAAGCTTTATAGATCTGATTTAGGCACTTTGAATGTGGGATCATTAGGGGCTTAAACAAACACTGAGCCCCTTTCAATCCTTCATGACACTGTTTAGACTCCTGCTGAGTCATGTGGTCCAAGTTCCCAAGGAGCCACATAGCCCAACTCCCTGCTCAGATTCATTCACTAAGCCTATATCTCTCCTAAGAGTCTATAGGCAAACTTCTTTTCTTTCTGGACTCAGTACATTAATACAGATCTGAGATCAGAAATGTTTTAAATTCTTTTTTCAGAGAATCTTCCACCTAAAGGAGATTTCCTCAAAGGAAATTAGCCAGTGGTCCCCCAAAGAACCATCTAGCCATTGAATCAACTAGAAAACATCTGCTTGCGGTCAACAGAAAACTCATCTGTCAGGGCCCTAAAACCCAAGGACATTGTTTGTTAGTCAGAGGTCCCAGAGTGCATGGCCCTAGACTTAGCTCTCTTCCATCATGACATCAAAGGCCCAAGGTCCATCCTCAAGCTCAAAATGTAGGGTTGTTAGGGGACTTGATTACTCAACCCCCACAGGAGTCCTGCACAAGGGTCTTCACATAACCACACCCTAAGTTTGAGCGCTCTTCTTTCTCATCATATAGAGGAAAATTGTTGCCCAAAGACCCTTCCCTGCCCAGAGAACGTCACTTGCTTTCTATCAGTCAGAAGCAATTCACAACCCCCAGGCTAGAGAGAATACTGGCACACAGCAGTTGCCATAATTGATTTAGATGAATTAAAACTGAGTCCCTGAGACATTACCAGTTCATATCCCTGAAAATCTGGATTCTATTCAAAAGCTAGAAGGAGAAATAGCAGTTGGGGGGAACCACAGTGTTTTCCACAGTTGCTTCTCAAGATGCTTTCTAAACACAGCAACATCTAAATATATTTAATATCCAACTTGTGAGGGGAATTTCTTTTCTACTGTTTATTACAGCCTCTCTGTGGAAGACTAGGGCAATTAACCAAGTCCTGCTAACTCCACCAATCTCCTAGCACAATTTTCTGTTTAAAAAAATAGCATACTATTACTTTTCTAAAATAATGAGAATAAGACAATACCATTTGGAATTTATTCAGGGAAACTCAGGAAGACAATTGTCAGCACAGGTTATCATTCTAACTTAATAATAATTTGGATGGAGGATCAATTTTCTTGACCATACTAATTTGGGTATAATACACACAGGTGTGAACAGTGTCTCCATATCTATGCTAGCTAAATGCATTATAATAAATGTTGCCAGAGTCTCTCTTATCTTAAGGCCATCAACTATGATCTCTAGCACCATGTGAAGGAGTGTGCCTGGGAGAAGGCAATCACACCAGATCTTTCAGATCCCTGGGAAGGGAACAGCTGTGCCCATGGCAGGTCAGGGGAGGCTTCAGAGAGGTGACATGAATCCATTGGTTTGAAGGATGAGTAGGAATTCACTGTTGGGAAGAAAGGAGGGCATTACAGGACATGGAACAAGGCACAGGAGTACCAAAGCATGAAGAACATGGCAGATTCCAGGCCACAAGTAGCAAGACATGTGAGTTTCAGGCAAGGAAAGGAGAACCAAGGAGGAGGCTAAGAAGGAGGGCAGATTCTGATGACAGAATTCTGATGACAGCCTTGGTATGCTGTCCTAGTCTGTCTATGTGTCTATAACAAAACATACCTAAACCTGAGTAATATATAAAGAACAGAAATGTATTTGTTACAGTTCTGGAGGGTATAAAGTCCAAGGTCAAGGAACCGGTTCCAGTGAGGGCCTTCTTGCTATGTCCTCACATGGTTGAAGGCAGAAGGATAAGTGGGATGAACATGTAACCTGACCTGGCAGAAAGAGGGAACCACTCCCACAGCCCTTTATAACAGCATTAACCTAATCATGGGGGCAGAAAACCTCTAAGAAGTCCCCACCTCCCCACACGGTGGCACTGGAGAGTAAGAATTTGTCACATGATGTCTTGGAGGGGAAAAACATTCAAACTGAAGCCTTTGCCAAGCTTGAACTTTACAAAGAATAGGAGCAGCGAAAGATTCTTGAGATAAGAACAGCCATAGCCAGACCAGGTGTTATATCTGATCTTTAATCTAACCAACTTTGTACAGGAATAGAGATTAAGATGGATTACAAGTTTCGGGTTCCCTTTGCATGATCTTCTGGGGTCTGAAGACTTTAGAGCACTATGTAATCAATGCAATAAAGACTACTCTGTTTACTATATCATAGTAATATTATCAGGCTGAAACCAGGCTAAATTCCTTGTTTTGAGAAATCATTGCCCTTCCTGGCTTAATTTATAAATGAATAGCAAAGCTATTAAACAACACGGCCAGTCAAGTTCAGAAGGAGTCATGCATAAAATCAAAAAATTATAATCCTGTATAAGTAACATATCCCCTCTGAGTTCTAAGTTAAAGGTGACATGGTAAGAAACTTTGGGACTACTAATGTACGGGAGCAATGACAGGGGTGACTACATTTTGGATGAGGAAGACACTTTAGAAAAAGACAACTAAAGAGAATGGGAAACAACAAGCTTCTCACAAAAATAACAAGCTTCTAATCAAAATAACAAGATGCAGCTGCATGATGTGGATAGTGGGCCCCAAGACCAGGATGAGTTGAGCAGATTTTCAAGGCCAAGAAAATCTCACCAGACCATCTTGGAATTCTCCATTTGGTAAGGGGAGGGATGGACAGGTGTCCAACTTCAGTGAGAAGCTGACTCAACACCAACCAATCTCAAATATAGTTTCAAGGTAGAATAGCTGGACCTAAGCCAGGCAGCACCCTATATCACTCCTAGACTTCAGCTATACTATGAGTTAGTTCTTTTCCCTAAGCCCCTCTCATCCATGCAGGAGCTTTGTTATCCTTTCAATGAACTTTGTGCTTGCTTTACTCTTAACTCCTGGTCCAGTGTCTTCAAATCATTGACTTTGCCCAGACTGAACGAGAGAAGGTAGCTATCCCTGAAAGAACAATTGTAGAAATACAAACATTTACTAGAAAATAGATGAGTCGTTTTATTTACCTTTATAGCCCCATGAAATTGCTACATGTTTTAGATTCCAGGATTCTGTGAAGCTTCTCTATAAAGCATCTTATCACTTAAAAAATGAAAAAGAACCAGCAAATTCCACACACTGGAATTGTCTGGGTGTGAGGTAGCAGACAGCTTCAGAGCTCATGCAAGACCAGTCAATTCAACTTTGTGAGAAAGAATCCCCTAGGACTGTGCCAGAGTCACAGGGAGAAGCTGGGGCAGATCAGAGGTATTGCCCCAGGTGAGGAGAGCCAAGTGTCTCTCCCGCCATCTCCACTGAGACCATGCCCTGAATGGGAGGAGTCATTGGTACACCATGAGTCAATGTAATCCTCAAAGGCCCAGAATTTACTCTTTGATAAAGGAAACCCCCATCCTCCAAATTTGCTGACCCCACTCATCTAAAAGACATTCCTTTAGAAATTTGATACTCATTTATTTCAAATCAGTTGAAAAAATAGGTGTATTTGATAATGGAAGAATAAAAACTATCCTTTATTGTGTGTCTGCTGTGTAAAGTATCCTGCTGAGCTCTTTATATACATGGTCCTGTTAGAGCCTTATGGTAATTCTATTATTAGAGTTGCATCATCTTCAATTTTCAGGTGAAAAAAATGTACCATGGAACAAACAAGTTAAATATGTTGCCTAAGTCACAGCTGAAGTGTTAGAATCAGGATTTGAACCCAAGTCTGCCCACCTGCAAAGCCTGGCCCATCACCACTTCAATACTTTTCCTGAGCAGGGCAAGAACAGTTGTTCAATTCACTGGAAAAACACATTTAAAAGAAATAAAGTTAGATGTTTTACCTGGTAGAACACACCTAAAGAACGTGTCATTCAACATGGAATCTTCTAGAATATAAGGGACAGCCTTTGTTCTGTCTCTGCAGTACTCCAGTTCCCAAGAAGGCCCTTCACAAAGAGTAAGCACCTTCCTCTTAGAGCCAGCCTCCACAGGTCTAATTTGCTTCCTTTAGCTGGGAACATATTAAAGGACCACTTTATATTTGGCTACTTTCATCCTTCATCAGCCTGGAAACTTCATAATCCAAATCCTGTAGAGAATTCTCCAGCTTCAAAGCAAAACTCAGCAACCCAAAAGTGTAGCATCATTCAGCTAGAACCATGGTGGGCAGAAACTACCAGAAGAGACCCAACTTTCCTTGGAGATTTGTATCAGGGAACCAACTTAGAACCAAGACTGACTGGTCCTGGTGGATGTTTCAAACGCATAGCAGTTAGGAGGTCAGGGCCCCAGCTATCTTTTGCTGGTGAGTTTCATCATCACACACCAAGAGTGGTCAAAACACAGGGCAGTCCAACCTGTCTGTGATTGTTATCTGGTTTCGAGTTGTGATGAAATAAAATTGATGGAATTCGGCAAACATTCACATCCTAGACACCATCATCTGATCCAGCACTGGGGCAGGGCGTGGTTGGGAAGAGGGTTGGGAGGGGAGGGAGAAGGGAGGGAGGAGTGGGGAAGGTTGAAAGTTGTTAGGGATGAAGGGAGGGAAGGGGAGAGCTCAGCCATGCAGAGCTTGTGGCCTTGCTTAATTCAGGCTGGTTTCCCCAGCAGGACACTTGGGTACAGTTTTCTCTTTTTTCAGCCCAATTTTATCACTTTCTCCAGTGACACCAGGCTGGTTTGGACCTAGACATCTCCTGCCTGCCTGTGGTGGGCTATGGGGACTGGAGCTTTCCTGCATGCGCAGGTGCTGCTGGGAGCCCCAGGGAAGAAGTCAAGTCTCAACTCCACTTGCCCACACTTAAGTGTCAGTCTCCTCTTCTGTAAAATGAAGTTATTTTAAGGATAAACAGAAGAAAAAAATTCACCACTCATTAGCTACATGATTTTGTAACAGGTGCTTAAAAGCTGCTTATCTGAAAAACACTGAGCCCTTACTTGGGCCCACGAATTAACTGAAAACTGGAGAAAAGCTTGGTATCCCTGCCTCCATTTTGTATCCATCTTTGCTCTTGGCTATTCTCTTTGCAGTCACTCTTCAATCACCTTGGAATCCAGGAAGGACAGAATTGATCAGATAACATCTTTATCACAGTGACTAAAACTACCACAAAGGAACAGCAAAACTCCCACTGGAGAGTCCACCCACCAGGCAACAAAGAGTTGTTTATCCTGACCAGTGATGACACCAGAGCAACTTCTCCCCAACTCTTCCAAAACAAGGACTGAGATAATGATCCTCAGAACACACCTGTAACCGGGCCTGGGTAATAATTATGTATACCTCTCTCCCCTACCCCCAATTCTTTTTCTATTTAAGCCTAAAGCTCATGTTTATACCCCAAAGATGGCTAATGATGAGCTGAAGCGTTTACTTTGATTTTTGCAAGGCTTCCTCTGCCCTGTACCAATTCCTTCTCTGCCCATTGCCATTACCATCTCTTTAGGTGGCTGGACCTGGCATGTGGAATCCCAAGAGTTTAGACCCAAATTCTTTGGTTTTAATCTTGGACTCATTTAACTTCTGTGCCTGTTTCACTGCCTGTACAATGATGTGGGTCAGCAATGATATGCTTACCTAACTCTCAGAATGTCCTAAGATTAAAGACTGAGTAACACAGATCAAAGGGTCTTCTAAACAGTTGTCAAGCATTGGAGGAGCATACAGACTGGCACTCCTACCAAGAACCCTAGATGCTAAAGCTAATTTCTCCAACCTTGGCTCCTCTTGCCAAAGGAGCCAAGAACTTTCACTGTCCAGAACCTTCCTGCTGTTCCATTCCCTTCCCTCAACTCCTACCTTATAGCATCAAGTCCCACACCCTGTGCCATCCCTGCTGAACATCACACACATTGGCCACAGCAGACTAGTGAAGGAGCAGGGAGTGGACAGCTACACGCCACAAAGAATTCTCTGATGGGAAGTAAAGGGGAAAGGCAGGTCTGGGACCCTGAGCCCTAAGCCCTGGAGGAACTCAGAAAAGGACACTGGTCAGGGAGCAGCTGACTCAGGATGTTTGTCGTCTGATAATTGTGAGTGTGTGGCTGGACAGGCCTGGGAGGGGGGAGATTAAAGACCACAGTGACAACCCATGGGTCTGATACAGATGGACCTGGAGCTAATGTAAGAAGGGAAGTGCTCATTTAGCTTAACATAAAAAAATCAATAAAGCACTGCCATTTGTTTACTCCTCCTGGCTCTTGCCATGGGCACATACATTGTGTTAGTCAGCTTTCCATCCCTAAGTGAAATACCTGAGACAATTAACTTACAAAGAGAAAAGGTAGATTGTGGCTCACAGTTTTTGGAAGTTTCAATCTAAGATCGAGTGACTCATTGGTTTAGGTCTCCAATGGGTGTGCCAGATGGCCATGGTGGGAGGGTGTGGAGGATTAAACTCCAAAAGAAAAAGAAAGAAGAGGGGCTGTGGTCTCCCACCCTCCTTCAAGGCCATGCCTCCAATGACCTGAGGTCCTCTGACTAGGCCTCATCTCCTGAAGGTTCCACAACCTCCCAGTAGTGCCACCCTGGGGACCAAGTGTTTTACCACATGGACCTCTGGGGGATATTCAACAGCCAGGCTGTAGCACACATTTTCCTACTGACTGCAAGGCAAGTTAATGATGCCGTGTGTTTTATTTATCATGGCACTAATCTCTGTGATTGCCTTCCTGCTGCTCTTACTTAACTATGGCTCCTTACTTAAAACAAGGGTGAGTATAACCTCTCACAAATTAGAAGACCAAGGCCATGTTTCTCAATGTTTTAGATACTTTATTCCTAATTACTCATCCCATGAAATTTTATCATAAGATACACTGCATATCTGTTTATATAATGATATATATTAATATAGTAATTTGTTAATATATGTATTATGTAATATGAAATTACATGTAATGTTTAAAAATGTGTACAGTATATATGTTATATAATATACAATCATTATGGTGATATGTATCATTTAAGTATATTTACATTATTGTATATGTAATTTGTATATTATGTAAACAGATATGTGAATCCATGATATATACATTAAAGATTTAGTTTTGCTGCCCCTTAACTCCAGTGTTCCCCCTCTTGGGAGGTGATGCTGGAAATGGGGCTAATGCCCAATGACATCACAGGCTGAAATCAGCTAGGCTGTAACTATATCAGTCAAGTGATCCCGTTTTTCAACAATTAAATTACAAGGGGAAAATGAGAGGCAGAGTGGACATAGGGGACACTAAAAAAAGGAGACTTCAGAGATTCATCAATAGCCTTTGCCAGCATGCAATGGCAGGGTAGGCTACTCATTTTCAAACCAAACTTTGAAAACATGCACAAGACAATTAGGGTAATTCGAGTATTTAATGCCTTCAAGAAATTATAGCTAATTTTGAGGTCTCTTCTCCTGTATTCCCTTTATTTTTGTATGCACTTGAAATGCTCTCACCTGGGGGAGGCAACCAGACTCAGTTCTCCTCAGTGGCTCTTCACTGGATACAAGGCTGCAGGGAGCCTTTTTCTTCTCTTTTCCCGTCCTCACTGTGCCATTGAACTTAGGAATCACTGAGATGACTCGGTTTGCACATAAGTGAGGCAGCCTTGCTACATCAAATTTATGCTGCCCATACATCTGGACAGAGGCCAAGGTGTTCATTTCTTTACCTTTGCAGAGAAACTCCACCTGCCGTTTCCAATTTGTTCTCTCCATTGTCACAGTGGGGAGAACTGGGCTCTGGATTCAGACATGCTTGCCTTCACCCCAGCTTTTGCAAACAGGTGTTGTGGGGTGCCAGCTGGTTGCCTCATTTGCAAACATGGGGTTCTTCAAGTTGCCAACTCTGGAGAACCTTCTGTAAGGATGCCATGAACCTCTGCAGAGTGCTATAGTCTGCTCACTGCTGGGGACTGTGTGCCTCTGGCCACTCTCTCCAGGACTGGTTGTGGAGCCACTGCCTTCTCCATGTCACAGACATCTGAGACAAAGTCTTACAGAGGTGTTTCAGAGGTGTTTTCGAGATAGTACCTGGACACATGGGAAGCGGTGTGCCTTCTAACTCAGGAATAGGTAAAAGCCTAGAAAGGGTGTGAAAAGATGACCAAAAATGTTGGCCCTGAATGTGTCCTGAGTCTTTCCAAGGCCTCCACACCCCTCAGGGAACAGGCAAGTTTGTCTAGAGCACACCCTCCAAATTGTTTAAAGGGCCTTCCCATTCTTTCTGCAAAGCCCCATCTCTTTTGTCATGCTCCAACATCCCAAATGTTGTCTCTTTTATTCCAAGTCTAATCACAGAATCCAGACCCTTCAGTTTTGAAACAAAAAGAAAAGTAGAACTCTGTTTGCATGAACTATTTTAGGATTTATGTAGAATGTTCTGAAGATTTGGAGTAATAAGAAGGGGTCTCCTGTGTCCTCCCTCTCTCTCTCTCTCTCTCTCTCTTTCTCACCCCCCAACCCCTCGCTTCTCTTTCCCCTCCTTCTCCCCTTACTCTCTCCCTCCTAGGGAGTTCAGAGTTCTACGTTCTAACCCAAGCACTCTTCAAGCTGTAACTTCTAAATAAGTATAATTCTCTTCCTAGGGAGAAATTTAATGAATCCAATTTTCCTTGCCTCACTGCAGACGATACTTGTACAGAGAAAGTCAGGCAATGATCATGCTGAGGCCTTTGTAGGTTCTCAGCAACTTATTCAGAGAAAGCTTCTCACGTCCACTCAGTATGTGGTGAAAACAGCATAGCTGGGAAAACAGATGTATTGGGAGCCTTCGGTGGGAAAAACACTCAAGGAGCTCCAGGCTCCCCACTTTCCATCCCCTACTGAGATTGGTGTGATACTTAGAAACTTAGGGACAACTCCTTCCACATGAGTCAGAGGAAGGGGCTCTTTGTTTAGGATAAAGGTGAGCAGGCACCATCTTTTGATGGGTGAAGATGGGACATTTCTCTGTTCACTTTGCTCTGTGAGTGGACAGGAAAGGAAGCCCAGCTTGACAGCACTATCTGTACCTACCACTCCTGCTGTCTCCAGGTCACATGTGTGGCTGCAAGGGATTTTATAGGGCTGGCCATGCTAAGGGCCAGGCTTGTTTTGACAGGACTTCTGGTTTCCACTTGCCCCTTTTCTACTACACGTTTCACCTTCCCACATAGAACTATGGTCCAAGTCCTATGCTTTCATAAGAAATTTCTCTCCAGATCTTCTCTTCCTCACTACTATCAATTCACTATGAGGATTGTAATATGAGGGGAACTTGCTTCTAATGTTAAAAAGAATTTACTGCAGGGCCTTCCCTCCTTCCCTGGCCCTGTTCCCAACCCTCAGTCATTATCCTAACAAGTGCTTTTATTCCTGTAGAGAAGTTCTCAGCTTGGCCAAATAGTAAATATGGTGGCCACCATGATGGGAATTGTTCCACTCTGCCACACTGTTTCCACCACTATGTACCCACACTTTTGAAACCATGGGCCTTAACATGTTTATGTCAGGCATTCTGTCATAACAATGAGAGAGGTAATTAATACTAGCAAAGTTTATTTGATGTGGATAATAGGCCTGAAAGTCAAGAGTAAAACTATGAACATCCAGAACAAAAACTAAAGGGAAAAGCTTTGCAATTTGGGGATAGGCAAAAATCCTTACATGAAGCATGCTATGGTTTAGATAAAGGTGCCCAAAGGCCCATATGTTAAAGATTTGGTCTCCAGCCTATGGCGCTACTGGGGGATGGTGGAACCTTTAGGAGGTGGGACCTAGTGGGAGGAAGTTAGGTCAATGGGGGTGTCCTTGGAAGGGGTACTGGAACCCCTGCTCCTCCTCTCTCCTCTCCTCACTTTTACTTCCTGCTAACATGGGGTGAACATCTTTGCTCCACCATGCTCTCTATAATACATGGCCTCACCACAAAATCTACAGTAACCTTGGACTAAAACCTCTGAAATCATGAGCCAAAATAAAACTTTCTTCCTTATAAGTTGATTATCTCAGGGATTTTGTATAATGATGGAAAGCTGCCTAACACAGGACACAAGGCACTAATCATACAAAGGGGAAAATTGATAAATCGACCTTTATTAAAATTAATTTTTCTGCTCTTTGAAATACAACAGTAAGAAAGTGAAAAGTCAAGACAAGAGTGGGAGAAAATATCCAAAATACATATATCTGAAAAAGAACTCTTACAACTAGATAAAAAGATAACTCAATTTTTTTAAACAGGCAAAAACATCTAGGGAAACTTTACAAAAAGAAACAAATCATCAATATGAACATGAAGATGTTCAAGGAGACTAGTCATCCAGGAAATGAGAAGTCAAGACACAGTGAGAAATGACTTCACACCCATTAGTGTGACTAAAATTAAAAGGCCAGCAAAACCAAGAGTTGATGGGCTATGGAGCAACTGAAGCTCCTACTGGAGAGGATGGAGACTTTGGGGAGAGTTTGCAGGTATGTGAAGCTGTTCCAAAGGCTCAGGCACAAGGCAACCCTGAAAGATGAGGCTTACATTTATTTCTTTATTTTGTCTCCACAGCAGTGGCTAAAGGTAAATAGTATTGGTATTCCTTTTCTTTCAAGAAACTAATGGACCAAAAGCTTAAGTGATTTCCAGCTAGTGAGTGACAGTGCTGCAAAGGGAAAGCCTCATGCTTCACGCTTTGTGCGCCTAACATCAATGCTGTAATTCTTTGAGGTAGGTTTCCTTTCCAAGGTTCCCTTTGTGTATATTGCATGACAGGCAGCTCAGCTGCGGGGAGCAAGCTGGGGTTGATTGTCTGCCTACCTAGAGGAGCAGTTTCAGGGCTAGAGCTCCATTCTGACAATGCGTGATCCTACCAGAGGAAACTGTTTAAACAGACACCTTTATTAGGGCCTAGCATGGACCAAACCCTGTACTAGGAACTACAGGCAGAATAAAGAATGGCCTTTGCTCTCAGCAGGGCATTTGAATTTTACGTTAGTCTGATAAACAGCCATTAACAACACTTCAGAATGTGCCACAAGAAGGGTCAGTTAACAATGTGGAATTCACTCGTGAGTATGCCTTGTTCTCCCCTAAAATGTGCTCAAAACATAGGTGGCTGCACCCCACTCCTCAGAGTTTCTGATTTTGTAGGTCTCAGATGAGACCTGAGAATGTGAATTTCTTTTTTTTTTTTAATTTCCTGTGGTTTTTATTTTTATTTATTTATTTTTTCATTTTTCTTTTATTATTCATATGTGCATACAAGGCTTGGGTCATTTCTCCCCCCTGCCCCCACCCCCTCCCTTAACACCCACTCCGCCCCCTCCCTCTCCCCCCCTCAATACCCAGCAGAAACTATTTTACCCTTATTTCTAATTTTGTTGTAGAGAGAGTATAAGCAATAATAGGAAGGAACAAGGGTTTTTGCTGGTTGAGATAAGGATAGCTATACAGGGCATTGACTCACATTGATTTCCTGTGCGTGGGTGTTACCTTCTAGGTTAATTCTTTTTGATCTAACCTTTTCTCTAGTACCTGTTCCCCTTTTCCTATTGGCCTCAGTTGCTTTAAGGTATCTGCTTTAGTTTCTCTGTGTTAAGGGCAACAAATGCTAGCTAGTTTTTTAGGTGTCTTACCTATCCTCACACCTCCCTTGTGTGCTCTCGCTTTTATCATGTGCTCATAGTCCAATCCCCTTGTTGTGTTTGCCCTTGATCTAATGTCCACAAATGAGGGAGAACATACGATTTTTGGTTTTTTGAGCCAGGCTAACCTTACTCAGAATGATGTTCTCCAATTCCATCCATTTACCAGCGAATGATAACATTTCGTTCTTCTTCATGGCTGCATAAAATTCCATTGTGTATAGATACCACATTTTCTTAATCCATTCGTCAGTGCTGGGGCATCTTGGCTGTTTCCATTACTTGGCTATTGTGAATAGTGCCGCAATAAACATGGATGTGCAGGTGCCTCTGGAGTAACAGTCTTTTGGGTATATCCCCAAGAGTGGTATTGCTGGATCAAATGGTAGATCGATGTGCAGCTTTTTAAGTAGCCTCCAAACTTTTTTCCAGAGTGGTTGTACTAGTCTACATTCCCACCAGCAGTGTAAGAGTGTTCCTTTTTCCCCGCATCCTCGCCAACACCTGTTGGTGGTGTTGCTGATGATGGCTATTCTAACAGGGGTGAGGTGGAATCTTAGCGTGGTTTTAATTTGCATTTCCTTTATTGCTAGAGATGGTGAGCATTTTTTCATGTGTTTTCTGGCCATTTGAATTTCTTCTTTTGAGAAAGTTCTGTTTAGTTCACTTGCCCATTTCTTTATTGGCTCATTAGTTTTGGGAGAATTTAGTTTTTTAAGTTCCCTGTATATTCTGGTTATCAGTCCTTTGTCTGATGTATAGTTGGCAAATATTTTCTCCCACTCTGTGGGTGTTCTCTTCAGTTTAGAGACCATTTTGATGAACAGAAGCTTTTTAGTTTTATGAGGTCCCATTTATCTATGCTATCTCTTAGTTGCTGTGCTGCTGGGGTTTCATTGAGAAAGTTCTTACCTATACCTACTAACTCCAGAGTATTTCCTACTCTTTCTTGTATCAACTTAAGAGTTTGGGGTCTGATATTAAGATCCTTGATCCATTTTGAGTTAATCTTGGTATAGGGTGATACACATGGATCTAGTTTCAGTTTTTTGCAGACTGCTAACCAGTTTTCCCAGCAGTTTTTGTTGAAGAGGCTGCTATTTCTCCATCATATATTTTTAGCTCCTTTGTCAAAGACAAGTTGGTTATAGTTGTGTGGCTTCATATCTGGATCCTCTATTCTGTTCCACTGGTCTTCATGTCTGTTTTTGTGCCACTACCATGCTGTTTTTATTGTTATTGCTTTGTAATATAGTTTGAAGTCAGGTATTGTGATACCTCCTGCATTGTTCTTTTGACTGAGTATTGCCTTGGCTATTCGTGGCCTCTGTGTTTCCATATAAATTTCACAGTAGATTTTTCGATCTCTTTAATGAATGTCATTGGAATTTTGATGGGAATTGCATTAAACATGTAGATTACTTTTGGGAGTATCGACATTTTTACTATGTTGATTCTACCAATCCATGAGCATGGGAGATCTCTCCACTTTCTATAGTCTTCCTCAATCTCTTTCTTCAGAAGTGTATAGTTTTCCTTGTAGAGGTCTTTCACATCTTTTGTTAGGTTTACACCTAGGTATTTGATTTTGTTTGAGGCTATTGTAAATGGAATTGTTTTCATACATTCTTTTTCAGTTTGCTCATTGTTAGTGTATAGAAATGCTAATGATTTTTCTATGTTGATTTTATATCCTGCTACCGTGCTATAGCTATTGATGATGTCTAGAAGCTTCTGAGTAGAGTTTTTTGGGTCTTTAAGGTATAGGATCATGTCATCTGCAAATAGGGATATTTTGACAGTTTCTTTACCTATTTGTATTCCTTTTATTCCTTCTTCTTGCCTAATTGCTCTGGCTAGGAATTCCAGTACTATGTTGAATAGGAGTGGAGATAGTGGGCATCCTTTCTGGTTCCTGATTTTAGAAGGAATGGTTTTAATTTTTCTCCGTTAAGTATAATGCTGGCTGTAGGTTTGTCATATATAGCTTTTATAATGTTGAGGAACTTTCCTTCTATTCCTAGTTTTCTTAGAGCTTTTATCATGAAATGATGTTGGATCTTATCAAAGGCTTTTTCTGCCTCTATTGAGATGATCAAGTGGTTTTTGTCTTTGCTTCTGTTAATGTGGTTTATTATGTTTATTGATTTTCATATGTTGAAGCACCCCTGCATCCCTGGAATGAACCGTACTTGGTTGTGGTGAATAATCTTTTTGATGTGTTGTTGAATTCAGTTTGCCATTATTTTGTTGAGGATTTTTGCATCAATGTTCATTAAGGAGATTGGCCTATAGTTCTCCTTTTTGGAAGTGTCTTTGCCTGGTTTTGGGATAAGTATCATACTGGCTTCATAAAATGTGTTTGGCAGTTTTCCTTCCCTTTCTATTTCATGGAACAGTTTAAGGAGGGTTTGTATCAGTTCTTCTTTAAAGGTCTGATAGAATTCAGCAGAGAATCCATCAGGTCCTGGACTTTTCTTTTTGGGGAGACTCTTGATTGCTGCTTCAATTCCATTTTGTGTTATAGATCTATTCAGGTGATTAATATCCTCTTGGTTCAGTTTTGGATGATCATATGTATCTAGAAATCTGTCCATTTCTTTAAGATTTTCAAATTTATTTGAATATAGGTTCTCAAAGTAGTCTCTGATGATTTCCTGGACTTCCATGGTGTTTGTTGTTATCTCCCCTTTTGCATTCCTAATTCTACTAAATTGGGTTTTTTCTCTCCTCATTTTAGTCAGGTTTGCCAGGGGTCTATCGATCTTCTTTATTTTTTCAAAGAACCAACTTTTTGTTTCATTAATTCTTTGTATGGTTTTTTTGGTTTCTATTTTGTAGATTTCAGCTCTTATTTTTATTGTTTTTCTCCTTCTATTTGTTTTGGGATTTGCTTGTTCTTGTTTTTCTAGGAGTTTGAGATGTATCATTAGGTCATTGATTTGGGATCTTTCAGTCTTTTTAATATATGCACTCATGGCTATAAACTTTCCTCTCAACACTGCCTTAGCTGTGTCCCATAGGTTCCGGTAGGTTGTGTTTTCATTTTCATTGACTTCCAGGAACTTTTTAATTTCCTCTTTTATTGCATCGATGATCTCTTCTTCATTAAGTAATGAGTTATTTAGTTTCCAGCTGTTTGCATGTTTTTTGTCTTTACTTTTGTTGTTGAGTTCTACTTTTACTGCATTGTGGTCAGATAGTATGCACGGTACTCTTTCTATTTTCTTATATTTGCTGAGGCTTGCTTTGTGCCCTAGGATATGATCTATTTTGGAGAAGGTTCCATGGGCTGCTGAGAAGAATGTATATTGTGTAGAGGTTGGATGAAATGTTCTGTAGACATCAACTAGGTCCACTTGATCTATTGCATATTTTAGATCTTGGATTTCTTTATTGAGTTTTTGTTTGGATGACCTATCTATTGATGATAATGGAGTGTTAAAGTCTCCCACAACCACTGTGTTGGTGTTTATATATGCTTTTAGGTCTTTCAGGGTATGTTTGATGAAATTGGGTGTGTTGACATTGGGTGCGTACAGACTGATGATTATTATTTCCTTTTGGTCTATTTCCCCTTTTATTAGTATGGAATGTCCTTCTTTATCTCATTTGATCAATGTAAGTTTGAAGTCTACTTGTCAGAGATAAGTATTGCTACTCCTGCTTGTTTTCGGGGGCCATTGGCTTGGGCTTGGTAAATCTTCTTCCAGCCTTTCATCCTTAGCCTATGCTAATTTCTATCAGTGAGATGAGTCTCTTGTAAGCAACAAATTGTTGGATCTTCTTTTTTAATCAATTTTGTCATACGGTGTCTTTTGATGGGTGAATTAAGTCCATTAACATTAAGCGTTAGTACTGATAGGTATGTGGCGATTCCTGCCATTTAGTTGTCTTAGTTGTTTGAAGGTTTGATTGTGTGTACCTAACTTGATGTTACTCTCTACTGTCTTGCTTTTTCTTATCCTGTGGTTTGGTGCTGCCTGCCTTTTCATGGTTAAGTTGGGTGTCACTTTCTGTGTGCAGGATCCCTTGCAGAATCTTTTGTAATGGTGGCTTTGTGGTCACATATTGTTTTAGTTTCTGCTTATCATGGAAGACTTTTATTGCTCCATCTATTTTGAATGATAGCTTTGCTGGGTAGAGTATCCTAGGGTTGAAGTTATTTTCATTCAGTGCCCGGAAAATCTCACCCCACGCTCTTCTTGCTTTTAATGTTTCTGTTGAGAAGTCTGCTGTGATTTTGATGGGTTTACCTTTGTATGTTACTTGTTTTGTCTCTCTTACAGCCTTCAATATTCTTTCCTTAGTTTCTGAACTTGTTGTTTTAATGATGATATGTTGTGGAGTAGTTCTATTTTGATCTGGTCTGTTTGGTGTCCTGGAGGCCTCTTGCATTTGTATGGGAATATCTTTCTCTAGATTTGGGAAATTTTCCGTTATTATTTTGTTGAATATATTACGCATTCCCTTCGCTTGCACCTCTTCTCCTTCTTCGATGCCCATGATTCTCAAGTTTGGTCTTTTGATGGAGTCAGTGAGTTCTTGCATTTTCTTTTCACAGGTCTTGAGTTATTTAATTAATAGTGCTTTGGTTTTTCCTTTAATTACCATTTCATCTTCAAGTTCTGAGATTCTGTCTTCTGTTTGTTCTATTCTGCTGGATTGGCCTTCCGTTTTGTTTTGCAGTTCTCTTTTGTTCTTTTTTCTGAGGTTTTCCATATCCTGGCAGTTTTCTTCTTTATTGTTTTCTATTTTTGTCCTGAGTTCATTTATCCATTTATTCATTGTGTTCTCTCTTTCACTTTGGTGTTTATACAGTGCTTCTATGGTTTCCTTCATTTCTTCTTTTGCTTTTTCAAATTCTCTATTTTTGTTGTCTTGGAATTTCTTGAGTGTCTCCTGTACATTTTGGTTGACCCTATCCAGTATCATCTCTATAAAATTCTCATTGAGTACTTGTAGTATGTCTTCTTTTAAATTATTCTTGTGGGCTTTTAAATTATTCTTTTAAATTATTCTTCATTTTGTTGGAGTCTGGATCTGAGTTTCTGTTCTCTTCATTCCCCTCTGGTTCCTGTACTAATTTTTTGCTGTGGGGAAACTGGTTTCCCTGTTTTTCTGTCTTCCTGTCATTGTCCTTGGTGTTGTTACTGTCCCTGTACTGTGTGTAATTAAGTATTTTCTAGCTTGTAATAATAACAATGGTAATATTTAGAATGGAAGAGTGAGCTGAGATGAAAAGCAAGAAGTTAAAGAAAAGGGGAAAACAAATATACAGACAAGAGGGAGAAAGCAGAACAAGGTATCAGACAAGTGAGTTTCAAAGGTATAAACAGGGAGTGTTAGTGTACTAATTGACAGTAAGCTGAACAGACATTAGAGAGACAGAGAGAGGATTGAAAATCAAAGATAAAAAAATAAAAAATAAGTAAATGAAAATAATATCTATATATAAAAATGAATTAAAATACAATGGAAAATAGAAAATTAAAAAAAAAAAAACCAAAAAACTTCCAAGTTTATATGCAATGCAGTTTCAGTCTTAATAATTTGGGTGTCCGTCTTAATCTCCAGTCCTGGAGTTGGTGCCTCAGATGTTGTTCTGTAGTTGTCTCATCAAAGGGGATGCATAAAGTAGAACAAAACTACACACTCTCACACACACACACACACACAAAAAGCCCCACCAAGTGTCCCCCGTTCAAATGCAATACAGTTTCAGTAAGTTTTTTGGCTTGCAGGTGTAATTCAGTTGTTCTCTCATCAAAGGTAGGGAGAAAAAGAAAAAAAAGCGTCTGGAGCCAGTTCTGAGAGTGGTATCTGCAACTGTGGCTTGCCTGCCTGCTGCTCTCAGCCTGTAGCTGGCGGCGTTATTTATGCAGATCTCTGGGGTGAGCTAGCATTCACCTGGTCTCACAGGCTTTGTTTGTTCAGAGTTCTCCTGTGCGGGAGCCTCTGCTACAGGCTTTCCCCTTTCCAAGCACTGGGAAAGGTGACATTGCCCCCGCATTGTCAGGCCTGTGTATTTATTTACAGTTCATGTGGGAGGTGGGTCTTCCCTCCTCTCCTCTGAAGTTTTCCTCCCACTGCCACTTTTAGAAGCTTTCCTGCTCCTGCTTACTGGGCGGTGCTGCTGCTCCTGCCGGCCGCCATGTTTGTTTACAGTTCACGTGGGAAGTGGGTCTTCCCTCCTCTCACAAGCTTCCCCGCTCCTGGTTGCTGGGCGCAAGCCCCGCTCCCGCCAGAGGCTCTCCGGCCTGCCCAGCTTGTTTATTTACAGTCCCGGGAAGGATTCCCTTCCCCCAGTCTTCAGCGTTCAGGGCGCCCCACCCTCTTTCCAGTGTGTCTTAACTGTTCTTATTGCTTATTACTCAGTTTCTCTTTTTTTCCCGGTGGAGGTCAGTCTGTCCAGGGGGCTATGCTGCTCTGGCCCAGGCTTGTCTGTGGGAGTACCGCGGTACCGCGAAGCTCACCTGGTCCGTGTCTTCCCAAGACGTATGGGCGCCGGCCACTGGTGGCCCCGGGGGCCCTCCTCATTTCTCCGTTTAACGTGAAGTGGAGATTCTCTGCACCGGCTGGAGATGTGGAGGGGTCAAAGTTATGCCTTTTCTCGGTGATTATGCCTGCAAAGTGTGTCTCTAGCATCTCTCCAAGATTTCACTATAGGAGGGTCACTTTCTGCTTCCTACCTCTAGCCGCCATCTTGGAATCCTCCAGAATGTGAATTTCTAACTAGTTCTTAAGAGAGGACGATACTGCTGGGGACCTCAAAGTGAGGTAATGGTTCTCACTTTGAGAACCATTAGTGTAGGAAAATGGTTTTCTCCCCAGGAAGTACATCAAAATCCTGTAGGGAGTTTAGAAAAGTAACTGGTGTGTGGGCCCAAGTCTACACTAACTGAGTCAATGTCTTAAGCTTCCCAGGTGATTACAGTGTGAAGTCACTGGGACAGATGGAGAGCCAGTGGGACAGATGCCACCTGTGTGATCAACTGTCTGGGTCTGCTCAGGTCTGAGGTATTTTCCAGGATGCAGGATATTCAGTGCTAAAGCTGGGACAGTCCCAGGAAAACCAGGATGAGTTGGTGCCCCTGTTGCTACAAATGGACTGTATAGGCCAATCATTGGGCCCACCCTTGGCTGAAATGAAAATCCCCTGGAGAGTTTTAAAGAATAATGATGCCTGGGCTCCACAATCAGAAATTTTAAATTAATTGAGTTTTTCTGGGCACAGCTTGGGCATCTGGACTTTTTAAAGCTGTTCAGTTACTACTAAGCAGCCAAGGTGGAGAACCACTGGACCAGGTGAAAGAACAGGATATTGGACTGAGCCATTAAGACTGTTCTGGTGACCTCTGGAAGGTCCATTTCAGAGAAGTGCTTCACATGCTATCCTCTTCCAGGAACCATGCTATGTAATAAAGTGAGTGTGGAGAAGAGGAGGAGTTAACAAATAAAAGACTTTCCTTTGAAAAGTTTTATAGAAAGGAACAAGCTTGACTGGGAAGCGTGTGGCCCTTCATCTATGGAGTTCACAAAAATTTCCATCCAGATAGCTTCTCAGTAAAATCTACAAATGGCAACTGCCATTTGGGCTCTAGAAGTGATAGGTGCAGGACTCAGAGCAGAGTAATCTGGGGTCTCTGCAACATGGGAGGGAGTGGGCTTCATGGATGGTCCCCTGCATCCATTTCCCTCTGCCCTCTCTGGACCACAGCAGTGCAATTTAGGGAACAGGCTCTAGTTCCCTAGGTTGGGAGACCAAATAAACCAAATAATTCTGGTTAACTCTTCTTTCTTTTCGGCTTTGAGTTTAAGAATCAGTTCACAAATGGCTTTCCCATAGCAGTAGATACTGGTGAAGTGAGATGGTAACAAGTCATCGTAGGTGGTCTGAAGGGAGGACTCTGGTTCTATGGTGAAGGAAAAATGCTCCCTTACTGAATGTAGTCTACATGAAGCTGACATTATCACCAGTTGCCATTCAATGCCCATGAAATGGACAAGCCAGTCTTAGCATAGGATTGACACTGAGAACCAGAGAAGAGAGTTGTGGAAGAACATAGTTCTCAGTGATGTCACTGGATCTGACGTCACAAGCCTGCTCTACTCCTGTCTTTCTGCTCATGTCAGCTAAAGAATTGGCTTTGCATCAGCTCTTCTTTTGTTTGCAGCTGAAGGCATCCTCACTAATGTGCAGGGTTGCCAGGGACAGTAAGAGGCAGGTGGCGGCATAAATAGCCCAGTATGGAGGTAGCCTGTGAGGGAAGCCAGCCCTTTAAATCACAGCACACAGACAGACCTGCTCACAAGGAATTGAGGGAAGCCCTCAGTGCCAGAGAGGCCAATCTTGTAGAATAGAATATAGCAGCAGGAAATCCAAGTGGTAGGCAAATAAATACTCATGAGCCAGTAGGCTGCAGGTGTGCTCCATGTCCCAGATCTACACAGCAGGCACAACCACAGGTGACACCATCCAGCCCTGGGGAGGAGGTGGGAGGAAGGTGGGGATACTTTCAAGAGCTAGTAATTAAATGATGATATCTACCACAGTTTGTTCAGGCTTACCATGTGTTAGACACTGTGCTGAGTGCTTTTTATATATAATGTCACCTTAAATGCTCATTAAAAGCAAAACAAAAAATCCTTGGATGTAAGTAGTGGAGAGGAGGTTTAATGTTTAAGTGGAGTTGGCACAACATTCAAACATCAATCCATGATATTCACTATGTCAATGCACTTAAGAATATGAACATATCAATAGACACAAGAAAGTGTTTGATAAATCCAACCACCATTATAAAATCTCTCAGCAAACAAGTAACTAAAATTAATTTCCTCAAACTGATAAAAGATTTGCAAAAAAAAAACCCTTCTCAAATCTTTTGCTAACATCATACTTAATAATCAAAGACTAAATGCTTTTTCCCCCAAAATAAGACAAGAATAGACATTCTTCCCCACTCCTATTCAACATTACATTGACACTGGTCCTCCTAGCCTGTGAAATGAGACAAAAAAATAAAATAAAAGACATCTAAAGAAGAAAGGAAGAAATAAAATTATTCTATGCAGATGAAATGACTGTCTACATATAAAATCCCAAATAATCTACACAAGAGCTATAGAACTAATAAGTGAGATGATCAAGGTCACAGAATGCAACATCAATATGGAAAACAAGTAGTATTTCTCTATATAAGCAACAAACAATTGGAAGCTGAAATTAAAGTTAAATACTGGCAATAGGCGGAGAGTAGGAATCAGGGAGGCAGAGCATTCAGTCGGTGCCAAATTCTGCCAGGTCTGCCTTACTTACCCTCACTGTTGGCAGAAGATAGTTTCACCTGTTGTCTGCATGGGAGCACAGGACACATTGCTGAGCCAAGTGTCTCTGGCTTCATGCAGAAAGTATGGATTCCAGATCTCTGGGATGGAGACAATTAGTCTATTTCCACCTCCCTGGGGATGAACTTGGGACTGGGACAAGACTGAGGCTACAAGAGGAGGCTCTGAGATAAGTGTAAGGAACAGGGACTGGTGTGTAAAGAGACTGGTTTTAGTAGAAATTGTACTAGACTCACCTTATCTGCAGAGAGCAGAAGCAGATGGAGATAGAAGTGACCACAGGGCAGAGCCAAATGGCAAGAACGTGGGCCATCCATCAAACCTAGCACAGAGTGCCGGAAAGGGCAGCATGAGAAGCTTGACAGCAAGCCCATGTTGATACAGACCTACAGGCAGGATAATACACAGCACTCAGAGACAGGACTTGCCAAGAAGATGGATAATGACATCAATGTCCACATTTTGTTGGCAGAATAGGACAGTGAGTGAAGGATGGGACATTAACTGAGCCTGTACAGGTGTATTTGCCAGTCAAGAGCCTCAGTCCCAAACTTGTTTAATAAGCTACAAGGTGCCCATTGTGTTGGTCTTGGCCTGTAAGCCCTCAGCTCTATGCTCACCTTCCCCTCTTGTCATCTGAACAGCAGGCCTGACTCCTGAGCCTGTGATTGCCAGGATGCTGTGTCAGCTGGCTTTCCAGCCAGAAGCAATCAAGGGCAACACTACCTGGAAGTAGAAGGGTAGGAGGAAGGAAGAAGGGAAATATTTCTCCTCTATCTTGACCGTTGGCATCTTCTCAAGATGACTTCTTTATGGCTTCATGTGTTAGTGCTTTTTCTATTGCTAAGAATGGGCACTTTTTAAAGATTTATTCAGTTATCAGTTCTAGAGATTCATATACAAGGTGCTAGCCACTGATTAGTTCCGGTGAGGCCTCTGGCCTTCACAATATAGTAGATAGCATCATGGTGAGAGTGTGCACTTACTCTTCTGTAAAAACTCACTCAGTGATAGCTAACCAGGTCACACAGGAACTACATTAATCCCTGCATGAGAGTACCTCTCTCATGACCTAATTACCTCCCACTAGGCCTCACCTCTTTAAGGTCTCACCACCTCAACACTGTCACACTGAGGACCAAGCATCTAACACATGAACCCTTGGGGACACACTCAAACCATATTTAATCATAACCCTTCACTTCCTAGAGGGGCTCATTATGGATCTAGGTTCTTTGGGGTCATCCCAGCTCTTGGACACCAGACACATAGCCCTGTACTTTGTGTCTGCAAGTGAGAGTTTGCAGTGTCTTGCTCTAGGACCCTCACCATCCTCTGTGTGGCTCCTTGGAAAATTCCCCCATGTACTATAAGCATTTGTAGGTGTCATATGATACCTAATTCAATGAAAATGCACTGCTAATAGATGTTATATAATTTAGAGAAGAATGACAAGGAAAAATTCTGTACAATGATACACTGATCCTCTATGCAGAACCTTTGGACATGGGGGAGAGGGAGTGTATCTTTACCCAACAACAGTCTGAGAAGTGGTCATGATACACCAGGTTTTCACAGATGAGAAAACCAAGTCTTAGGCACATTAAGTAACTTGACAGAGAGAAACTGGATTTTATAATCAGCCTTTTCAGACCTCCAGAGCATGTTTGCTCTCAACACTGTTGTGCAGTCTCTCTTGTCTGCTTTTTTCATGTCCAAAGTATGATGTAGTCCCTGTAGCTTCCAGTGAGCTACAATGACACATCCTGTTGACCAGTGAGAAAGACTCTGAGAAGGGATATGAGGGACATTGCACAATAATTGACACCATCTCAGTCCCAATACAGAATACCAGACCCTAGACAAGATTTCTCCTATTATCTGATGAGTTAATTTTGCTACCAGAATATTTGCTACCATGGTTTCAGAATTGTGTAGAAATGAATGTTCAAATACTGATATTTAAATGAGAATTGCTCTGCAACTAGCAACAGGCATGCTTTGTGGAACTGGTTGATTCTGTTCAGAACAGCCTCCCATTGTGCAAAATTACTCTTACCATCTGTGTTTTCAGATGTCCATTAAAACACAAAAAGAAAGACTATAAACCTTACCTAAATCCTCTTACTTAAAGCTAGTTTCTAATTTTCATTTTAAAATTTTATTGAATATCAATAGGTTATAATTGCATATTTTATGGTACACAAAGTGATATTAAAATACATGTACACATGGAGTAATACAATAATAGAATCAAATTAATGAACAGATCCAGCACCTTAACACATATATTTTTTCCTCCTGTCAAACTAAAATATCCTTAAATTTATTCCAAGCAGATGAGAACATGGAAGCTATAGAACTCAGAGCCTGGGGTGCCCAGGGTAGTACTTATTCTTCTTGGAGTTTTCAGAAGCTGAAAAATATATGCAAACAAAGTGACTAATATAAACTATAAGAATAGAGACAGTTAAGGTGATGCACATTTAATCTCCACACTTGGGCTGCTGAGACAGGAGGATCGTGAACTCAAGGTCAAGGCCAGCTTGGGCTACATAGTGAGACCTTATCTCAAAAACAAAACAGCAACAACAACAAAAATCAGGTTGGGCATGTAGCTCAGTAGAGGATTTGCCTAGCAAGGATAGGGCCCTGAGTTCAATTCCCACTATTGCAAAAAAATTGTTTTTACCTGATTTGTTTTATTTGTATGCTTTTAATTCTGCTTTTAATTATCTCCTTTCAAGTTTAATAAGATGTATAGAATCTATTTAGACCCACCTGTAGCTCCATGTTCTATATAAGCCTCCTTTCCTCTGGCAAAGCATCAGGTCCTGTTTTTCTTGTAAAACATCTGTACTGAGGTGCAATTGTCATAAGTTTCACATATTTAAGGTGTATCATTTGCTAAGTTTTGGCATATGTATGCAAACGTGAGACCATCAACGCTATCAAAATGTGAACATATCCACCAGAAACTTAGGGTGGGGAATTGAAGTTGACTAAAGAATTTTTGCGTTTATTTATTTACTTATTATTTTTTAAAGTGTATACATCAGTGTTTTGTAATATTTTGTGCAACCATGGTCACAATTTAGTCCAAGAACACTTCCTCAGGCCTAGAAGAAACCTCATACCCATCGGGAGTCACCTAATTGCTCCCTATCCCTTCCCTCCCCTTCTATCCCCAGCCCCTGGCAACCACTAATCTATTTTCTATCTCTGTAGACTTGCCCATTCTGGACAGTTGGTACAAATGGAACCATATAATATGTAGGCTTCTGTGTCTTAGGGCATTCATGTGGCAGGATGTTTTAAGATTCACCTGCATTGTAGCAGGTATCAAAGTAGTAGCATGGATATATTCTAATGAATGCATCATTAGGTGATTTCATCATTGTGCAGATACCATAGACAGTATTTATGGAAACCCAGATGGTATAGACAAGCACACACCTGGCCTATATGGCATATAACCTATCCTCCCATGGTCATGGTGAACAAAACAACACAAGACTGAGAGAACACATCATTAAGGGAAATGATGCAAACAAGAGATGAGGAAAACATGGCAAGGATGAGGCTACTGCCTGTGTAACATGGCACAGTTTTACAGGAAACATTTTTTATTTTACAAGTAGAAGAAACAAACTCTTAAAAAGTGACAAAAAGTGTTGTATGGTAAATACATAAACCAGTAACAGAGTTGTTATTATCATTATCAATTTTATGCCCATGTAACTGCGTGCCATACTTCTACAATACTGACAGCCCAGTGGGTTTGCTGACACCAACATCATCGGAGACACTGGAGTGGGATACTACAATGGCTGTTTTCACTAGACAGTAAGAACTTCTGCAGCTTCATTATGTGTGATCTTATGGGACCACCATCCTATATGTGTCCCATCCTTGACCAAAACATTGGTATTTGGAACATAACTGTACTTAATTCCTTTCTATTGTTACATATTACTTTGTCATAAATATACCACAATTTACTTATCTGCTTATCAGTTGATGGGCATTTGGGTTGTTTCCACTTTGGGGTTATTATGAATAATGTTGCTATAAAAATAGAATAACTGGCTAGAGTTTCTAGCACAACATTGGATAGCAGTGGTAAAGAGAATGTCTTATCTTTTTCCTGATCTTAGGGGAGAAAGTTTCTGGTCTTTTGCTATTAAGGATGAAATGATAGTGGCTCAAACCAGGGTGGTAGCAGTAGGGTGGTGAAAAGTGGTCAGATTCTGGATATATTTTGAGATGAGGTGTGAGAGAGTAGATGTGATGTGTGAGAAAAACGGATTGCCATCCAGACAGACTCCAAGATTCTAACATGAGAGACTGGAACAAGGAGTGTCCAGTGCTAGGATGAGGAGTCTGAATGGAGCAAGCTCCAAACTTCCAGAAAAATTACACTTAAAGTAGAAAAACTTGCCATTTTTGGCAAAACTGCTCATTACCAACAAGATATCCATTTTTTCCTTCCCTTCAAATAGATCCTGACACTGATCAGTGTGCTATATGTTCAACCAAAAAAAAAAATACAACTTTATTTTCTAAGCCTTGCTTACATCAAGGATTCAGAATTCTGACCAGTTACACTGGGAATTTCCCGTACATTCTTGCTTTGCTGATACATATACTTACCATTATCCCTTGTCATTTCCTTAGTCCATTTTCTGCCTGGAATCTAGATATGGGGCCAGTAGTGACGCAGTCATGAAGCAACAGTGAGAATAAAAATCACATACATAGGATGTCTCTGAAGAAAGACAAAAAGAACTGGAGGCTCTTAGAACAGCATGAAGTATTGACCACCCCTGAACTGCTTTCTTTGGTGTTCTTTTAATTGTTCAAAAAAAAAGGAAAGAGGGAGGAAGGGAGGTGAAGGAAGGGAAGGAAAGGAGAGGGAAGGAGAGGGAAGGGGAAGAAGAGGGAGGGAAGGGGAGGGGAGTTGAAGGGGAAGGGCTGTCTCTAAGTCATTTACTGGTAAGCTGAGCACTAGAAAGGCTCTCTTCAATTAAATTTGCCCTCTTTGGGTACTAAGTTCACTACTATATTATCATCCAGTCCTCAAAGATCCACTGTGTCTATCTAAATATAATGAAAAGCTTTGCCCTCTAGAAATTAAAATACACTGTACCCATGTCCTCCCCTGTTCCATCAGGTTAGTGATGCTATCTGAAGAGGGTCTGAGTTAGTTCAGCCTCCTTTGTCTAGGGTGAACCCATGTTGGCTGCCTACGATCTCCTGTGCACATTCACAGACCAGTGATATAAATATCTGTGTCAATGTTTCTCCTAGAATTCAAAAACAATCTGTAGCCTCTGCATTCTTCCCATTATTCCAAAGAAACACCACCTCTGTTTACCTCGTCTCCTGGCTCTTATCCCATTTTTCACCATGTCTCAAAGATCATCTCCCTTAGCTGGAAGTTCATCCTGGTCAGGCAGCAATGAATAATGTCAAGCAGCTGGTCATTCTGGTCAATCTTGGCCTTCCTTTCCCTCAAATAGCACGTATTCTATCCACCCCCACCCCAGCTTCTCCTGGGTGGTTTGCCCACATCACACAGTCAACTTTTTTGTATTCTTTGTTTTAAACATAACTCAGATGCCTCCTGCCTGGTTGAGCATTTCATTACAAGTAACAGCTCTGTCTCATATTCCTCCCTAGAGAATGTCCATCCTCTATTTTCATTGCTCACCTTTTTAATAGCTTTTTAATTCTGATATCATTTTAGACTTTCAGAGAAGTTGAAATGATGGTACATAGAATTTTCATATACCTCTAGCCCATATCTCTTAATGTGAACATCTTATGTAACCATGACATATTTATGAAAACTAAGACACTGTCTTTTCAGCTCTGGTTCACCAATTCTCCCTCCCTGTTGGCCAAAAGGAGGTCTTAAACAGACATTTCCCTCGGAGATTTCTACTAAATGTCTGAAAAAATCAACCTAAAATTGTTTGCCCTAAATTAGAACCTCTGACAGGTGCCAGGACACTTGGTTTGAAGTCTAGGGTAGAAACTTTGTGACTCCTAGGGATGGGGGTTTCTAAGAGGAGTGGGGAGAAGGCAGCTATGTCACCCATGCATGCACATCACTGGACTGTGGGGAGTGAGAAAATTCTGCAGGTTCATGAATTGATAGACTTTTAACCAGATTAAAAGGTAAAGAAAGTGATGATGAGATCAGGGAGTTTGTCCCTGTCAGGAACTTATGGGAACAAATGACATGTCTGTGATTGAATGGTACAATCTGCTTGCACAAATGGTCTAAATAAAAACACAGTTGTAGGAAGTTAGTGCAAAATAGAAACGGGTACAGTAGTGAGATGATAACATCAATGTTGCTCAGAGATCCCTTGGCTATCTCAAATGACATTTCTTTTTAATTACTTACTGTAATTAAATGTTTAAATACTCATGTCTGTTTAATGCTGTCTCTATACAGTGGGATAACTGACATTCTGAATTCTCCAGAACTCATCACAAAAGCACAAATAGTATTAAATTGACCTGAACAAATGGAATATCTAGCACTTGTCAGAAAAATCTAAGACTCTTGGCTGTGATTATTAGAGGCCTGGTTAGGAGTGACCACAGACCATAATGATCATTCTTTTAAAATGTGAGAGTGAATGTCACTTGATGACTGGAAGTGTCCACGGACACAGTATCAGTATCATGGGCTGGGTGATGAACAATGAGCCAAGTACATAGGGGATGGATGTTGAATTCTCACATTAGTAAAGGTGTTTATATACTTTCAGTTCTCTTCAATCAAACTATAACTGCTGACAGTTGGATCAGGAGCCATATTTGTTTGAAAATAAAGAGTGTATCTGAAGATTTCAGAAATGAATCTGGTCTCACCTCAGGACGTGGGTCCATGTAAAGCTCTGTGCATTTGCATCTTCTTTTAAATAACAGGAACCAGGATATGATCCCATACAAGGAGATCAGAGTGCCAGGCAGGGAGAGAGCAGTGAAAAGAGGTGCTCCTCCCATTGGACCGTCCAGTCAAGAAAGCCATGGCTCCAGCACATTAACTCTGCTAGGGATTGGTCATGAGCCTCGTGCAGGACTCAAGTCTTTTGTATGGGCAGCGCAGCCTCTCCTGGACAGTGCCCCTGGAAAATAACCATGCTTTACAGTGAAGAATGCTTTTTCTAGAGGCTCTTCAAGCAGCTGATAGCTTTAAGGAGTGTTCAATTATCTGTGATGTCAGCTTCTGAGAACTTCACTCTTAGGATTTAGGGACTAGTCTTAGAGAATAAGTTGGATTAGCCACAAATAAAAATGAAAACAATGTGGGGAAATGTGCATATTTTTTAGCTGCCTTGTCAAAATGCATATAGTTGTTCTTTTTAAAAAATGCAAAATAAGAAATGGATATATTATAAATTATATAATGATATATTTACATATTAAAGTTTGTATGATACAGAGATATATTTATATATCATAAATATACTATAATTTTATTATATGTAATATAGTATGAAAAATATATTTAGGTATAATATAAATAAATTATAACATATAATATATACTAACATTGGGACATAAAATCATTACTGATGTGGTTATTTAAGCAATATTAAAATTCCCACAAAAGAGACGTTTGGCTTGCACTTAAAGTTCTCGTTTGGAATGTGGTTCGAGGAGTTTCAACAAATAACAGAAACAAAAAAATTCCCTTTGTTTTCAAAGGGTAATTATGTGGAAAGTTGGCTATACACAAGTGAATGTGCTGAATCCATGTAGATAATTTGATGGGTGGGTTCCAAAATCTACTATTGGGAAACACTAAGTTCAAGTGTTCATATGGCTCCCTCTTCTATTTAGTTCCACAGATATTGCTCATAACTGCTCATGAAATCATGTTTAACACATACGGAGTACTTATTGTGTACTATATACTAAATGCTGAGTTAAACCTACTTTATAAACACTAACTTGTTTTATTTTCATAACTCTGTTTGTTATCTACAATTTGCAGATCAGAAAACCAAAGCTTAAAGTGTTAACCCATCTAAGGTAATTTAGAGCTGGGATTTTAAACTTAGATTGCTTTGTCCCCTAAGTAAAAATCCAAGAGACATGCGCCTCCTTAGAGAACAGAGAGACAGAAGGGTCTGATGAAGGAAGAACTAACCTGGGTTTATTTAAAGAGAAATGTTAGTGGAAGTCTAACAGTATGAGTAATAGACCTCTTCCTATTACTAGTAAACTTAAAACTCTGCTAAAAGCAGAAAACAGTGATCACTGGGGATTCATGGGGAATTGGCTCTAAGATGCCCTAAGGATTCCAAAATCCATAGATATCCAAGTCCATTATATAAATGACATAATATTTGCAGAGAATCTAGGCACATCTCCTTAGTTTGACTCAATCCCAGTTACTTGTAATACCAAATTCTACATAAATGCTATGTAAATAGTTGTTATACTTTATTGTTTAACAGTAATAATAAGAAAAAAGTCTCTTCCTGTTCAGTACAGACATTATTTTCCTAATAGTTTCTACCTGTGATTGTTTGAACCCACAGATGAGAACCTGTGCATATGAAGGACAGACTGTATTGAAAGAAAGGAAACATTTCAATTAAACAGAGGGGAAATTACCCACTTTAAATGTCTACAGTTCTCAGTCTGACAGTTCTTGATTTTCCTTTCCTCTATTTAGCAGCTTGGGTCTTAAGAACCCATGATGAGGTGGCAGAACTCTGGGGCCTCTTGAAGTCCCCATAGGCAGTGCCCACAGCACATGCAGCCAGGAGGCCTTTGGACACCTGAGGCCAGTCTTCTCATACTTTTCTGTTTTGCAGGAAAGGGACATGGGCCAGGGACATTTTATCAGAAATCAAGCAATTGAAGACCCAGGAAGAACTAGTTTTTTCTCTGTTAAATGTGTTTTTTTCTTGATGTTTTTGAAGGTCTTTTGTAAATTCTAGTGTTATAATCTGAGTATGGTTTGACCCACCAAAATTTATGTTGAGGCTTAA
Organism: Castor canadensis; assembly: GCF_047511655.1. Taxonomy (NCBI): domain Eukaryota; kingdom Metazoa; phylum Chordata; class Mammalia; order Rodentia; family Castoridae; genus Castor; species Castor canadensis. The sequence continues at coordinate 49,928,161 of NC_133393.1, forward strand.
CTCCTCAATGTGACAGTGTTGGAAGTGGGAAGTGACAAGCTTTCAGTGATGAGTCTTTCATGAATAGATTAATGCCATCTTGGGGATGAATGAGCGCTCACTCTCCCAAGACTGGATCAGTCACCTTGATAGCAAGTTGCTTTATACAAAGCAAGGCCACCCTGAGTGTTTTGTCTTCCCTTCTACTTCTCCATCATGTGGGGTGCGGCACGAGGCCTGAGGAGATGCACCTCTCTAATGTTGAACTCTCCAATCTTCAAAACTGTGAACAAAATAACCTTCTCTTCTTTATAAATTACCCAGTCACAGGTATTCTGATTTAGCAACAGGAAATGGACAAAGAATCCAGAGAAGAAATCCATAGAAGGATGATACCGGGTATGATGGAAGGGACCCAGGATTTGGAGACAAGAGTTTCTGGTAAGTCATTGCTATAGGTTGGATCTTGAGGGTTCCCCAAAAGTCCATAAGTTGATGGCTGGTATCCATGCTGTATCATGACTAGAAGGTTGTGAAATCTTTAAAAGGCAGGGTCTAGTTGGAGGAAGTTGGGTCACTGGGGACATGTTGCCTTGTGGGACCCTGGCCCTTTCCCCTCTCTGTCTTTGCTTGTTGGCCACCATGAGGTGAGCAGCCTGTCCTGCCGTGTGTTTCTGCCATGATGTACTATGCTACCATAGGCCCAAAGCAACAGGATCAGTGACCACTAACCAAAATATACCTTTCTTCCTCTTAAATTGATAACCTCACGTATTTTGTCACAGGAATAGAAAACTAACTAATAGATCCACAGTGCTGCTTCATTTTTATTTTAACGAACATAAAATTATCCCCAAAGTTTCCCATCCACTGATCTGCTTTCAGTCACTGTAGACCAGTTTGCCCTGCTAAACTTACAGGTAGATGAACCTGCCTAGTAGCATGTAATCTTTTTGTCTGACTTCTTTCACTCAGCACAGTTATTTTCAAATTCATCCATGCCATAGGCATTAATAATTCATTCTTTTTTATTAACTGCTAAGAAATAGAGGCAAATGGGCAGTTAAATGATAAAAGAATTTATGCAGAAAAGCTCCCTCCAGAGCTTGGTGTAAGCTCAGTAGAGATTCAACCACATTGACTATGCTTTTGGGGGTCACTGGATGACAATCAAGTCAACATCTCAGGATATAGGTATTAGGTATGTGCTATGTGCCGGGCATAGGTCTGACACTAGTGATACAAATGTAAGAAGTGAAGACCATTCAAAAGGAGCCATTTGTCTGGTGAGGTAGAATTGCATTCATGATAAGAAACCTCAGAATTTATGAGATCCAGTAGAATCTCCTGAACAACTTGATAATATTATTTTTACCTTTATCTTTGGTGATAAGTATATTCTATGTTATCTTTTATTTTTATAATAAAATGGCATATTGGTTATCTATTGGCGCATGACAAATTACCCCATAACCTGGCAGCTTAAAAAAACAAAAACATTTCTTATCTTCTACTTTCTGTAGGTCAAGAATCCAGGACATGTTCTGGGTGGTTCTGGCTCAAGGACTTCATGAGATTGAAGTCAAGCTGTCTGCCAGGCAGTATATGCAAGATCTGCTAAAAACTTCACTTGCATCCTTGCTGGCAGACCTCAGCAGACTTTGGTTCCCAGTCCTGTAAACCTCTCCATTGACTGAGTGCTTTCATGACATGGGAGCTGGCTTCCCCCAAACTATGTGATCTGAGAGGGGTGGGAGCCACAGCCTTCTCAAAACCTAACATTGGTCACAATGCAACCAACCTGGGTAAAACAAGAGCTGGGAGATTGACCGCATGTGAGTGTGAAGAGCAGGGTGGGGCCATCTCGGAAGCTAGCTACCACAGAGATAACTAGGAGCAGATGTGCTTATGTAGCTATGCCACTTGATTCTATTTTCTGTGTGAATGGAAGCTCATTGTGATTCAATATCACAATGACAACCTTTTAAATACCACAATGGCTTCTAATGTCACAAATTGCTGAGCACAGATGAGAAGATAGTTACTATACATCTCATTTATTGCCATTTATTTATTTACATGGATTTGTTCCACTAAAACAGCTCCCCAGTTACCATGGCAACAGAGGGGCAGTAAACTTCCCTCAAGCACAAATGCAATGTTAGGAATAAAATTAAGGAGACATGACACAAAGAGCAGAACTGTATGTAGAAGTAGAGCATACTGTTCTACTGTGTTCCTCATCCACTCCATCCAACTTCAAGACCCTTAAAACATTTTAAGTTTTAAAAATATTTTTATTATATTTCTTCGAAATGAAGTCATGCATGGCCTCTTTTTGAGGCCCTGACTTTGGTCCTTATTGCATAGTTTAAATTTACCAGGTGAATGAGGAACACAGAGGTGTGGAAGGTGGTAGGCAGAGTCAGGGGAGGGAGACAGGAGAAGGGACTAGTCCCAGACCAGCTGTTCTAAATTTATTTGGTCCAGTGTTTGGTTCCTAGCATGAACTGTGGCTTCTGCTAAGCCAATTGGCCTCTCAGTGTCATAGATTGCCCTTAATCTTCTCCCCAAAGCTGCTTTGAACAATGTCAAGCTGGAATTTTGAGGCTCTCAAATGAAAGGCATTGTGCCAGGGGAAGACATCAGAGATCTCTGAGCAGACCTCCAAGTGTTCTTCCTCTGCTTGTTTGTTCATACAAGAAGGAAGAAAAAGGATCAGCAGTGTCCGTGTAAATCAGGTTCATTGGAAAACACTCTTGCCATGAATAAACTTTAAAAAAAAAGTCTCGGAAAATCTACATAGAACCTTCACCTAAATGCGACTCAATATCTTCCTGGAGAAAATGACTCTCCCCACCACTCAGAATGATATTCTGTTAGCAAGTAAGTTAGAGAGCAACTAACCATGTCTGACATGCTCATTAAAACTGACAGTTATCAGAGGGAATGTGGACATCTCCCTTACAATTCCATGCCTTTCACATGCTTTGAGGCTATGTTTTAAAGGTATGCAAATTCATGAGTTCTACAACTTGTTGTTGGAGTGTTTCTTTGATTGTTAACGATTTTGTCCTTTTCATGCTCTTCTTGTTCTGGCTTTAGTTTTGATGTATCACCTTTCTTTTAGTTAGTTGTTCTTGTGGGTTATTAAGGTTAGGTGTGTTTTTTGTGAACATCAGCTGACCAGATTAGGGTTGGCTCTTTCTTTTTTCTTTTTTTTTTTTTAGTGGTACTGGGGTTTGAACTGAGGACCTTACACTTACCAGGCAGGTGTTCTACCACCTGAGCCACTTTGCCAGCCCTGGGTTTTTTAAATCCAATTTGAAAGTTTCTATTTTGAAATAGATGAGTTTAATCCAGTTACATTTATCATATCACTAATATATTTGGTCTTGTTCTACCATATTCTTTTATGTTTTGTATTTACCATAACTTTTTTCTTTTCTTCTTCTGTTTTCCTTCCCTTGAAGTTAAACATTTTATTTCTATTATTTTTGCTATCACATTTTACCTGATTTATATTTTATATTTTAAATAAAGGAAAAACTATTCATTATGTGTCTTAGTCCTCAAAATAGTCAAGGATGTCTAATCCCCCTCCACGTTCTGGTGCCTGGGATTAAAATTTTCTTATGTTTTTATCCTTCTCTCCAGAATAAATTATAATTTAACTTAAAAAAAACAATTTATAGGTAAATCTACAGCAGATTACTTTGTGAATTCACTTCTCTTTTTAACAGAGTGCATCCTTAGTAATTCTTTGAGCAAGAGGTCTGAAGGTAATTTGTTCTCTTAGACTTTAATCACCTGACAATGTTTTATTTTACCTGCTTCCTTGAATGATGAACTTACTTGTTATAGAAGTTGATGTTTTTAGTTAATTCTCACTTATCAGTTGAAAGATATCATGCTGTTGGGATTTTTTTTTACACTTATCATTGCTACTGAGGAATCTATCATTTTCTTCAGTATTTTTTCCTCAGCCATTTTTTATTCACTAATTTTTAGGATATTTATTTTCTTAAGTTTTCTGTAACTTCATCTGTGTCATCTTATCTGTTTGTTTTCTTTGGAACTTGGCAAGTTTTCAGTATAGAGCCCTGTCCTCTGTTCAAGCGCCATGGGAGAGCATAGCACTCTGTTCCATGGTATACAGTTCCTCTCCACAAGGTTTGAGAAGAAGCTGAGCCTTAAGTCTGCATCTGCACTTTCCTACAACTTCTCAGGGTCCTGTGGACAGTGACTGAGGAAGCAAACCATGCAGGAAACAGGCCAAGACCACTCAACCTGGATGTAAGCTAGTCTTATATGTTCTAAGAAAATGTTTAGTCTTCTTGTATTCATTAATGAATACTTTGCTTTGAATAATAACTTTTTAAAGTTAAAAATTAAGAGTCCTGTCTTCAGTTCTAGAATTTCAACTACTTTCTGTTTTATGATTGACCTTCTCATTTGTTTCTATTTTGCCTCCTAGATTTCTTCTAGAAATATATTGGGATTTCACATTCTGTCTTCCATGTCTTTTGTCTTCTTTGGATCTCTTGCCACAAATGTGTCTATTTTAGATAATTTTTTTCAATTAGCTCTTCCAGTTTATTCTCTCTTCAGTTGCATGTAAGCTGTCATTCAACCTATTACAGATTGTTGTTTCAATGGCCACTATTTTTACCCTAAAATTTCTATTTGTCTAATTTTCAAGCCCAATGTTATTTTTCTTTTTAAAATGAGATCTAGTCTTACATTATGTATCCTATTCCTTCTTTGTTTGAAAGTTACTTTCAGATTGCTCTGTTATCCACAGTTCTCATTTTTTATTCCATTTGTTGTATGTTGACTGTCTAGTCAACAGTATTGTACCAATGTTTGATTTGAATTCCTTATATGCCTTGTAATTTTCATCTGTGAATTCATCTCTAGGCAGAATTCCCATTGCAAGGGTTCCATATGTATCCTAGGTTGCAAAGGCTTCCTGTGGGTGGAACTGTTTCCCTATTGACTCTGAAACTATTGCAGAACTAGAATATTTTTCTGTCAGAGATTTTGGCCTTGCATAAGTAGGTTAAGAATTCTGGCCACAGACCAACACTCAGTAGAAGTTATAACTTTCAATTTCTCACAATTTATTTTATTTCCATTCATAGCACAGGGCCAGAGACCTGCTTCCTGTTGTATCATAAGTCATGGCAGAATTTTCCTAGTTTCAATTCACATACAGAATAACATCTCTCTGGCTCCAGGCTTCATGTAAGGGACTAGTTCCAGTTGTCCCTAAAACCTTGATTTAATCCCCAACATTAAAATACCAGCCCCCATAATCTTTTTCCAGCTTAGTTACTTTTATGTGTCATAAAATTTTGACTTACTTTTGAAGTAGATTTTCTTATTTTTTCTGGTACTTTGCAACATTTTTACTTACTTTCAGCCTTAAAAAGTTTTTTAAGGATAAATTATGGAATCAGAAGACAAGATTCCTGTGGTGATTTATTCTGCTGTCTCGAGTTTGAATCCCAAGAACAATGTTTTTCCTTAGAACTCATGTTTACAGTTTAGTGCTGTAACTGTTGGTAGCTTACTTAGGAGCGAGGCAGAACATATGAGAGAAAGAAACAATCAATATGGTATATTAGGTTATTTTTCTAATCCTCCTCATCATTGTGGTATGAAATGTGGTTTTATGACATCAAAGAGGTTGTGAGCAAAACCACTCCGATATGCTCGTTACATTTTATGCTCTTTAAACTATCTTGTAGGTGTATAATGAACTTGAATTCTGTGATATTACAGCTCTAAGGTCTTAAAAGAGAGTTAACGGGAATTTGGTGGCTACAGAGGAAATAACTGAATGCATATTCAACCAATACAACACAAAGCTAAACTGCTGAACAGGAAGAAGAGGCATCATGGATCAGTTATAATACTTTAAAAAAAGAGTTACAAATTAGTAAAAGAGAAAGGTTAAGATAAACCCTATGGTGATGGATTTACTGGAGGTAACAATATGAACTCATGTTTTTTCAATATAAAGATATATAGATGATAAATAAACATAGATATGTATATGCCTGGGTTGGTATACATACATTTATTTCCTCTGTCTATTTAAGGGGCCTAGAAGCAATGATACCTCAGTGGCAATGAACACACAGTAAGTAGAATTTCTAAATACCACTCTTCAATAAAAGAACCGAATCCCATGAAGAAGTGGTTGATTCCAAGGCTAGGGCAGGAAATGTACTATAAAAAATGCCTGGACGTCTGGGGGCATGGCTTACGGGCAGAGTGCTTGCTAATATGTGCAAAGCCATGAGTTCAATCTCCAATTCAGCAAGAAAAAAAAAAGAAAAAAATACATGCATTTAAAAGTTCTTGGAACATTTTGATGAGCCAGAAAGTAAGGAGATACTCGAAAAAGGGTGGAGTTTCTCAAAAGAACACTTGACCTTTTTCAGGGAGGAACCAATGGCCAATCTGAAACAATTTGAGTAATATAGGAAGTAACAATAGTATTGGATTGTAACCTAGAGAATAAAGTCAATATTTATGAGTCCATGCTGATAAATACACAGAATGAATGAATATTGTAGGGTGAACACACAGCTCTTCCTTGTAGAAGAATTCCAATCAGTAAATGTAGAAAGAATGAGGGAAGTAGAAATCATGATGATACACCATAATAATTGTTACTGTCAAGATGAGCCGATGAATGCCAATGTTACAAGTGGGATATTTCCATAGTCTCAAATTATCTTCCCCAAAGTATTAATTAAAAAGAAAGTAATAATTAAAGGGAAATAGTGACCTTATAATGGAGAAACCCAGCAGACATCACCTTAACCAAGAGACTGAACTTAACACCAGTAATAAGACATAGTGACATCATGTACCCTTTGACATGATGCATTGAGGAGGGCACCATGGCTTCTATGATATTATTTCCCAAAATGCATAATCTTAATATAATCATGAGAAAACACCAGGCAAACTCAAACTGGGGGTCAACCTACCAGTATTCTTCAAAAGTGTCAAGGTCATGAAAGACAGGTGCAGTCTGAGGAAGCATCAGAGAAGGAAGAGACCAAAGAGATAAGTTGACTAAGTGCAATAAGTGCAAGGTGAATCTTGGATCGGATCACAAAGAAGGCATGCCTAGGGAAACTGGGGGAATAGGAACAAAGACTGTAGTCTAGTATCATGTTGTATCAATGATAATTTCTATATCAGAGTTTTGATCATCAAACTCTGGTTATAGAGATGCTAACATGAGGGTGTTTGGGTGTAGGATGCACAAGAATACTCTGGACCAGTTTTGAAGACTTTCTATGAGTCTGAAATTGTTTCAGACTAGAAAGTTTCTTTAGAGAGAGGCAGAGTTTGAGGTTATGAACAAGCTTCTGTTAGGAAAAAGTTAATCATGAAGGTTTAGATTGCTGTTGAGACCACAGTGGTTGGGCCCTTTCTCTTCCCACAGCTAGCTGTGTAATCAAAAGGACAGCTTCTACCTTGAACTAGGGAACAACAATGATGTAAAAATAAAAGAGCATTCACTAGTGTAGAATGTATGAGGGAACCATGGGTGACAAGATTCTCACCAAGGTATTAAAACTGCACATGAAACAGATACATGATGAAGCTTCTGGAAGTTCTACAATGTCAAACTGGCCAGGTGGGGAGTGGGAGAGAAGAGAAAGAAAGGAAGAGGAGCACATTCCGGAGAAAGGAAGGCTAAGTAATTTGGGAAAACTCTTTAATGCAGAGCATATAGTAGTAGGACAAAAGGTCATGTTGCAAAATTCTATTAAATGAATTGGTAATTAACAAATAATAGATGAGAATGTAGGGTATTTAAGGTAATGTTTTATATTTTAGCATTCAAATCTTTCAAAGTCTTACTCAAAATTAAGTATTACATTTTATTTGACAACATAAAAATATTCATGTTTAATTATTGCACTAAATTTGTTTTTTGTTTTTAGTTGGTTAAAATAAAAGTATGATGGATCTGAAAGTACTCTAGTTTTGTTACCTGCACCTGGTTTTTGTGACAATATACCCTTAGCCAAAGTCCTTCCCCTAAGACTTACCTGAAGAGCAAGTTAAACTGCAGAAATTGGGTGATTTCATGCATAGTGGTTTTGTGGACTTCAGTTAAATGGCACAAACCAGAAGATTGAACAGAAAGGTGAGTTTAGAAAAGGTTCTGCTTTATAAACTTACATAATTGTTGACCACTCTCAATGGTCACAGAATCATGAGAAAAGAAAGTGATGGGGAATCCAATCTCCTCTCAGCATCAGCAGCATAGGAGGGTGGAGCCTGACATAGGGTTCCCTGCTTCCCAGAGGACACTAGGGTCAGGCATCACTTCCCCACCTCCAAAATCCTAGACAGGGGTTCCCATAAGTAATATATGTACATTTCTAAATAGCTAGTCTTCATGTTAACTTCAGGAAAGGACGAACCCTCCATATCCAATAGAGAGATCACCCCAAGAGAAAAAATCAAGGAACTCAAACCAAGATCCTGGATTCACAAGAAACAGCATGTCTTTTTTCCTCTGGAATAAAATAAGTCATTCCAAGAGTCCCTAAGATGCAGACAGTCTCCTATGACTTAGGAAGAATAGAATCGTGTGCACAAATGCTCTTAGTCCTTCTGCAAGCCAGGATTTAAGCAGCATCTGCAGTGTGCCCAGCATTGGGACAGCTGCCCATGAGGACAACAAGATTGTTAGTTTTATTCACCAGAAATATTAAACAAGAATTTCTTGGAGGATAGTTTTAGTGCTAGCAAAGGCCTAGTTCAGGTAGCTTCCATTTACAGATTGGGAGTTTTATAGGAAAGGAAGGACCTGGTAAAGGGTGGGGAAATTTTTCCATTGTCACTTATCCATTGTCCCTGGCTGGGGTAGTCAAGGAAGCAGGTTTTTTGTTCTGGTACAGGTGCTGGAAACAGGACATTTCAGTCATGGATGGATGGCAAGAACAGAACACTGCTGGGGGTAGTCAAGGAGCTAGATCTTGTGCTCTGTCACAGGGTCTGGGAAACAAAAGTTTCCTTTGGGGAGCCCATCTCTACTAGAGCCAAGTAACTCTAGGGTCAAGCAGAATTTAAGTTGGCCTAAGTGATGTGAAGGTGAGACCTAACACTCAGTTTATGGCAATATACAGAGAAGGTGGAACCTTTAGGAGGTGGGGCCAAGTTGGAAGATGTTGAGTCACTGGGGGGTGCTCTTGGAGGGGATATTGAGACCTCAGCTGCTCCCCTTCCTCTCTCTTTGCTTTCTCGCCATCATGAGGTAAACAGTCCTCCTCTACCACATGCTCCTACCATTATATACTGCACCAACTAACCATGGACTAAAATCTCTGAAATTACGAGACAAAAAAAATCTTTTCCTTTTATAAGTTGGTTATCTCAGGTATTTTGTCATAATGACAGAAAGTTGACTAGCACATTCCAGTTCTAATAGTGTATGATCATATACTTTCTAGACAGCAAAGCATGAGTAGATATAACGATAAGCCCAGACTTTCATCTGAATATTTAAAGTCTCCCACATTCTGCTCTGGGAAGAGAGGAGTATTAATCAAAAAGGCAAGTTGAGGCACACTGAATGTGAGAACAGATAATTTATTTGGACCAAAGTGAGAAAGCATGTATTCTAGTTGCCTGGAATAAGTTTTCTGAAATAACATCCAAGGGGTCATTTTGTAGATTAAAAAAAAAAAAAAAAAAGAGCACAAAGAGTGTTATGGTTTAGAAATGAAATGCCCCCCACCAAAAAACTCAAGTGTTGAAGGCTTGCTCCCTAGCTGATAGTTCCAATCATTGATAGGTAATTGGATCATGAGGGCTCTGACCTAATCAATGGCCTAATCAGTTGATGGATTTATAATTTGGTGGTATTATTTGGGAAGTAATGGAAAATAGGAAGCAGGTCACTGGGGATATGCCTTTAAAGGGTATACCTGGTCCTTGGTTCCTTACTTTCTCTTTCTGTTTCCCAGCTGCCATGAGGTAAGCAACCTCTGTCGCATACTTCTGCTACCACGATGCTCCACTTCACCTTAGGCCCATAACAATGGAGCCAGCTAACTATGGACTGAAACCTATGCAACCATGAGCCAAAACAAATCTTTCCTCCTTTATGTTGGTTTTCTCAAGAATTTTGTCAGAATAGAAAACTAACATCAGGGATTATAGCAAACTGGTGGTATGACTGTGTTGATTGACAAGATTAGCACAAGATATTATGTCATTGCTCACATACGCTATTCATTCAGGTAAGATTGTGGTAAGTAGGAGCAGGGCATTCTCCAAGTTATATTACTCTAATGGCATCAGTATGTCTCTAAAGAGCTAAGCTGAAGTGGTTAAAGGTTACAATTGACCAGATTGGAGACTTTGAGAGTGAGGAAGGAATGATTGCTGACCTACAGGCCTGATAGGAGTTTTCAGACCCCTTCCTTTTGTTTTCAAGCTGATATCTCCATGGTCTGAATTAGATCAGTAGACCATCGCTACCCATGTTATCATGGGTCTCCCACTTCACTGTTGGCTATTTTCATGAGTAAACATCAATTTTTATCCTTTGACTTGGGCATTAGCCTGGGATGATGGGAACTAAAGTAACTGAGCCTTTAAGAGCTCAGAGAACCTACATTCCTTCTTTCTTCTGATGATCAATGGGAACTGGGACCTGTCTCCCTATTTCTCTATCTAATGGGACCAGCTCTCTCTCTCTCTCTCTCTGTCTCTCTCTTTCTTTCTCTTTCTCTCTCTCCTTCCTTCTCTCCCTCTGTTCACCTCTTAGACTGTTAAACATGAGATAGAGAAATCTTACCACATTTTGTATGTTTGGCCCCTTTCCCTCAACTTAGAGATGCAATTGAATGTTGACTCATCTATTCCTCTCACACCCTCCTTCCCACACATCATAGGACTCCTATTGCAAAGGGGCTTCCATGAAGCTAGATCAGGCCCCAAACACTTTACAAATCTCCCCAGAAGTATTTTTCCAACAGTTACTGAGATGAAATGAGAGGAATGTTGGGACCATTAGCATTTTAAAGGCTTCTGTAATCTAGTCCCAATGTATACTTGTAGTTTTCAATTTCCCTCACTACTCATTCACTCTGTTAAGATACATTAGGCAAGTACTATGTGCTAGGAACTGAGTTATAGTATAAGGTTGCAGTAGAATGAGAACAAAATCCCTACTTTCACGAAACTCCAGTCTATTACCAAAATAAACATTGAACATCTAATTTCATAATCAATTTCAGTTTGGAAAAGTGCAGTAAGATCTGTAATGTAATTAAAAACAAAACAAAACAAAACCATACAATCTTTGTCTCCAGTTCTTGGCCACAGACTTCAAAAACCCTTGAAATTCCCTGAATGATAGGACTATCTTTGTTTTACTAGTGAAGTGGCTCTTGGGGAGTCTTAGGTAGCCTCAGGATGGCAGTTGGCCAACAAAAATGACAACCCATGATTTGAGGATTGCAATTTTAAGTCGAACATGAAATGGAGGTGTTTGGACAGACATTGTGCTCAGTCAAGACGCCAATGACTCAATCGTGCTTGTGTGTGAAACTCCAATACTCTGGACACGGAGGCTCAGAAGAACTTTCTGATTGTAAACATATTGACATGCTGTGATGGTGAAGCAGTCAGAATAGGAAGAGTCTGGAAACAGTGTATGAGAACCAGCTGCAAGCTTCCATGAGACCAAAGAGAGGCAGAGAGATCCAGGATTGTTCAGAGTACAGTTGATTGGGGATTTTTGTACAGAAATGCATGTGGGGGGTGTGGGAGCAAGACCGGTGGATCCCTTACAATTTGGGTCAGAGGGAGAGGGGTTATGTAAAGGTCAGGAAAAATGTGAGTTCATCCAAGCTGGAACTGGCCTGGTTTATCTCAAATTAATATCAAAGACACCAGGCCTGTTCATGGTGCTGACTGCCAGGGTCCCACCATAAAGCCCTATAACCACTGTAATGGCTTTATTTATTGATAATATGCTAGGAAACAGGTGAGGGTAACTCAAGGGCCTTTATGGTAGTTACCACTCAATATGGCCATGGGAATTCCAAGCTGGATCCCAACATCCAAATTCCAGGAGAGCCAAGAAAGCTCAGTGTTCCCACCCCCAGGCATGGCCCTTCACTTGGATGTTCCTCATCTGAATTCTTTATATAAGACTGTAATTATATTTTCCTAGGTCCTGTGAATCACAAGTGAACTTGAACAATGAACTAGTGAACCTGAAGACAAAGTCATTGGAACCTCTGAATTTGTAGCCTCATCAGACTTCTGTCTGTGGGTATCAGACTCATCAGACTTCTGTGTGAGTATCCTAGGACCCCCAAAGTGTAGCTGGTATCTGAAGTGTCTTACTGTGACTGTGCCCTCTAATCTGTAGGGTCTACACTGACTTCAAGATAGTGTCAGAACTCAAATCAAATTATAGGAAACCCAGCTGGTGTGAGAGAATTGTTGTGAGAATGTAAAGTCTGTAGACCTAATACAATGAATTGCTTTAAAGAAAATAACAAAATAGTTTATACTGAGCCAAGTGTGAGTGACAATTGCCTGGTAATATGAATTCAAGGTACCCTGAATGACAGTTTCCACCATGGAAGATGTTACATGAACTTATATAATCACAGAACAAAAGAAAGCCATGAATCAATACATTTTCTAGTTCCATTAGTCAGGGCATCTGGTAGGTGGGCTACAGCAGGGCAAGGCAGGGAACTATAGGTTTGAGATGTCATCTTGCTCTGAGCTTTTAGGTTGGCAGAGGTTAGAGGTCTGCTAAGCCTAGTGATACATTCTGAAAAGTTATTCATTGTTCAGGAGAATGTTAGCTCAGATACAAAATCAATTTGGGCCCTATTAAAGGGTTTAAGATACCCAAGATGATTTTGGCAACACCCCATCTCTATAATCATGATGTTCTAGTCACTAAGGTCCAAGCCATCCATGAGATCTTAAGCACAGATGCAGCTCCTTTAAAGAACTTTAGTTCACAGAGTACATTGCCGGAGGAACTTCTCTGATTGATGGGGCAGGGAAAGCTTGAGAAATGGCATTTCAGCTGAGACCTGTAGACACCTACTCTTTTATGTTCCTCAGGCTCTTCATTCCTGGTCTCCACTTGAAGCTGCTCTTACCTTCAGTCCATTAGCTCCTACCCAGCCCTCCAGACACAGCTTACTCCCCTTCCCTATGCCTCCCAAGGCCCTGCTTGAGCCAAAGCTCCCAGCCTTTCCTCTGCTCTGTTCTCCTCTGCCTGCTTCTTCTATTTGATACTGATGGATTGCTGTTCTCTTGCTGATGTGTCAGTTTCATTTGAAGGGTAAAAAATTTGGATTACAGGCCATACCTCTTGCACTACATAGTTATTGTCATACACTGAGCTAAAGTGTGCTGAGCTTAATTTGCACCAGGTCCTATCCTAGCCCCTTTCCATCATCTGCCTCCTTTAATCTACACAATAAATCTAGGAGGTGAACAGTTCATTATTAGGCCCATTTCAGAAGTTAGGACACTAAATAGCATGACCAGATTTCCAGTTACGATGAGGACTCTTCCTTATTTCCTGCCTATTCATATTTGGTCCTAGATGGGGCTCTGTAGCTGGAAGCAGAGATAATTCTTTGTGTCATCCTTGTAGCACTTTTCTGAATGATGAAGATTGTGTGAAGGCAATCCATTTTCATTTACATCTTTCTGAAGTCCCTGGCCTGGTACCAAAAACTCACCAGGCTGTGCAGGTGTGAGTCAGGGTGCACTGTGCCCCAGGTCAGGGTGAGGTCCCTACACCCTAGTGCTAAGACCTTCCCCCCTCAGGTGCTTGTTTTTCCACAAACATGCAAGAGGTGCCTTCTGGACACCAGGGGACACACAAGCTGAGCAAGACATGGCCTCTTTCCTGAAGAAACTAATAGTCTTTGGGGACAGGTGTCAAGGAAGTGAGACATTCCAGATGCGGTGATAACACAAGAATTATGGGGTGCTAGAGTTGTCAGAGATAGGAAATGGACTACTAAGCTTCCCAATTTTCCCATTAATTGTAGTCCTTGAAATTCACAGGGAAAGCATTTTGAGGGATTTCACAAGAAGAAAAATCTCACACAGTGGAAGTTTAGCAAGGATTTATTTAGCAAAAGAGATCAGGTAGGGAGAAATAGAGGAAAGAAAGAGAAATACACCCTGATATACAGATGGTGGGAGCTTAAAAGGCTCAAAATGTTGTTCTATGCCATGGGTGTATTTATAGTTTCGAACCTGGGGAGTCCGTCTTGAATGCCCATCTAAATGTGTGCTCATGTTTCTCTAGCAACCCCTAGTCATTTTGCTAAGTTTCTAAGCACAGAGACATTGGGTTTAGGTGGGTCAATTTCCCAAAACAGGCTGAGATGGGTCTTATTACCAAAACAGGCTGAGATGGGTCTTATTACCAAAACATGAAGACAACAGGTGTAGTATCTGCCAGTCAGGCCTTTTTCACTCATCGTCTCCAACCCAGTCAAGCAGATTGCCAGGTTACTTAGCGTCTGAAAGAAAGAGGGTTTCAGTGATTTTTCGGTCTTTGCTTCCTTGTTGTATTTTAATTCCTGAATCTGGCCTTTTAAATACTTTTTATTGTCTTTAATTTCCCATCACCTCATTTATCTATCCTGCCTCACTAATGCTTGAGGCTCTCAGCCCATACAGCTCCTTTGTACATAGCAGGAAAAGATGCTCCCTCTGAGAACACCCAGAGGTGACAAGGAAGACTGCAGTCCAGAGGTGCCCAGAATCCAGGCCACAGAGACAGGGCTTGGGCAATTGGTGGTGCCTTGGAGCAGAGCACTGGCTCTGCAGGGGCACATGTTCAAAGACTGCCACTCCACAAACTCCCACCCCCATCCGACTTGGGCTGGAGTTTAAATGCTGAAACCTGTGTGACCCTGAGGACACAAATTCCTGCTGAGCTCATTTTCCTCATCTAAAATGAAAAAGACGAAAAAGGCCATGATGGTGATGCTCATGTCACCCAGTTCATAGAACCGTTTGCAGGATCAAATTAGAAAATGTCACTAAAGCACGTGGCATGGACAGAACTCTTGATAAACATTACTGCTTGCTATTTTTAATAAACCGAGACCTGAAGGATTGATGGCATATGAAGGACATGGGGCAGGGAGAATTGAGCCAGAATGAAAAGAGGATCTGGATTGCTCAGCTGGGGTCCTCCCTGTCCAGTGGCACCAGTTGTCCACAGTGTGGGCAAGCCCACTCATCTGAGCCCAAGTCCCCCACTGTACACCAGGCCCTTCCAGGAAGGAAAGGAGCAGAAAAGAGGGGACCCCTCCTCCCCCATCACCCACCTTCCCCTTCCCAGAGTGCTGTGCAGTTGGTTCATCTGCTCCCAGTTCTCAGCAGGACATTGTGTGCATCCTGAAGGTCTGCCAAAGTGTGGACTGAGCTCCCTGGACGCCCAGGGCAGCGGCCAAAGAGCAGCCAGTCAGAGAGCCTGCTCCACTCTTTCCTCAGCCAGTTGATTTTTCCAGCCCTGGGTCAGTAAGAACACCC
Source organism: Castor canadensis (assembly GCF_047511655.1). Lineage (NCBI taxonomy): Eukaryota > Metazoa > Chordata > Mammalia > Rodentia > Castoridae > Castor > Castor canadensis. The sequence goes on from NC_133393.1 coordinate 49,943,731, forward strand.
CCCACACACCCACACCCCTGGGCTCCTGTCTGGGCATTTTTTCTGAATTCAGTAGACAGAGTGGGATTCCAGCGTATATTGTACTTGAGTGTGTGTGCCTCTCTGTACATCTGCATGTGCCTCTGTGTGCATATCTGTGTGTCTGAGTGTGTGTCTGTGTACCTGCATGTTAGTGTGTGTGTGTATCTTCATGTAAGTACGTGTCAGTGTATCTGGGAGTGTCTACTTGGGTGTATGTTTGGGTGTACATCTTTGTGTGTCTCTGTGCTCGATGATTCTATTTACATGAGATACCTAGAGGAGTTAAACTCAGAGAGACATAAAAGGGAGTTAGAGAGGGGTGTTGCCAGGAGCAGGGGGCAAGGAATGCGGAGTTAGTGTCTAATGGGTAGAGTTTCAGTTTGGGAAGATGAAAGTGTATTGGAGTTGGATGGTGGCGATGGTTGCCAACTCAATTATACCCTTAAATATAGTTAAAGTGGTAAGTTTTATGTATCAACAATTTTTACTACAATTAAATGTATAGATACAGAGATAAACAGATGTTGCTTGACTTACGGTGGGGTTATATCTCTATTAACCTATTCTAAGTCAAAAATATCCTAAGTGAAAAATGTATGTAATGCACCTAATCTACCACATATTCCAGCTTGGCTGCACAGCACACTGTGGAGTGTCAGTTCTTTGCCTTCGAGATCACAGGGCAGCTGGGCACTGCGACTCATTGCCCAGCACTGCAAGGGAGAGCATCTAATTCAGAATTCCAAGTATGGACTCTACTGAATCCATATCATATTGCACTGTACTAAGTCAAAAACTCCTGAGTTGTAAGTTGTGGCCCAACTATCTATCTATCTGTTATCTCTCTCTCTCTCTCTCTCTCTATCATCTATCCATCTGTCTATCATCTATCATCTATCCCTATTGTACATATAAAACACACATACATTTGATTGCAGCTCAAAACTGTGAGAAAGTGAGCTAGAAAGAACAGGGATTGCAGCCAGAGGGTGTGGTGTGTTTGGTTTTTATCATTTTGGAGGTTGCACATTTTCCAATGGGAGTTTAGGGCGTGGCATCAGACTGGACATTTAAGAGCAAGTAGACCACAACACCACTGGAGGGCAAGAGAGCAAGAGGCTAAGACCACACTGTTAGCATGCCTGTGAATGAGGAGAGCATGGAGATGATGACACTGAAGTCCTGGAAGACCAACAGGATGCAAGTGGAGGTGGTGTGATGTTGGTGTTTGTATAGAGTGATCACTCAAATTTGCATGTGGCAGTGGGACCTGCTCATAGTTTGCTGTAGGAAGTGAGAAGGATGGGGCACAAGGAAAGAGGGGAGGGGTACCAGCAAAGAACCAGGGCTCTGCTAAGGCAAGGACATGAAGTTGGGCAAGGGAACAGTGCAGAGGCCCTGGAGAGGCTGCTCCGGCCATCTTGATGTGATATCCCTGATGAGTCTGGGTTCCAACTTCTCAGCTCTGCCTTCTACAATGTCACGTAGTCCATGCTGGGATGAGAAGATGTGCCAAAGACACACTTCATGACTACAGACAAACACACTTCACCACAATGATCAAGATGCCAACTCAGAAGAAATCTTGGAGAACTACAATCAATTTGCGATTAGCATAGTCTGGCCCCAAGAGCCATGCAGGGGACAGGACCTGAGGACCTATCTCCTCCCAGTGCAGAAAGTATCATAGAAATTCCTCCTGACACCAGCAGAGAGTGAAGGCCTGGGGCTCAAGAGCAAGCCAGGACTGAATAAGCCCCTGTGCCCGGGCATGCAGTGAACCTTTAAGGGAGAGTGGGTGCTGCTTCTTGCACCAAATGCTGTTCACATGGGCTCTAGTTTCTCTGGTCAACCCACACACTGCACATGGCAGTGCCTGTACATGAATAATTCATCCAGCCCATGTGAATAATTAAGGCTCAGGTGAGACTACCAGTGTAAAATCCCAGCCTTTTCATGCAGGTGAAGGAAGGAGCCAATCAGTCTTTGGTGAAGGAAGGTGATAGAGTGGAAAATGTTCATCCATGGAGCCAGAGCCACCCAGACCAGCTGAGACAAAAGCCACCTGCACCTGCCACCTACCTGTTCGCTGAATCTCACTCACTTCCTTATCATTTTACCGGCCAAATAGGGGGCTGGTGATCTCTCCTACTGTATGGATGCCAGTTGCTTGCTGCAAAGTCATCTAAATTCCTTGCCAGGGGAGCCAAATTTGCTAGGGCTTTAATAATAAGAAGGTGGGCACTGGAAGTCTTTGGAGGATCTCTGTGCCAACACTAAGCAAGACACTCCATACTTCCTGTTAGTTTCCTTTTACTCATTCTTCTTGAACAATTTTGGGTAATAAACCAAAGTGTGTCCGTACTCTGGATCGAGGTTCTCTGAGCCTTAGGGCCTTCGTACATGCTATTCTCTCTCAGGCTGCTCTTCCCCCCTCACCTACCTCCTCACTTGTTCTCTCCATATCTCACCTTAACGGTCACTTGCTAAGGCCCCTAAGACTCTCAGCCACATCAGATCCTCTGTGGCATGTACTCCCACCTACACATGTCCCACTTGTAATCATGCAGTGCATAGTGGATCTCTCCAGCTAGAACATAAGCTCCCTCAGAGCCAGTGTCCTTGTGTGCTTTTTTACATAACCCCAGACCCCGCACAGAGTAGCTTTCCTGGATGTCCTTATGAGACGAATAACTGAATGGAGGCAGGAATGGTATTTAAGCCCACCTCCCTCAGAGTCCCTCCCACAGCAGCTGCTGTGGTCAAAAGCCAGAGTTTTTGACTGCAGCAGCTGCAGCAGAAGGAAGATGGAGGAGGAGGAGGAAGGATTTTTGAGATGATGATTACAGCAATAGGATGGCCTGATATAGCTAAAGTATCAGTGTCCTCCCGAAAACCCAAAAGCTGTGAGAGGGAGACATGGTGCAGAGTAAGGGTGGTCTGCACACTTGCCACAGTCAAGTCGAGTCATTGAGGAAATTAGTTTCCAACAAGTCCACTTAGTCCTGAGGCAAATCCTGGCAACTCATCAAAGATTTACTACGACAATTCAAGGTCCAAAGGTCCAACTGAACACTGCATTTCACAGCCACCTTCCAAGTCAACTAGGTGCTGACCTGTATCATGACAGAGACTCCCTAACCTCTCCCTTTCCTGTGGCTGAGCCCTGAAATCCCTCGTCAAAACTTTTTTTCTTTGCCTGGAGACTTTGATCCTAACCAAAGATTTCCTCCTCCAGGATGGGATGATTCTTTATGCAATAAGCAGGCTTTGGTACCTGAGGGTAAACAAGCTGTGATTGCAGCTGTGATTTCACAGGAGTAAATAGAAGCTGAGAGGGTGTGACATGAGTGATTGTGCATGTAAGTGTGTGTGTGTGTGAAGCAGTGAAGTAAGAGTGATTAAGCATGTGTGTGTGTGTGTGTGTATGGAGGAGGCTGTGATGTGATTGTGTGTGTGTGTGTTGGAGAGGGTGTAATATGAGTGATTGTGTGTGAGGCCATGGTGTGAGAGTGATTGTGCGTGTGTGTGTGTGGAGGAGGCTGTGACATTAGTAATTATGCATGTGAGTGCATAAGTGGGGGGGTGGGGCATCGGGCCAGACTCTTCTCAGGGGTGGATTCCCAGAGAAAATCCACTGGGTAGAAGGACAGATTGCATAGCCAACACTTACCAAACAGGCCACAATTCTACACATACACAAGGGCCTTTGGTCAGGGAGGTTGAAAGACGATGAATGAAAGCTTGCTGGTTTCAAAACCAACTTGGCTTCACCTGTCTTCACCTGTTCCCTGAACACAGCCCTCAGATGACTACTAGGAGTTTCCACCTAAATGATCATGCTGAGTCTAACCATGATCGGCCCCGTGCACAGTCACTAATGCACACAGGATGACCAGGGTAGGCAGGTTGTTCTAACCTCAGAAACCAATTGGCTTTGGCCCCATCTTTCCAGCCTCCCTCTCAAAACATTCATAGATAAGCAAATTGAATTGTCCTGACCCTTCTATACTCGTTTAGAAATATAAATTTGTATTTTTAATCATGAACAGCTTGCTTCAGTTTTAAGGAAACAAACATACGTTGTTCCAGACCAAACAGTACAAATCAAGGAAAACAGGAGTCTAGTACCAGAATTCATCATTTATTGACCACATTTTCTAGACACTGTGCCAAGGGTTTTACATCCCTTATTTAATTTAATCCTCATAACAACACTGAGTACTTATTTTTATCTATGTTTTCAAACTAGTATCATGTGACAGGCTCTGTTATAGAGCTGCTTAGGGATGTTGCCAGGATTTGAACCCAGGTCAGTCTGACTACAAAGACTGAACAACCTTTGCTCTTCTACTGCCTTCATGATTTATCACAGCAACTATGATACTTATTAAAACAAACTTTAAGAGAATATTATGTTAATAGCCACTTCACTACTAACATATGATAACACTTGGCAGCAAATAAGTAATGATAGATAACAATTGAACCTATTGTAATTGTAATAATCTGGAAAGAGGGTAAAGGTAGTGAGTGAGTTATGGTTTCCAAGAGTGGGCTTAGCAACTAGATATGAAAAGGTAAAAAGTCAGGCTGGAGAAAGAGTAGGCAGACATCCCTCAAATCCTAGGGATTTGACATAACTAGGCCCTGCTCAATGTCAATGTTTCCAATTCCTTGCCTAGGAGATAACAAAGTACACAGTGACGTCTCTGTGAAAAGAGAACCTCTTAAAGATGCTCCAGTCAATTCATCTCCAAAACTGGTTTCCAATTCACTGTGACAGTCAGCCACACAGAATGGGTTATGTGGGTTCTGAGCTGTGTGTGATTGGGAGGAGGGCAAAGGAAAAGATGAGGCGTAGGTAACAAGACACATGACATAATAAATCTATTGCAGATCAGGAGCGCCTTGTGGCAATGCAATGTCTGGGATGGTAGATGGCAGGATATTAGTTCTGGCCCTGTGGTTCAGAAGGGTCACCAGCCTCAACCTGGATTATGGGACAGGGTGAATGGCTGGAGAAAGGCAGGTGTCAGGGCTCCACAGAGCAGGTATGTGCAGGAAAGGCCCCAGCTCTAGGGTGGATGCTCCAGCAAACCCAGACTGAAGCCCAGCCTCCCCAGTGGACCACTGTGGCAGAGGCTGTAGCAGAGGCAGGCATTCCTTGGGCCATGGGACTCCTGGCCACCCAGCTCACAGCCCACCTGCCAGGGCCTGGGGAGGAAAAACTGCAACCCAGCTGCCACCCACTGGTTAAACTGGGACCTTGCAAACTTCAAGGACCCTCATCATCATCCTCATTGTCAGGTGCCAGCCCCAGTGGTGTTCCTTTAACAGAAAAGTCAGACCCAAAGAATGTATTGGTAACACTTCTTTGTTCTTCTGTCTTATTTCTGGTAAGGGAGAGGAGAAATTCTTTTGATGAGGAAGGGTCGCATCTTCTATTGAAGATCAAGTTTGAACCAGATTCCTAGAGAAAATAAACACTCCTGGGGAGCATGGCAGGCCCTTTAGGAAAGACACCAACCTGTCCAGGGCGCCATGATGTACTGGCTGTCCAGGACCTCCCACTGCAGGATATCTTCCAGAGGCTGAATGAGCAAGGCACTCTAGGTTTCTGGTTTCATTTTATCAGATCCAAGGGGACCTGAGGAGTTCTGGGACTTTCAGATTTCCCAACACTTTTTTGCATAGCTATCACACATCAGAGGTTAGTTTTATTGAATGAAGCTTTTGTACTAAGTAACACTCAGATCTGAACTGAGGATGCAGACCAGACACAAGGATGAAGGCTCCATGGGCATTGGATCTCACACTGCACCCAGGAGTGGTTAAACACTCCAGCTTTCTGTGAGATGACTGCTGTCGTGAAGCTAACCAGCTGAAACTGTCAGGGACTTCTATAATGGTTAAAGAAATCCTTCAAATGCCCCACAAGGTAGCTGTCTTTAGCATACCTTCTCACTCTCCTTGTTTTATTGTAATTACTTTTCTCTTCTCCCCTATCTCCCCCACCTTCCCCTCTTCTTCCTTCACACTGTGTTTTTTACATACTAGTTGATGTCCATTCAGGACTGAGACAATATCTTATACATCTCTGTACACTCTGTGCTCCACACAGTGTTTGGGATACAGTAAGTGCTCAATTAAAATCTCTTCACTTTATCTCCCTCTTCCTTCTCCCTGTCAGGGCCCTCCTCAGTTTTTTAAGCCTGCATGTTGGCTCAGGGGCTGCAAAGGCATCATCAGTTTTCTCAGCTCTCAGGGCACTAATTTCATTAATTTTATTGAAGACTTTTCCTCCCCAAACAGCAGTATCTTGGGCATACTCAGTCAAGTCAACTCTACTTACGAAATAAAAATAAATAAATTGGATGGAGGAGAAGAATACAAAAGACTACTTTCAATGAGTCAAAATTTCAAGTCAGTGGGGAAGTTTTTAATGCAATCACCACCCGTTCCCATGCGTTTCTGAAAGCCAGGGTTCTGATGTTGTCTGTCTCCATTGAGACACATTAGCCTTCAAAACCAGCTAAAATCAAACCTACCCTGCTGGGTTGTGTGGAATGCCAGTGGGATACCTGGCTGTTACGCTGCTTTTGAGTGAAGATCAGCAAACTACTTTGGAAAATAAGAATCTGCTTTCAAAAACACAAAAATGAGGCACACCCACATTCTGCAGTAGCCCTGCACCTGGGAGTCACACTGTCTCCATCACTGGGCTGTTCCTCTTCAGAAGGCAAGAGCTTCTTGTACACAGGCTCACATTCCAGAATTGAAACTTGTGGTCAGCTGCTTCAAGGACTGTCTCCAATCCTAAAACAGAACCTTGCTTAATCAGTAAAGGAAACTGGAGTGGTAACCCAAAAATACTTAAAACAGAGAATTAACACTGTGTCTTTATGTATTGGTTGCAATGATGGCTCCAATTTGTTCAGGCATCCCTTAGGGTAGTTTCTTAGCACATGGACTTGGCCATGTGACTTGCTCAAGCCAATAAGATAGTAGTAAATGAGATACAAAGAGATTCTTAGAATGCATATGTACACAGGAGTTGCCCTCTATCTGCTCTTGCAACCATGAGTTGCCTTGTGAAGAAAATGTAGGTAGGTCAGATGGAGGACAAACAGTCACCTGGAACAGAAAGGATGAGCCACTCTAGCAGAGTCCCCCTCTGCCTGCCATCCCTAAGCAAGCCCAACCAAGATCAGCCAAGCTTGGCTCCCATAGCAGAAACACCAAATTAATCCCCAATCCACATTTTGATCCCATACAGCCAGGAGCTAAATAAAAGCTGTTCAGCCATCAAGTTTGGAACTTGTGTCATGCAGCAAAGGTTGGCTTTATATACAAAGAACTGGTATCTATGTTTCTCATACAAAGACCCCCTAAAAATCAATAAGGATCTTTATTCTGCAAATATGTTCTCATTCATGATATTTTTTGTAAATACAAGTATATCTTTTGCTTCTTATTTTATAATAAATGGCAAAATATCTGAAATAATCTTACTTTCCATCAATAGAAGCTTACCCATATTCATATACATTGTATACCTTCATATGCAACTGGAATGGCCTAGGGAAGGACATTTGGATGTGTTTACCGAATTATAATTATCCACAAATTATAAAGGAATCCACACTTTGATACAGAAATCTACCTTGGCAGGGGATTGTGCTAAAGATGTACCTACACATATATTGTGAAAAGACCATTGTACAAACAATAACAATACATTGGAAATAGCCCATGTGTCTACCAACAGGAGGTCTATTCAGGGTACATCCACAATGAAGCATTGTGCAGATACCAACAAAGAATTAGGAAGATATGAAGAACAGATTAAGATCCTCAGAATATCTTAAGGAAAAATAGCAAAATAGAGGAGTGTGAATAGTATGCAAACTTAAGTTTTAAAGTGAAGAATAGAACATACATTTTCATGTATGCCTCTACTTTTTTTTTGTATAAAAACTCTGATGTATGGATAAGAAATGAGTAAAAGTGATTACCTGAATGGGGTATGGGATTCCTAAAAACAGGAAGGTAGGGGTGAAGTAGAAGCTTTACTGCATACCTTTTCATTCCAGCCATGTCTTCATCCTCATCATTCCACTAAAATTGCTCTTGGTCAAGGTTGACAGTGACTTCCGCTAAGCTCAAATCCAGCACTTTTCTCCAGCTTCACTGTACTTGATTATTGAGCAACTGACCCATTGAGCCTTTCTCGCTCCTTCAAACATGTTCTTCATTTGGGTTCTGGGATTCCACATTCTCTTTGCTCTCCTTCTATCTGCTGGCCCTTCTTACTCTTCTTTGTGAGAACCAGTAAAGGAAGCAATCAAGCTCCTTGTGGATTTGTAGGGAGTCTTTATAGTAGTTCTTTGGACAGGAAGGAAATGAGCTCATGTATCAGTCAGCTTTTGCTGTGTAACACAAGCCCAAAAGCTTCCCACTCTTCTTTGAGGCACTTCTGAGTGCTATGGAGTACAGGGCTCAGGCCTCAGAATTCTTCTAACTTTACCCTCTCTCATGGTGATCAAGTCCAGACTTATGGCTTTGCTTAGTTTCTCTTGTTATGACAACTCCCAAACCCCCATCTCCGTATTTGTTTCTCTTTTCTGAACTCCAAATCCCAATAGTAATTAATAATGGTAGTCATCTCAAATGTAACACGTCCAAAACTGAATCTCTGCTCTTCCTTTTTAAAACTGCAGTTAAGGTAAATTGAATCACGAGTGTTTATACCTCAAATCTTGTAATCACCCACGTCTACTGTCACATCTGTGGCCAATACAACGCGGCTTATCATGGCTGGTGTTACCACCATGGTCTGCTCTCATCTCCTGCCTGGATTACTGAAACAGTCCTCTAACTAGTTGCTGTGGTCCAAATGTTGGCGTTCCCCTAAAATGCCTATGTTATAACCTAACCTCCTACAGTATTAAGGGATGAGGCTTTTAGAGGGCAGTTAGGTCATGGGGCCCTGCTCTCATGAGTGGGATTAGTTCTCTTACAAAAGAGGCTTGTTTTTTCTGCCCTGTGTGGACATCTGTCTATGTGCTCCCTGTGTGGACATCTGTCTATGTGCTGTCTATGAGAAATGAACCCTCACCAGTCATCAAATCTGCTGGCACTTGATCTTGGACTTCCTAGTCTCCAAAACTGTTAGCAATAAATTTCTGTTGTTTATAAATCACTCAGTTTAAGACATTTTGTTACAGCATCCCAAGTGGACTCAGACACTAGTCTCCTTGCTTCCACCCTTGTCCTTCAAGTCTATTCCCCACCCGGTTCCCAGAATGATTCTTACATATGTCCAATCCTATTACCAGTCTGCTCAAAACTTTCCAGTGATTCCCAACTCAGAGCAAAGCCAAAGTATTAGAATGACTTCAAGTTTCCCCATGGCCACCCCTAGGTATCTATATGACTTTCTTCCTCATCTCCTTCTAGTTTTCTTCAAACAACACCTTCACAGTGAACTCACCTAATAATATTTAAAATGGCACCCACTACCCTCGAGCTCTTCATCTCTGATTATTTTTCTCCAGGATCTCCAGTTTTACCATCTAACATTCTACATGTATCATTTACGTGTCTATTACTGAATCCTTTTCTAGAAATAAGCTTTACAGTTCATGCATGTGGAACACTATCTGTCTTGTAGTGGGCACTCAATACCTATTTCTTGAATAACAGTGGGTGAGTGAATGGACTAATATGAAGTACATGACTGATTTATCTATTTTCAAAACTAAAAGAGAAAAGGCAATGGAACTTTTATGAGAAAACAAAAGGGAAATGTTGTTTAGCTAAATAAGTAGACTTAGATAAAAAGAATAAGATCACTCTATGAATAATGTCCAACCAGAACATTAAGTAAAAAGTCAGGTGCATTAAACTACATGCTTTTGGAGTGTTACCTAGGAAACTGGTAATAGTTTTCCTTAAATAAGGGAACTGGGTAGCTAGGGGACAGGGCTGGGCAGGAACTAGCTTTTTGGTGAGCAATCCTTTACACCCTTGAATCTTGTACCATGTGCAAATGTTTGTTCAAAACATGAAATAGAATCATAATAAAAATTAGCATGTGTGAATTACACTAAAAAATTAACAGTCAACTGATTAAAAATGAGACATGCAAATTCTCTTTGACTAGGAAAACCGGATTCTAAGACCCGAGTGTTAAGACCTGTCTGAATACATTACCCAGGAAGGAAGTACCTGGGGGAGAGGCAGTGAGCCACCACAGCTTTGTAAAAACAAGCCTGGTTAGTCTCCGTGGAGCACCAGGTGGTGGAGGAGGACTCTCGACCAACCCAACAACCTTTGATACAGCCATCAGCCATTATCATTCCATCCAAGAGGACAACTGTCCCTTCCATTATCCCACCAACTGTCCCTTCCATTGTCCCACCTCTTAGAGAAGGATTTTCCTGGTAAGCAAGGGCACTTTGGGACAAGAACAGGGTCCTCCTTGTAACCCCCATGTAAGCATGTCAGTCCCAACTGCCTAGGCAAGGCTACCCTGACTTGGAAGCTGTTATGGATTAGATTTCCATTGGTGAGTCATCCCCATTCTCTTCATTTGCCTCAGGGGTTTCCAATAAGTACATTGCTGTCTATGTCAAGTTTTCACTTGCCCACAGAAAAATGAGAAAAACACAGTACAACCACCTTTTTTATACTGGTAATTTGTTGAGTTTCTGGGGTGTGCCAATGCCTTCCATGAAAATCCAAAGCCTTGCTACCAAAGATATTTCCAGGGGTATTAATCTAATGTATGCCCTGTACACCAATTCCTATAGTGATGGAGCCAGCTTCAGGTCATTTATGGACTTTTTCTTCTCATAGTCACTGGCTAGCCATGAATTCTAGGTATTCTGTGTTCTGGGCCAGTTGTTTCTAGAACAAATACATAAATGGGTGGTCATATGGCATTTGAACATCTGCTCAAGATGGTTTAATGTATGTGTGCCCACAGGAGAAAGCCTATGGCCAACTCATCATCCTTTGCCACCTCCCACTACCCCATGCTCACCCCACCCACAAAACAGAGCAACCACTAATATACTTGAATGCAGACAAGACTTATAACTGCAGGGATCATTGGGAGGTGGTAGAAACTGTGGAAGGTGAAGCCTGATGACAAGAAATGGGTCTCTGGGCATGCCTTTAAAAGATGTATCCTGTCCCCAGCCTCTTCCTCTGTCTCTGTCTCTTGTCCACCATCTCATGAACACTTTGTTTCGGCACATGCTCCCCAAAGTCTTTCTGATTGTTGGACTATGGGAATTTATTGCCCATTCAAATAAGGAAAAGCAATATTCTTATCTATATGGGTCATGGTCTTATTGGAATGCGTTTTGTGAAGCCCACAGGCATGCTACATTTAGGGTTTTCTCTGTGCTCCTAATGGGGGATAATGTTCATATGTTAAGTATGTGAAATAATCACATTTTCTAGTTAATGTATTTGATGCTTTGACATGTTGGGGCTAAACTGACCCTGGACTGCCCCTTCAAGAGGTAGCCAATTCTTAGAGATAATAAAGGACTCCCTTACTAGCTCACCTTTCACCCTAGTTAGTGATGTGGGCCAACCATTCCAGAGCCCACATCACTAACTGCCTTCTTCAGTGTTCCTTGTATTTTGGGTCAGAATATCCACCTGCTCTAATTGGCCCATGGCCAGGTACCAGACGCCTAGGGCCAGCCCTGTGCCACTGAGAATACTAAACTTGCTCAAGTTGACCATTCCAATGTCTGCTCACCTTGCCTTGTCTGTTCCTTCCCACCAAAGCCACACTAAAGGCTCTTGCTACACTCCTCTCCCTTCCTCTGCCTTCTGACCTATCCTGGTGCTTCCCTGAATTTCTCCCATAGCATGGTGGCCCTCCTCTTGGGCTCTGCAAAGATAACAAATTATCTTTTCAGTGGCAGTCACCTCCTGATCTGTTATCCTGGCCTATCCGAAAAATAATAAAATCTACATTTAAAAAAAGATGAGCCTAGGATAGAATGCTGGTCTACAGGTGATACTTGGCACCATGGATAATGGGACAGAAATTTGTTGCAATTAAAAAAAATTATTGGAATGTGATAGAATGCCCTCTTAAGTAAAATCCAAGATTATATTCTATCCCCAGGAGGAGAAACTGGTGAAGGTTAGGACACATTCATTGCTCAGGGCAATGTGTCTTGCCAACGCCCCTGCATGTATTTTTATTAATAAGTGGTATATCCATAAGAACTGCATGTTTATTAATGAGCTCACAGTTCACCCATTTACCAAATGATTTGTGCTGTCTGCTATCCCAGTGAGGGCCCCTTCCTGGACAGCATGCGGATTCTGCAGGAGTCATCTTATGAGACAACCAGCACTTATTTGCAAAAGAGACACAAAGAAGATGATTCCTCAGCCTAGAAATAGCATTTGTAAAGGTTCTTTTCAAATAGGAAGCTTAGGTGACTTAAATTATCCCATTTCCCCAAACTGCTGCTTTAATTGCACGCTACTTTTCAAGAGCCTGCCTAATGTAAACAAGGGTAGGAACAGCAGTCATCACACAGATGTAAATATTAAGGGGTGTGTCTGGGCCACTGCTTCCAGTGGTCTCTTGTCTGCCAGAGAGTAGCACCAAGCAAAGGACAGATGCAAGTTTCTGGAGGAAGGAATAGCTAGAGTATACAATTCAGCCTTGAATCTTAACTTCTCAGGTATTGAGTCTCTCGACTGATGATTTAGAGCAGAGGTGGAGAATTTGTGATTCTTTTGTTTGATCAAGTTTCTTGTTACTGTTATATATTTTGATTTTTTACCAATACTAATAGGGATATTTCACATAAAAAGTAAATTTTTACCTTCTAGGAGATCTGGACACACTGGGCCTACACTGCCAGGAGAAGCAATCAGCTATGGTGAGTATGAACAGCTGCTCCCTTTAGGCAGAGCATGAGCTCTCCACCTGCTACAGTCAACACTAGCCTATACTGCCCTCCCACAGTGATGCGGAGTGCTAGCAACGTATGTCATCACATTTAAAGAAATATGCATCTGTACTTAGAGCTCTTTCCAAAGTTGGTAATGTGGAGAAGGAGCTTGGAAAACCAAAGTTTTCCAGAAACAGATGGAAGCCAGAGAATGTGCACTGGTATTCTGAAGGACAACAAACATCCACACACCTGATCCCTACTTTAGAGACTTTGTTGTGCAGTTGCACTGGCAACAGTGGAGCTTCTTCTGGGAAGGCTGGGAGGAGGCTCAGGGAGTCAAAGTTGGGTCTTAACAGAGAAATTCACTCTGGGCAGGTGAATAAGCCTGTGGGGGGCAGTGGAGGAGGGACAAATGCTGGCACAGTGGCAGGACGACAGGAGAGAAGCACTCTGCGGGACACGGACAGTGAGGACAACCCAAGCATTGAGCATTGAAAGTTGGATTGGAATTCATTGAACATACTGATTGATCCTAACCTTAACTGCTCAGCAAGAAGCTCTATCCCTGTACAGAACTGAATTTGACTCTTTAAAAGGAAAAACGGCAACTGATCAACCCCCGTCAGTTGCCTAACAAAGTATCTGAAAATGAAGATGCATTAAGCTGAACATAGCTGGAAGGCAAAATCCATGGAGATAAGCATATGGACTGTAGTTGGGACACCAAAGAATTTCCTCAAGCTGCCAAAGAAGAAAATGGGGAAGGGAAAATCTCTAAGTAAAAAAAATTCCCCCAACATCCAAGCTGTTAATTTTTTTCAATTTGTACAGATAGCTCCCCAGGTTGAGAACACAACACATTGCCTAAACAACAGTGTGACAAGGAGAGTGCTCAGGACCAAGCCTGAGGGGTCAGCATTAAATTCCCATCCCATCCCTGGGCAGGGAACAAAATGAACCACACCTATCTATACAAGCATCTTAAATAGATCAAAGTAGAGTAATAGATTTTATTTAATTAAAATAGATTAAAAACAGACTGTGTAAAAGAATTAGAATTCTCAATAATTTACTATTATTTACACATTAGCAAATGCTGGTCATTAGTAGACACTGAGGAGATGAGGACCCAGACCCTTCCGTGAGCACAGCCTGAGCTTTGCTTTCCTCCCTGCTCCCTTCCTGTTACACTCATTATAACAACTAGGTCACTGAGTGCACAAAAGGGAACTTTAGACAGGCAGTGGTCATACCCACACAGAAGGCCTGAGACATGCTGGCAACTAGGAAGGGATTCTTTTCCTCCTGAGAAGAAAAGTTAACTCACAGGTCAAAGTTCACATGAGCACTTGATGACCAATACTTCCCCTATCTGTAGCCAGCACTCCTCATTTGTGCTTGACCTTCTGTAAACACCCCTTTGGGTTGATCCAAAGCCTAGTTTCCAGAGAGATGAAAAGCAAATACAGAAGCCACACATGCTGGTTTCTGGGGACATCCTGGGTCACTAAACGTCCCCTGCCTATGTTGTCCACAACTTGGTTAAAACCTCCCTCTAAATGCTTTGTGCCTTTGACGTGTGAAGGAATGGTGGGGAGTCAGGATGACCAGGGCCACTTGACTAAGAGGAATACTGTCCCCAAGGAGGCAGTGACAGTGAGAGGAGGCAGTGACAGCACTTGGAATGTGTGCCCTGCAGGCACCAAGTGGGACAGTGAGTCCCAGCAAGTGCCAAGATGCAGAGGCAGGCTGGTGGTGTGAAGTGCAGAAAGAGACCCGTCAGGCCACTTGACCTCCCATTGCTGGAGACCTGCCATCAGCCTATAGCCATCAGGAGCCCTGTGGTTCCACTCGCAGGACACCAGGTCTCACCAGGTCTGGATCCCTGGGAGGCCCAGGTCTGGATCCCTGGGAGGCCCAGGTCTGAGTGGCAGCTTTGGCCATTGGGGCCATGCAGTAGCTAGCATTAGGACATGCACTCAAGGGCTGAGTTGGCAGAGGCCTGTTGAAGAGGCTCAGTCCAAAATGTCTGTCTCAAAGGGAACCAGGTGATAATAGGACAAATTGGTGACATAAGCTGTGGGGTCATCACCATCCTCCATCTCAGCAGTGAACTCGCCGTTTTCAAACCTGAAATAGAAGACAGAGGTGAGGACCAGTTCATTGACCCCAGCTGAGAGGGAAGAAAGGGCAGAGGAGGCCAGTGGGAGGGTGCTGGGAATCAAGGTTCTGTGGGAGGGGCTAAGGGACCACCCACCCTCGAGGTCCTTCCTAGGCCTGCTGCAGATGCTGGGGAAGAATAATGATTACAAATTAATTTGGTGAAAAGGGTCCAACTCTACAAACTGGCAGAAAGTCTGGATTTCTCTACTTTGGTGACTGCTATCTCCCTTTATTTAGCCAATAGTCAGTTGGGCTTCATTCACTCCTGCATATTGCTTGCTCTTGTTTGGTGCCAGGTACTTGTCAGCTCCCAGACCAGCAGTGGACAAGGCATGCAGATCTGCCCTTAGGGAGGAGGGACAGGAGGCCTGGGGAGGTTCTGGAGGGTGGGTCATTTTAGTGGGATACCTGCATTTGGTCAGTGGGTATTCAGATGCTGAAGGACAAGCACTATTAGAATGCGGGAAGTTTATGTAGGACAAGAGATGCTGAGGAAAGAATGGGTACCTGGAGGTAAAAGGATATAAGTATCCCCTGATAGCTCCCCTGTGACCCAAAACTGTTCCTACTGCCTGTCGAACCAACAGGCCTCCTGAGCCCGACAAAGAGACTCCAAATTTAAAAAAATGTACACAGAGAAAGAAGCACGTGAAGGACTTCTATGGCTCAAATGTGTCTCCAAAGTTCCTGTGTTGGAAACTTAATCTCCAGTGCAACAATGTTGAGAGGTGAGGTGGGGCCTTTAAGAGGTGCTTAGGCTATGTGAACAGATTAATGTCAGTATCATGGGAATGGGGTTGCTACAAAAGTGAGCTCTCTCTCTCTCTCTCTCTCTCTCTCTTTCTCTCTCTCTCGACCTCCCTTCCCGTCTCTGTCTCTTGCCCTCTCACCCTCCGCTATGCTATGATGCAGCAAGAAGGCCGTTGCCAGAAGTAGCACCTTGATGTTGGATTTTCCAGACTCCAGAACTGTGAGAGAGTGATTCCTACTCTTTAGAACTGGCCCAGGCTGTGGCATTCAGTAGGCAGCTCATATGACTAGGATAGGGCATTCTCCCCAGGAAGGGAGACAGATGCTTCTCATGCAGTTCCCATCTTCCTAACCTAGACTAAGTGCCAACAAGGTAAGGCAAGGAGGAGACAGGCAAGCAGGGCCCTTGGAGCCCACTACATGTGCTGTGTCCCTGGAATGGCTCCCAGCACTTGAAGATGCTACTGACCAGCAGACAGCTGTGGGAACCCAATTCCACCTGCAATGCCTGAAGTGAGGAGGAAGTCTGCACACTGATCAGACTATAAAGTCCTAAGACTCTGACATGGACAGGCTGGAATGCAAAGGGCTTCCCCCAACTCTAGCACACGATGGAATCCAGCTGACCTCAAACACTGGGGCTTCCCAACAGGCCTCCTTTAGAGTCTGAGTTGCAAATTAAATGATTCATGGCGGGAAAAAAAAGAGGAGATGACAGTTTTAGAAGTGTTTGAATAGAAAAGGCTATGGAGGTGTAGTTTTCGGTTGGCTCCCCAGCCAACGTGTGGCATATAGAGGTGCACGGAACACCTCTTGTGTCTGTGCCTGGCTGGGGTAGGACAAAGCCCAGCTCCTCCTTCATGCTCCTTCCTGAGGTCCATACCTCAGCACTGCTTAAGGTGCTCCATGAAGAGCTCCAACTGAACACAGAAAGTGTGAACAGTTTGCCAGGCTGCTATTTCTTATGGCCATGTTCATCTTAGGGCATTAAATCTCTCCACCAACCAGCCTGGGACAGGGCCACAGCGACCATTCTGACAGCTGCTCATCCCCTGCTCTGTCCTCCCTGCTGCAGAGGATACCCTGAAGATGGGAGGATGGAGCAGAAGCTGGATGCTGCTGGAAAATGGGCCACAGAGCTAAGGCCTTGTACCCACAGAACTGCCTTGGCCCTGGGGGATCTCCTAGGAATCTGGCAATCCCTTTGGCCCATGGACCAGGACTGGCAGAGGCCCTACTGGTCCCCCAGGGTCATGGTAGAGCAGGGTGTAGCCCAGGAGACTCATGCTACCTGCTGGGGCCCACAGTCTCCTTCAGCCCATTGCTCTGGATGCATGTCTCAGCATGAATGCCCAGCATAATCCTAGTTTTTATCTTTGTCTGCTAGGGCTACCGAGTGAGCAGGGCTGAACCCAAATCTTCCAGACACACACCAGCCCCAGGGGGTTCTTGCAGCCAGCAATGCTTCTTGGGGGGCTCCTCTGCCAGGCAGTTTATGCTTATTATCTACAGAGACCCATCCATGAGTGAGCATGGCGCCCCCTTGAAGACAGAAGAAGCCAGGAAAGGTCAAATCACTTCAAATCACTTTGGATTTGGCCAAAATGCTAAACAAATGCCAAGGTGTGACTTCCCCTCATGCTGTCTGAGGACCCTGTTGCCAAGGTGATTTACCAGGAAGCTGAAAGGCAGAAGCCAAGCATGAAGGCAGCTGTGCCGAGCTTTCTAAAGCACACATTATAGCTAGAAGTTCTACTGTCAGAGCTGGACAGGAATGCAGGGGACAGTGGTGTCTTTGGTTGTCTAGCCCTCAGTAATCATACGCTACTCTCTCCTGCAGAACAGGGCCCACAGCCAGGCTCCATCCCTGGACATTAGTACATGTCACCCTCCCCTGTCGTAGGGGACTAGCCCCTTTGAGCATGGAGGTGCGTGGACCTCCCAGCCCTGGATCTGTGCCTGAAGACAGTGTCACATACCTCAGAGAAACACAAACTGAACCCTGGAACCCTGCAGCTTCTCCTAAATACTCCTCATAGCTACCAACAAGGTCTCCTCACAGGTCAATTAATCAAGGTCTTACCAGACTCAGGAAAAGGCAACCCAGAGCCTGCTGCTGGATGCCTCTGGCTACATCCACTTCCTCCCAACAAGCCTTGAATAGGCAGTGAGCCCCATTCCCTGGCACAGACTGCCAGCTCCAGGAACCCTTCTACAAAGCTATATTGAAATAAATGTACTTACAAGTGCTCTGTCGGATCCACACCCAGGTGTTGTTCTTTCCCATTTGGTATACTGTGGTCAATAACTATCGTTTCTGTGTTTGCTAAACAAAATCCATTGGACCTCATGATTTCTGAAAACCAAGCAATAATGTAAGTATTCAGCAGGGGTCAGAGTCCAAGGTTAAGTTTGAGTTTACACCAATTTCTCCACTTCCTCTCTACCTATTGCTGCTGGTCTCTCCCACACTGCACCCCAGAGACTCATTACAGTGCTCTATCAAGCAAATTAAGGGGCTGACCCCCACCCCTATAGGAGCAGGTATGTTTCTCCCTGAAGAAAGATGCTTTGGCTAGCTGAACACTCCCCTACACACCCTTTCCCATGGGTTTAAAGCAGGGTCCAGTAGACAGAAAGAGGACTGTAAGCCCAGGCTTGAGACCAGATCTGTCACACAGTGACATGCAACACCACACAGGTTTCTGAGCCTTTCTCAGCTCTGGCCTATGGCTAATACAGGCTGACAACATCTACCACCTCCCTGGGTTGTCAGGGCATCAAGTGAGATCTTTGTGTGTGGGGGGGGGATAGGGTTTGAACTCAGGGCCTCATGTTTGCTAGGCAGGTGCTCTACCACTTGAACCATCCTCCAGCCTGTTTTTGCTTTAGTTATTTTTCAGACAGGGTCTCATGGTTTTTTTCCTGGGTCCAGGCTTGAACTGTGATCCTAATACCTACAGCCTCTCAAGCAGCTGAGAGATCAGTGTGCATTTTAAAGCAAATGGGAGAGTTTACATTTTTTGCCTTATCACACACACACACACACACACACACACACAAGCATATCTGTGTGTGTGTGTGACTTCCTGTATCCATGTTGGCTGTTCATTTGTGAGGATGGAAGTCTCTGGTAATCTATGGCTGAAGAGCTGGAATGGAGGATGCACAACCAGAATCAGGCTGGAGACCTGGACACTTGGCTCAGCCTGACAGTGAACTTCTCAGCTTGGGGCTCATTTCCTCCATGGGAAGCTCCAAAACTGTATGAGATAATCTATAAGGATCCCTCTAACTCTAAACTGCATGAGCTCCTGGATTTCATCACCCATGATGCGCTCCAGGAGGCATTTAAGTACAGTAGTCCCCTTTGGATACCAAAGCCTGTGATGCTCACATCCCTGACATAAAATGGTGTGGCATTTACCTGGAACCTATGCACACCCTCCCATATACTTTCAGTCATCTCTAGGTGACTTGTAATACCTGGTATGATGTAAATGCCATGTAAACAGTTGTTACACCTTATCGTTTAGGAACAATGACAAGGGGGAAAAGGCTGCATATGTTCAATACAGATGCAATACATTTTTCCCAATATTTTTTACCTGTGATTGGTTGAATCATTGAATTCAGAAACCACACATACAGATATCTGACTATATGAGAAGTATGGCTTGACTCTCTTCTTTTTTCCTATCTGCTGTAGCTTTTACTTATATTTCCTAAGGGATGGTGTTTCTGTCCCTTCCCACAGTAGATGAACAGATCTGGTGGCCGTTACCAGTTCTCCTCACCTTGGAGTCCTCCCCGCCCTGTGAACTTGGCTCACCTCCACTCTGCAGCTCTTAGGCAGCTGATTTGTCCTCTCAAATCAGGCTCTCATTATAAAAGACTCTAGACTTCTGGTACACTCCTAATCCAAGGGGTTGTCATCCTCCCACAGGAAGGTATAGCTTACAACTGCCTTTCCTCTCCCCAGGCCCAAAACACCTATAAGAGCATCACTAACTGCCCACAGAACACTAGAAATCTAAGGCCTTTGTTGTCTGGAGAATTATTTTATTTTTTTCTCACACCTTAGCACAATTTAGATTTATTGTCCAGTATGGATTTGTTTTTTTAATAGCTAAAATTGTCACTTTCTGCTTGCTTTTAATCTTTCTATCTGGTTCTCAGCTCTTTGAATTTCTCTCCATATGCAGAAAATTAGAGAAACTACACAGAAAAGTGGAAAGAAAAATAGGTTTCCCCCTTGCCCCCTAGGATCAAAATGACTATTCATCAACCAGATTCACCAAATAATTGCTAAAATTTGTGTCTGGCTTCCTGGACAAGGGTTCTTATGTTTCGTGGGTCTCTTGCAGCACTGTCCCAGTTAATCGCACTCCATAGGACAGCCACTGGTGGCTCATTCCTGTTTCTTCCCTGTTCCATACTGGTGGGGGCTGTGGTCCTGGAAGGGGTCTTCTAACCAAGGAGGAGTCGGTCTGCCAACTTAGGATAAACTACACTTCTAAGTGCACAGAGAGCAAAAAGAAGATGCTTAGCAAAGTCTGCTGAGCCAGTGGACTCTGAAAAGTACTAAACCTTAACAAGATAAGCTTGCTTCCTTCTCCTCTCAAGCTGAAAGGTGTGGCAGCACAGAACCACTTTCTTCATTGTTTTCATTAACCCTGACCCAAATCTGTCTGTCTGATGAAGCACATAAAACCTCAGAGCGGCCTCCATATAGCTAGTTGACAGCCCTCACGCCCCCTTTCTCCCACCCTCTTGCTGAGGGAATTTTGAGGGGGAACCCTAGAAGTTAAAACAGATGTCACTGCACAAATTGTTTCTGAACAAAATCCCGAAGCTACCTTGCATACCTGATCTTTTTTACATGAACTTTGAGTTCTGGAACATGGAATCTTTACCAAGCCCTCCAAAACAGATTTGAAAAACATCATTCTTGAATTGTCTATAACAAAAAGCCTTTGTGCACATAAATGTTGTCTCGTTGTTTGCAAGGTCAACCGGCCCCCCAGGACATTAGGTATGCTGGTGCTTTGGTGACTTGAGGCACAGAGAGACCTTGCTCATACTGTGGGCATTTCACAAAAGATGGTCCCCAGCACACTCTGGTTCCCTCCAACATCCCACCTCTCTGTGGGCCCCAGGACCTCAAATCAACCTCAGGGTAAACCAGGCAACGCAGCTGGTGGCTTACAACAACCTTCATTTGGAACATATGTTCTAAGCTCTGGTCTGGAAAGGGATGGCATCCTGAAAAGTACATAAAAGGTATCAGACCACAGCAGGACTTAAGACCTAGCAAAACATAATAGCTTTTGTATGCCTGTGCTAGTTGAAAATGTAGCACATGTTCTGTGACAGTTTATATTTTTATTTATTCTGTCACTTTAAAAAATAAGTCCTAGGAAGAGTTGTACAAATTAGTGGTTTAAAAAGAGGAAACAGCTTTTAACTCTAGCAAATCTCTAACTGCAGGGGCCATGGGTTTAAATAGATCACTTGGCTAATACCTGGAGTGGTGCCCTTTCTCCTCCATGTACACACAGGACAGCTAATATCCAAATAGAAGTCACCCGCTGGGTTGATTTTCACAGGAGGTGGCCTGGGCCCAGGACTCACACCAGTGACTGAAAGTCTCATTGAGATTCATGGTCATGGAATAAGAGAGACTGACTTGTAACAAGGTCCTTCTGGTGGTCTGTCCTAGCAAGAATTAGCAAATACGGATGTTTTCACAGGGAAGGTTGAGTCCTGAGGAGGCACACAGCACATGGAAAGTAGCAGGCTTTGAACGTGAGTATGGTTGGTTCCACCCCAGTCCTACTACCTAAGTCTATGTTACTTCTTGTTCAGTTTCTTCATCTGTAAAATGGAATGACAGTATCCATCCTCCAGGGCATAGCTGTAGGTTAAATGAGATGATATGTGAAAGACTCCAAATTTGGAAAGACTTCCAAATGCTGGGTGCTCAAATAAGTAGTAATTATTATCATTACTGTTGGTAACATCTTTCTACCTATTGTGACATGTAAATAAAAAAGAGCTGAAGGGAATGTTATGATTAAAGAAAAATGATAGTGCCTAAAGCCCGAATGCAGACAGATATAAAATGTGAATTACTTGGATGTCGATTTAGTGCCCACAGCAACAATCACCAGGCGATTCAATCACTTGTCACATACTTGTCTGATTCCACAAAATAGTTACTCCCCTTCCTTTCTTTTGTGGTACTGGGGATGGAATCCAGGCCTCACACATGCTAAGTAAGCCCTCTACCATTCACTGAGCCACATCCCAGCCCTCAAGCTACCCTTTTATATTCATATTAGCATGTCTTTTAAAAAAAAACTTTTAATTTTGAGCTAATTTTAGAATTACAAGAATGCTGCAGACAGAAGAGTTCTCATACCCCGTGGCAGCTGCTCCTAGTGCTGACATTCCACATAACTACTGTACACTGACCAAGTCTAGGACATTAGCATGGGGACAAGGTCCTCTTCACTGTAGTGTCACCAGTTTTCACACTAATGCCCCCTTTTCTATTCCAGATTCAAGATGGGACCCCTTGCTGTCCTGAGATGCTGAGTCTTGGACTCCTGTTGTCCTCATAGCTCCTCCATCTTCCCTATTCATCACCCTTTGGGAAAAGCACAGTGAGCTACTTCACAGAGCATCCCTCAAGCTGGGTTCCCACATGATGAGATGGAGTGATGCACCTTTAACAGGGATCCCATAGAGCAATGCTGTATTCTCCAAGCAGCACAATTGTGTGTGAGTGTGCGCGCACGTGCACAAAGTCCTTAGGTCCTACTACAGGTAGGACCAGATCCAGATGCTTACATCCAGATGCTAGCCTGGATCACTTAAATAAGGAAGGTTCCACCAGGTGTCCCAAATGTAAGGTTACCCACTTTCACTTCGTAATTAATAGATAATTGGAGGGGGGAATGAGGCCTTGAGACCGCATAAATCCTGTCTCTCCTCCCAGTGTCAATCATCAATCTTAGGGGTGTTTTCTGCAACAACGATCATGTGCATATTGTCCAAACAGTGATTTTTTTCTATTTTGTAACTGCAGCTGAGTTTTCATGCATCCCCCACCATTACACCTTTACTTCACGAATCCCTCTATTCCTTTATTTTCTGCACACATTTAGTCTCAGCCTTAGAAGCATTCTTAGTTTAGATTTCCTGCCCTGCAAATCTGCTCCAGCATTACATTTACAGTGTACTGCAGCAACAGAACAAAACCTAAAGCAATGGCTTTTTAGTAATTGGATAACTTGACTATCCCTGTAGAATAAAAATTAAGGTTGAGACCGTACAGATGCCAGATTAATGAAAAACAGTATTATATATTATTTCCAGGCCTCAACCCTGACTGGCCAGATTTCATGGCTGAAATTCGTCCAACTACCAGATGAAGGCTAAGATTCGTTCTAGGCTGCATAGCCACAGCCATCAGGCTGAACACTTTAGAGCTATGTTCTCTCAGATTTATAAGCATTTAGATCAACATGGGGCAAAGTATGCTTAGCAATGAGTGGCTGGCTCTACTTGCTGTGGCCCCAGGATATGGACACACTTGTCAGCATGTCATCTGGCACCATCTAGTGGAGCTCTAGCCACTAAGCAGCCTCAACATTTAAAGAGGAATCAGGGCATTCAGAGCTTAAGCCTGTCTAAACCATGATCCCGGTCAGTGCCTTGCCCCACGGCACTGCCTTACCCAAATGCCACATTGGCTGATGAACACGTTGAGAAAACAGAGGATGGAAGACGTGGGCTTGGCTGTGAAAGGTGTTTTCCTAAATGCGTCAAATGAACCAGAGTAGCTGTGGATAGGCAGGGTTCACTTAAATAACCTCGCATGAGCACAGTCAGCCAGAGTCCAGCGAGGGAGGCTCAGAGTCTGAAAAGTAGGTGACAAAATCAAAACTCTAACTTGGGCCAGACCAAGACATAACCAAGATGATCAAGGGACCAGGCTTTACCCTGAGGGTGAGATTTTAAGAAAAGTAATGGCCATCAGCAGCTGGTTGGGATGCCTGCCATCAGCTCTCATGGTGAATTTTGGAAAAAAGGAAGGTCATGTGCACTGGTTCCTGGGAGGCCAGCACTCTCAGCCCCCAAGCCTCTGCCTGGAGAACCCCATGTCCAGAAACACTAAGTGTGGGGCCACAACTGATAACCTGACATGCCACAGGGGAGCTATCTTCTTAGGGATGTGGGTTTTTCTGGGAGTAAGAGCTTCACTAGAAAGCACTGTGGGGGCACCATAGTTCACCCACCATCTTAATGCAGCTCCTCGTCCATGAATAACAAGGCACATCTTGCACAGGAGGTGGGACCACCACTCACCACCCAGTCATACATTGGTTCACACTGAGAAGCCCTCACTCACACAGTAAGGGAAGCTGGTCTGAAAGCTAAAATGGGAGGACGAAGGGCTCAAAAGGAGAACCACAGAAGAGGAAGAAACATCCAGAAAGTTTGGGCCACCTCACTCTGGAAGGAATAGCAAGACCTTGCACTGAGACTTCTGGCTGCAGGCCACTTACAAATTCCCTACTTGTTAGAAAGCAGTCTGTGCTAAGCCGAGGTCTGCCACAGTGACCCCCACCCACTGCCTGGTGCTGGTCCCTGCCCAAGCCCCTCCCCATGGGTGCCTGCCAACCTGAGGGGCACATCCTCTTCCTCCCAAGTCCTCTGTCCCATTTCTTCCCAATCCTCTGACCCTCCGGATCTCAGGCCCTTCTCTCTGGATGCAATGGTTTTGCAGTGTCCCTGGAGCAGGGCATGACATCCTGAATAGTTTGGGGTCTCTATCTGAGCAAGAAAGTCAAGACCCCTGCCTTCCAGACCTGGACGCTATGCTCCAGTTATACATGAAGGCTTGAGGAGGTGTGTGAACACCAGTGTGCTAAAACCTGTCCTTAGTCCTTGCAAAAAGTCACAAAGAACAAATTTAAAGCCCCCACACAGGGGCTTTTAATTTCATCTCGTTACCTTCTGCCTTTCGGGGCAGACATGGCCATGAGTTCATCCACATCACTGATAAAAACAGGAAGGGGGATGTGGGCAAGTCATGTTTGGGTTTTTGCCTTAAGCAGCTACTTCTGCAGAGGCAGCTCCACATAGCTCATCTGTTCCCTCAATTCTGGGGCCTCGGGATCATCCCAAAGCAATGGCCTGGCCCCTCCATGACACAAAGACCATGAGGATTCTACTTCTCTTTACTCTCTCATTTTCCCAAAACAGAGTGAAATAAAGCAAAACACAGGCACTGGGAATGTGATGTGAAGACTCTTCACTATACTCCATGCTATAGAATGCAGAGTCCCACACAGCAGCCAATGGGACCTCCAGAGCCTTCTATGACCCCTGCAGGATGTGGGTTCACAGACATCAAGCAGGATAAACAACCTAGCTACTTCCACTCTGCTCTAAAGATGATTCTGGAGCCAGGCATGAGCTGAGGAGGGGCCTCTGCCCAGCTGGATCTAACACCCAGGAAGCTATCATGAGGAGGCATCAAAAGTGCCAGGCACAGACCAACTCATATGTACCACCCACCCTACCTATAAGCACTTCCCTCATGTAGGTTCCAGAGCCTGCCCAGCCATCCAGTTCACCATGCGCACAACTAGGAATGCCATCCCTGGTGGAAGGCAACAGTACCATCACTCTATCCCTATTAGACTCCTCGCCTTCTGATCCCTTCCCATGCAGAGTCTGGACTCCCTCTTCTCCACTAACGTCCCACAGAGTCCTTTCTGTTCTGCCTTCTCCTCTATTCAGATCCTCTTCTCCTTCGTCATGGGAGAGTTCACCTTAAGCCACATTGGGTCTCCTCTCATAACTGACTTCCCTCTCTTTCCACTGAGCAAATTCTAGCAAGACCTCACTATAGCGGCACCTCTTGGGTCATCACGAAGTGACTGTCCCTTGCCTGGGGAGACCCAGTCTTACAGATAGCAAGGGCACGGCTCTTTTTCCTGCAAAACACTCTTCAACAGCTTTTGCCAAAGTAGCACTGCAAAAATACAAATCTTGTGTTCTCACAAGGCATGCAACCCAGCTCTTAGGACCAAATGGGTCCAGGCAGTCATTCTTTACCATCCAGCCTACAAGTAGGCTAGCTAGCAGCAACTTTCCTCACTTACTGTTGCCCTTTAGGACTAGAGGGCACAGTCCAGCCACTCATCTCTGCTAACAGTACCTACTCTATGTGCTTCCGGTTTTGTCCTGTTGCCCTAAAACGGAGGACTAAATTCAGTGCCACATGACAGAAGGCACCTTACTTTAGCAGCTTGGACTACTGACTCCAGAGGCTCACTTCAAAAATTTCTTGCTAACGTTTTCAGCATTATTACATTACTTTTTAAGTATGTTGCAATTTATATGCTAAATAAATGCCTTTGGAAGTAGGAAGAATATAAATTGAGGGTCAAAAGGAAAAGGGAGAAAAATTCAGGAAACAGTTTCTCACCCACTATTTTCACAATTTTGATAAATTTTCTTCCTGGAGCCTAGGCTGTGCCCAGTCACAACCCAACAAATCAAAAAAGATCTCAAGGAACACCACAGCAAGCGACAACAGTACTCCTCCCACCCCAAGTCTTCACTGGAACTCGTACCTGATATTTTGACAGGACTTTGGAAGCTGGGTTGAATTTTATGTACATTATCATTTTTTAACACCTGATCGAGAGGAGATCTTTCAAAGAAGGTGAGCACAACTTCTGACCTAGAATACTGAAAAGAAACACAAAAAATTACTCAAAATGAAAAGCTCCTATAAGTTGCCCCATCTGTTTGCCTGGGATACCACTGCGGCACCGGGAGATCTGGTCTGACACTAACACCCAGGAAGCCAGCCCTGTGCTGTTCAGAGGCTCTGATGACCGTCCACACCCTGAGGCTGAGACCAGAGCAGAAGCTCCTTCACTTACTGTCCCCTGTGGCAAAAACACAAGGCCTCAGGGACGGTGTGGTTAACGGAGGCAATGGTCAGTGCTCCTGAGTACTCTGCACGTGCTGGCAGTATACACAGCTCCCTTCTGTACTATAAACTGTAAGGAAAGATAAGCTTAAAGAGCTAAGCAGTTGTGCCTGACTCTCAAGTCCAGGTTCCTAATCAATCCACCATACCCAGTGCACAAAGTTAATTTAAATGGAGCCAAATCCAAGCAATGTCACCTGCCAGTGTTGCTGCTAACCCTCCCTTTGGGTTCCATGTGCCTGCCCTAAAACCTCCTGAGCTATGAAGGTGGGTTGTAAACAGAGATAAGTGATCAAAGACCACTACAGCCAGACAAGACCCCACGTCCCCTCTACTCCACACCTCCTCAGGTCCTTCATTTCTGTTTTGTCCTAGGGGAGAAAAAACAGAACCAGTACAGAACACACAAAATTACTCCTTTTCCCTGGTTACATCTTTCCTGGTACTTCTTGGGGGATAGGGAGGACAAAACTCTAAGTGAGAAACAGCAAGCAGCCAGTTATTGGAAGGTGACAGGCCAGCTCCCTACCTCCCTGCCCCGCCTGGAACCCCCACGCTTACTTTCCAGGGCATGCTGATGATCGTCTTGAGCAACTTCTCCACCTCGTTGAGTCTGGTCTCTATGTCATGTGCATCCTTTATGGCAACCAGTCCTAGAACAGAGGCAGAAATGCCCCAGGTCAGAAAAGCAGAGCAGGCATGTGCTCCTAATGAAATATACAACAGACACCTATGACAAGGATGCCACCCTGATACCTCCTTCCACAATGAGATGTTGGGAGCACAGGTATCCCCCATTATGTGAGGGGGGGGTACATGCTAACCTGAAACGATGGGCCCCACCAATATGGCAGAGACAACTACCACAAATAGCTCAGGAACTACACACCCCAACAACACAGGGAAGGACTCACTCTGCCCAGACCACAAGGCCCATGAAAATGGAGCCATGTTTAGATAAATCATGTGACTGCAGTGTTTAGTTTTGCCAGACAAAACTAAAGTGGGCATGACTCATGGCACTCTCCAGAAACCCGAGCATCTGTGCTCGTTAGTCACCGGAAGCTCTGAATGGCTATTAGACTGTACAGTGTTTATTTTTAAACTACATCCCTCAATGCTACAGCGGGAAGACTTGGGGTGCTTCTCTGTCTCCCCATAAACAATGCAAATGTAAGACTTTCCATTATAGTTTCTATCCATCAGATTTCTAGGGATGGACTAGAAAGTATGACTTTGTAACTTAAGATGTCACCATCTCTGTAAGCTATAATGATACCACAAAGGCCTAAATAGCAGAACTATGATTAGTCTGAAAGTTTTTCACAAGTTCTGGTTTGGTTTTGCTTCACAAATGGAGAAAGAACTGTTCAGTTTTCAGGCAGCTCGTTGCTGGGTCTACAAAAGAGATAATTTCTTAAACTATCTGATTGAAATTAAGAGGCCCTAGTACATACAGCCCTTGGGAACTCTCACCCAGGACTTCCCAGACATAGGGGAAGGGCATTTCTGAAAGCCTGGGTCATGGCTGGGGACTCTTCACACTGGAGCCAAGGCCAGAAACCGGGTCCTCCACTTCCTAAAACAGGTACCAACCTCCACTTCACCTGGCCACCTGGTGCACGGGTGTCCCTGCTTTTCCCTGCCCACCACTCTCAGCCACACAGGCCCATGCAGCCACCCACCCAAGGAACAATAGTCCAGGAGGCAGCAGGATGGACTATGACTCACCCTCTGGAAAAACCTGGGGTTTTGTCTACATCACTCCCCCACATACCCAAGACTCACCCTTGACATCACCAGAAGAAGGGACTGGACCACCCTCTCCCCCTCCTCCATGGCCCCATCCCCACCTTCATGTCAGGCAAAGCAGAGAAAGAAAAATTAAAAATACAAGAGTGTCAGATGCTATGGATGCCTCTGTCCCAAGCCCTCAATTTCTTGCATAGAGCCTCAAATATTTTTTACTACAATTTATATCTATGTACAGTCACATGCCACACAAGGATAGGTCCACAATGTTGCATATATGAATGGTCTCAAAGATGGTATCACCTATCAGTATCATGGCCTCTTAGTTATGAAAGTACAGTGATCCCACAATGACAAAAATCATCTATGACACATTTCTCAAAACATCCTTGTCTAAGCAAAGCACAACTCTGTGTGCCCCTGTGTGTACATGTGTGTGTGCAAGTGCTGCTCTTCACACCAAAATGCTTTGATTCCCCTGCTTGATACAGAGAGGTCTTCAGAGGAAAACAAGAGTCAGTCCAAAATTCTCTAAAAAGCTGTTTTTAAAGAGAAGGCAATTATATAACTCATTCCCACAAAGTACTTCTTTATTCTAAGACAAGCACTGTTATCCTCCAACTTTGATTACAGCTAGAACGCTCGGAGGGTACAATTCATAGAAAGATTATCCTCGTCCATAGTCAATGTACAGCATGTTTATGCCCATGTTATAGGATGTAAAGCATCATTTAATAATTCTAAAATATTATAGAAGTTTACAATCCTTGCATGTTTGTTTTGGTCACATGTTTCTGGTAACATCTTTGCTTTTCTTGGTTTGGTTTACAATGTCCAAGGGCAACACTAAAAACAGTAAATACATCCTACTTTAGATTTATCTTTTAGAGTAGCCAGATTTCACAACTAAAACACAGAATGCCTCGTAACATTTGCATTTTAGATAAATAACAAATAAAATAAATATTAACAACCAACATACTAAAAACATATTGACTGTTTGTCTGATGTTAGAAGGGAGATGCATGTCTGTATTTTGTCTTCTCTGTGACCCATTTTCCATGTTGAAGGACGGAGAGGCAAGAGTGCCTGGTCAGGACTCTGACAGCATCAGCATCTTGGCTGGGACAGCAGACTCCTGTGGACCTGACCTTAGCCCACCTTACCAGCTCTGTGCCCTGTGATTTCCCCATGGCCTCAGGGCAATGCCAAGAGACAACACAATGCCCCCACCATAGCCCAATGCTGCCTCTGGGAGATCCAGGCTCCAGATAGCTGTCTGGGGCAAAGTGGTAAAAAGATTGCCATTCAGATTTGATTTGATTCATGGAAGCTTGTGAGGAAGCTCGTGGCTTCCTTAGGCCAGTTTTCATGTTTCTGAATGGAAGCCAACCTGTGCTCCTTATAAACATGAATACGCTTGAAGACAACATGGAGGACACCTTGATGGGGGATGGGAAATGACAGGTGGTGCTTTTGGAAGCGCTAGGCTTTTAGGTAGGAGCGCTTTTATTATTTAACTTCCAATTCTGGCTCCTAGGTGACATAGAGCTGGCAATCAGGATCAGCTTTCCTAAGGGGCAGTCCTCCGTTCTCCAAGGAGTCCTCCCACCAAAATGATAAGGCCCCTTCCCCAGGAGAAGCAGAGGTGGAGTCACAATTTGATGGATTCTGCAGAATTTACTGAAACTCAGCAGTCCAGGACTGGGCTAACATTGCTGTGGCTACAACCACGGGGGGAGCACAGCCAGGGGAAAGCAGGGAAGAACCAGCAGGCCTGGCCCTCTTCCCAGGCTGGCTGCCAACCCAACAGGCTGCTGAGGAGTCACCGGCCACGTGGCTTCCCACAGCCTGAAACACCAAAGTTCACACCTGCCCTTCTCTCAGGGGCCTGAACACCTCTCCCCTTCAACCGTTTTAAAAATGTCTTCCACCTAAAGGATGGATGTATTTAATGTGGAAGAAAAATACTAAAAAACAAACAAACAAACTATACTCTGGGGGCCACAGTGCAGAAAATGAAGTAAATGTTCTTTTTGAAATTTCTAATTGTTTTGCACTCCCTGGAGGTTCTCAGTTTCACAGTGTCAAACACCTGTAGCCAGTGCCCCCAAATTGTCATGAACTCTCAAAGTGACAGCACTGAAAGGCAGAGTTTTGAGTTCTGAGCAGAATCCTCTTTTGAGACACTGCTTAATTTTCATAGACAGGTAACAAGAATTATGAGTCCAAGAACTGCTGCCCCCAAGCACACCAGCTGTATGCACTTGCATGTGTTTGTACCCACCTGCTGCCCTTAACGGCGAGGGCAGTGTTTACAATTGTCACCTGTTCATCGTATACAGTATTCCAAATACTGTTGATGGCAGGAAGCGTCTGTGAGGCTCTTGTCTAACAGAGTTTCACTTCCTGAGGTCATAAAGATAAATACTGCAGGTGGGTAAGAAGGTTGTGAATTTGCACAGTTAAACATTAAAATGAAATCAACCTTCTTTAGTAGGAGACTATTGTTCCAGAAAGGGCCAGCAGGGGGCAGAAGCACTCTGTAGAAGCTGCAGGATTTGGTTTACTGACTTCCACTTGCCATAGTTGGGGCCCAGAAAGTGTCATAGCCCCTGGAAATTGTCTAATTTCTGATAAAGTATAATCACTAATAATTTTTCATCACACTCAATTTGTGACACAAGAATTTTATCCAGCTTTATCCTAGACAGTTAAGAATCTGACACTGAAAAATTAACATTATTTTATATACATTTCAGTGGGCCAACTGCACATCCCTTTACAGGATAAATATCAGCCTGGAGCAGCCCTTTCTTCCTAAATGACTTTGGCCTTGAAAACTGAGAACACAAACTGAGAACACAAAACTTTGGCAGTCTCAGGATTAGCTGCTTTTTACAAACACAGGTTTACTCCCGGACCCAAAACCAAACAAAGATCTAACCATAGGAACAAACATGAACAAATGTAGTTTCCTAATCTCAGAAACCAGGGTCCAGAGTTCCATGTTTTCAGTAAAACTGAGCTGGGCCCCACACTTCTGACAATTCCCCCAGGCTTCCCTACTTGGGCCTGATGCTAACTAGGTCAACTGAGGGGGAACACATTAAGGAACCTCCACAAAGCACAGGTCTCTCAAGAGGAAGGAAGCTTTCCACAACCACACAATGGATGGCCCTGGGGAAACTTTCTGTCAAGGGAATGTTCAAGTTTGGTCAAACAGCAAACTGCACTGAAATTCTTTCTCAACCATTGAACAAATGTGCCCGTCAACAACTGTGCCACAAGCCAGGGCTTGTGTTAAGTGCTGAATGCAGCCACGCTGTGATGTGCAAGAGCTGTATAATCTGGGGTGGGGTGTAGCTTAGCAGTAGAGTGCATGCTTAATAATGGCAAGGCCCTAGGTTCCATCACGGCTTTGACCATGCTAGGCAAGCACTGAGTCACACTCCAGTCCTAGATACATATTCATGAAAGGCTCAGTGTAATAACAATTTTAGAAACAACATATTTTTAATTTTTTAGGAAAAAATTTCAATGCTTACTTCCTACTATCTATTTACTTTTTTTTTTTTCCTGAACCCAGTATCTTAAGCATGCTAGACAAACACTCTACCACTGAGCTACCATACCCTAGCAGGCAAACAGGTAGTCAATATTCGAGAAGTAGAGATAAGAAATGAGTTGTTCCTTATTCTTCAAAGAACTCAAGGTCTGATGGAAGTTCTAACGTCCTGGAAAATGGCAGCTACTTTTGGCCACATGAGTGGTCATTTGTGGGTGTCCCAGATGTAACTGCAGGGCAAGTGCAGGCTCAGTTGTGCTCACACAGGACAGGACAGTGTTCCCCACACGATCGCACCATGGGGCGAACAAGGGGATGCAGGCTGGGTAGTTCACCTTTTCCTCTGTTAATACTCAAAGTGATTTTAAGTGTTGGGGGGTGACAATCAATAGTCTTTTCTCCTCTATGTCTTTCGAAGATGAAATGCTGGACAGAGAATGCAGAAGGAAGAGACAGAAAAGGTGGAGAGGAAATAAAACTTCCCAGAACCAAGAAGAGGAAGCTGCTCTTCCTTCCTTACGGCAGCTTCCTGTTCCAGGGAAGGGACTCCTAGAGGAAAAAAGTTGTTTTCTCCAGGAGGAAAATGCATGACTTGAACATTCTGGTTTTTACTGTGTTTTTCCCTTAATACTTCCTCTCTGGGTCTCTTCATTGTTCTCTCTACTAAAAGCAAAATTCCTTTCCTAAGCCTCAGGCTTAACAGTTTTTTAAAGTGATCCACAAGCAGGGCACGGTGGTATATACACATAATCCCAACACTCAGGAGGCTGGGGCAGGAGGATAGTCAGCTTGGGCTATAATGACTGAGGATATCCAGCGTTACTAAGGAGACTTTGTTTCAGAAAAAAAAAGGCATTCACTTTGCCAGGCTGTCTTAAGATATCAAAGGCCAGCGCACCCTCTGCTCTTCAAATAGGAAGGAAACACTGTGCCCTTGCTCTTCCCAAGATGCCAATCTATGGCGCTTATGGATCAGGTGCTAGGGATGCCATAGCCAACAAGACAGTCCCCGAGCATCCATGCTAGCCAGGAGGCTGGACAGGAGGCAAACGCTGAGCATACAGTGTTCCCTGGTGATCAGGGTCCAGGTGCTTGGAAAACACAGCTTGGGCAGAGAGGACAGCCATTCCAAGCAGGAGGAGGCCTAAAGGGTGAGCAGGTATAGGGGCAAGAAAGATGAAGGGGAATCTGTGGGGTAGGACAGTGTGGAGGCCCAAAAATCTGGTGAGGGTGGGGAGGGGTGGGGAGAGCTGAACCAGAGAATAAGACAAACCCCATTAAAGGGTTTGCCCAAGAGGGGTAAAGGGACCACAGCATCCCTCATAGGTTTTGCCACAAGAATTCTATGCACTTGGCAATTCTATTTCTTTTCTTTTTCTTTTTGACTTAGGTCCTTAGGCTAGCTAGGCCAGTGCTCTACTATTTGAATCACACCCTCTGTAGTGATTCTACTACAGGGTGGCACTAGCCCTGAGATTCCACAGTAACTCAAGCATCAAATTCTAGTTTGGTGACCAAAAAAATCACAGGCCTAGTCCCTAGGGGTCCCACTGTGATGGGGTCATGGCCCTCCTTTGTGGGTTCCTTCTTTAGTCAGGGCAGGGCTTATCACTGGGGAGGACAGAGACCATACCTGCAGAGGTGCTACTGGGAGCCACAGGCAGGTGTATGGTGGGCCAGTCCTGCAGGACATATGCCCCCTTTAGGGCAAGCGTCCAGCTTGGTGCTGGGCGCTTTGTGGTATTACTGCTTAACAGTAATACCTACCACACAACAACCTACCACACTGATATTATTATCATTATTTTATCAATATGCCCTGAGCCTTGAGGATCTGAGCACCTTGGCTGAGTCAAGTAGTAAGTAACGGCCAGTATTGGAATTCTTACATGTCTGGGTCCAAAGCCAGCACTTTTCACCTGAACCTAATCCCTCCCACCATGACCTGGCTGTGTCATCCAACCTCACGGGGCCTGGATTTTCTCATGCAGGAGCAGGGAAGGTGACTGGTCGGATACTCTATGTAAAGGTTCCTTACCTCCCTCCTTTCTTAACCCTCTGTCCAATTGCTGCCCCTCCCTCCTTTCTTAACCCTCTGTCCAATTGCTGCCCCTCCCTCCTTTCTTAACCCTCTGTCCAATTGCTGCTTATTATGTTTTCCCTACTTGACTGTCAGCAAAGGATAATTAGACTTTTGGTCTTAAAACTAAAGGGCAGGAAAACCTGCAAGTGTAAGTTAGTGAGTGGTGATGTGGCTGTGTCAACTGTCACCACTCAGTTTGGTGTGGGATGAGAGGGATGTGGACTTGAGGAGTCTGTCAGAACAGCTGGCATCATGTGACACTGTGAGCTGATGATGTGGCATCACTTGAAGGAGCACAGAACCCCTTGGCCTCACATTCCCTGCTCACAGCATCTAGAGAGAAACCAGACTGAGGGGCTTTTGGAGGCTTCTCCCCCATGGTATGACCAAAGCAACCAAAGTAGTCAGTGAGCACCTACTGTGACCCAAGGAGGTCAAGAATGAACAAAAACACCAATAAAAGGGACTGGGAATGTAGCTCAGTGGCAGAGCGTGTGCTTAGCATGCCCGAGGCCCTGGGTTCCATCCCCAGCACACACACAAAAAAAGAAAAAAAAAAAAAGCTGTCTTTCGGTGTGATGCCAGTACCAACCACTGACAATGATGTGCCCTTCTACCTAGATCTCCAGTCTGCTGCTGCCCCAGGGCCTAAGCCCTTCCCAGGAGGAAGCTGTGGCCTAGACATCTGTTATGAACACCCTTGGCCAAATGCAGTAGGCACCAGACTTACCACAGGTCTTTCTGCAGTCCCCGAGTCACAAAGCATGAGAACCTTTCACTCCTCGCTAAGCTCCATTGGGAGGTGCCAAACTGATCAAATCCATAGTATTTGATTGGCTTTTCAGAGTATGAAAACTGTCTATATACACTTTTGATGCTGCTCTTTATTTTTGGTGGTGAGGGGGGTGCAGCTTGGGTTTGAACTCAGGGCCTTGTGCTTGCTAGGCAGGCACTCTACTACTTAAGCCACACCCCCAGCCCTTTTTGCTTTAGTTACTTTTCAGATAGGGTCTTTAGATTTTTTTCCCCTGGGCCAGCCTCAGACTCTGATCATCCAACCTATGTCTCCTCTATGACTGGGATTACAGACAGGCACCACTGTGGCCCTTGACTCTGCTCTTATTTTAACTAACCATAATGCAAAAACTTTTTTGCCTCTAGAAAATTATCTGTCAAAACAGAGAGCAGAGGAATATCAGCCCAAAATTGTTTTTAAGAGGGAAGGCTACCCATGTCCCTGGGAGGTGGCCCAAGGGGATCCAGGATGCTGGTGAGGCAGAAGCAAGTTTCTCCTTTGAAATTCGGTGGGAAATAACCATGACCTAGAAGTTGCTGAAGCTGGCTCTTTCTCAAGTTGGGAAGGTAACTCAGGTGTCACTGGGGGCCCAGGACACAGTACTAGATCTGTCGGCATGAAATCAGGGAACTAAACTTCTGTGCCCCTAAAGTCACAGCCCCTTTCATGGCTTACTTACTTTTCTTCTGAACATTTACCACTATCCAACATAATTTTTTCACTTGTTTATCTTGTTTGTTATTGTACTTCTCCTACAGAATATATGAAGGCAGGGAGATGTTTTGATTTTGGTTTGTTCTGTTCACTTCAGTGTCCCCAGCATCTACCATAGTGCCTGGGATATGGTAGGCACTCAGCAGATATATGACTGGCTGAGTGACTGCAAAACTAAAATGTTTTATTCTTGGCTGTACAGTTGCCAAGAATCAAAGATCACTTGCCTACTTAGAATTAGGATCTGTGGCAACAGGGGTGACCATGCCATCTCTGACATCACAGGTCTGAAATAGGTGTTAATTAAAAAGGATCAAAGTAGTCCAGGAGTCTCAACAGTCAAATTCTGCATTCTGTTTATGTTTTAAACCCCAGACTTTCCTAGAAGGGAGAAATATAAACAAGAGACTGTGTGTCATGGTCTGGGCAGGAAACTCCGAACCACATTAGGTACTGCACACAGAGTATCTGAATTCAAGATGTGGTCTACCTGGTGTTAAGAGTGAAGAAAAGCCAGAGGGGAATACCTTAGTATCCAAGGATAATTTACCAAGGCAGCAGCCACCTCCCTCCCCTAAGGCTGGGGACAAGAAAGCAAGAGGTGGGTATATCAGATGCACGTGGAAAGTTACCATCCTGCTGCCATGGGGACCAAGAGTTCAAGAAAAGAGGGTACAGGACAGAACCAAGGTCAGTTTTACCCTAGCTCACCAAAGAGGAGGCCAGGAAGGTAAGCACTGTACCTCACACCGTAAGTTTAAACACCCCTAACCAGGGTGTCACTAGGACACACACAAGGCCCATGGAAAACCAACAAGCATAACACTATGGTGTGTGCAGGGGGAGAAAAAGTACTGTTCTCTCTACGTAAACATCTCCCCCACAATAGTACTTGAGGGGCAAAGAGCAAGGGTTCAGCATCCCTTTAACTGCCTGCAGATTCAGAAATGCAAAGTAGGGCCCAGGCTTCCACGCAGATTGTGCAGTCTGACCCTAACAAGAGCTACCAGCAGAAGCAATGGACCATTTCCTCATGATGCTTTTTAATGAAACCACAGTGCAAATTTAACGCAGCCCAGAAATTTCAATAAATATAGACCAGGAATCTGAGCGGAATTAAACTGAGAAAAGCTGGGAATCCCAAAACACACAAACATCTGGTTGCCTTTTGTGTTTATAGTTTGCAAATCCATGCAAATAATAAATCTGCACGAAAATAAGGCAGCACCTTCTTGTATATTATTGTGAGATATTTGACTCAGCACATGACTTAAAAGGATCAGAGAAAGGAAAGGGACCTCCTTGGCATTATACAACAAAACCCAGATGGTGCTGGGGAAGGGTCAGTTTGTCTCCAAGCAAAGACCCAAGGACCAGCATGGAGCCAGGGCTTACGGTCACTTCTCCTCGGGTCCCAGAACCCCCTCCATCCTCTCCAAGGGTACTGGTTGGGCCCCTGAAAGACACTACTCACCACCAGCCAGGAGCAGGGATTCTAACAGTTGCACAGCAGGCTATCAGAAAGTACTTTAAGACCAACCACAGGCCCTCACCCCAACTGCCCTTGCCAGCCAATCACCATCAAGCCCACTCCCTACTACTGCTCCCCTGGAGGTACTTGGAAGCAGCTATCATCCCATCATTTCTTTTTCTCCATAATAATCACACACTTTCTAAATATTCTTTTCTTTGCTCCTTGGAGACAAGTGTGTACCCTGGAACTAACCCCAGCCCAATTTGCATGAGTGCAAAAGAGACAGAGTCCAGGCATGTGCAGCAAAATAAAAGTCCTCCCGCTCACCTCCCTTTCCACTTGTGCCTCCACTCTCAAGCCACACCTCTTTCCCCCTCTTCTGGACCAGCAACCCTACCCAGAAGCAGCTGATGCTGATGGGAAAGGGAGGGCTTACTAGTCAGACACTCACAAAGAATACAGGCAGTAGGTATGTCACAGATGAGGAGCTGGGTCCCAGCCACTCTGCCTGGGGTCAGCCTTGCTGGGACACCTGGTCAGAGCAAGACTCAGGAAGTCCAATTTGTTTATGGCCTGCCTTGCTGCATTGAATAAACTGCCCTTCCTTCACTATGCTTTCCTGATTTGGACTTTCATTTGTTAAATTACAAATATAACAACAAATACTGGACTAGAGAACAGCTATTCATGTGAGATCCTGGAGAGCAAACAGAAGCCAGAGGCGGACTTTCTCACTCAGGGCCTCCATGCACTTGCTTTGGGAGTCTTTCCAAATGATGTCTCTGCCAAAGGACATGTCATGAGAACTGAGCTAATTAGCCACAGAATTCACAAGAGGGGTGGGGTCTATCGCCAGGGGAAAGCAGAGGTTATCTCAAGACCTCAGCCAGACAGGCAGCCAGCAACACTTGTACTGGTCGCTTAACTTGGGTAACTTCGCTTTCTGGGACGCCTGCAAGAAGACCAAGTGTCTCAGCGCTACAAGTGGCCTCACACTGTGGAAAGGACCCTACTCAGAAGCTGTATTCTTTCCTGTCCCTTGTCCTCAGCCTACCCTCCCATCCCTTTTTCTGTCTCAACTCCAGTTCCTCTTGCGTCTTCCTGTCTTCCAGCCCCTTCTCTGGCAGTAGCAAAAAAGAAGCCACCACACAGTTTCTGAAAACAACAGTGTCGGCCAACAAGGACCAGTCACAAGGCCAGGGAGGAGGCTGCCGAGCTAATCAAATCCAAATGCGGACCAGCTCAGGGGTGGGGACCCTGGGCTGTCCACTGCAGCCGCAGGCGGGCGGCCCCCTCGGAGGAGGGGCAGAAGCGCTGCTGCGTGGCACCTCGTGCTCTGGCTCAGCTGTCGCTGGAGAAGGGAGGCGCGGCCCCTCCCAGGGACTATCGCCAGACCCCATGCGACCCCAATTCCGACACTCGATCACTGTTCCCAAACCTGCCCCAGCTCCCTAGGATCCCTGTCGCCGGCTGGCACTCCCAGGAGGCCGGAGGATGCGGCTGCCATTCCAGAGCAGGAGGCTGAGGTCCAGTACTGGTCAGCCCCGGGTGTCCCCTCGCGAGGGCGCGCCTTCCTTAGAAGTGACTCATCCTTGGGGACAATCAGGGCGCGCGTCCTGCCGGCCTCGGTCCGTTTCCCATTCCCTCTCATTTCTTTGCACGAGTGAGTGGCTTGGTGCTCCTGATCCTCCTAACGCTGCCACCCTGGCGCCCCGAGTCTAAATGTTCCCGGCCCATTTCTGAGCGAAGGCTCAGGCTAATTCTTCACCGCCTACTTCCCTTGCACTTTGAAACTACCTCGCCATCGCGCCTCTCCGCAAGCCCCATCCGCGGCGCCTCCCGCCCCACACCCGCACCTTGCCGCAGCGGCGCGCGCGCCAGCTCGGGCCGGTCCTCCGGAAAGGCGTCGCGGAGGCGCTTCCACAGGCGACCCAGGTCGGCGAAGCTGCGGTGCAGGTAGAGCACGCTGCGGTCCGACCACTCGGTGCGGATCTCGAAGAACTCCTCCTCGTCGCCTCGCCGGCTGACGATGAGCCTGCGGATGCCGTTCACCCAGCAGCCGCGCACGAACATGTTCACCAGAGACGTGCCCTCAAACACCGCCGAGGCCATGCTGCGCGCGGGCCGTGCATGCCCCCGCCGCCGGGGGCGCCCGCGGCCCCTGCCCTCCCGCCGGCCGGCCTGCAGGAAGCGCCCCGCCGGGGCCGCGAGTGGGTCAAGGGCCCGGGGGCTGTGCGGAGTGGGATGGGCGCGGTGGCTCTGAGTCTCTACGGGGACCGAGGTCCGTCCGGAGCTGGGTCTGTCCCGTACGGCGTCTGCCCAGCTAAGTCCGGGTCTCTGCGCGCACTCCCGGGAGGCTGCGTGCGGCCCGGGCTCGGGTGGCGCCGCGACTAGTTGGCCGGGCCGGGCCGGGCGGCGACTTTATAAGGCCCTTCCCATCGCGGGCGGCGCGGTCGTCGACGTCGAGGCTGGGCCGCCGCCTCCCTCCCGCCTCCCGCGGCACGGCCGCCGCGGAGGGGGTGGCCTGGCCGGGCGCGTCCCGAGCCCGTGATGCGGCCTCTGGGCTGCGCCTCCCTCCGCGGCCCCTCTGCGCGGGCCGGCGACTGTAGGAGCAGGGGCGTGGAGAGCGGGGCGGCCCCGCGCTCCAGGAGACTTTTTTCTCTTTCCGTTTTCTCAGCCTCGGGACTTCTCGGTGAGGGAGCGCGCGCCCCGCCCGGCCCGCTAGGGAATGGAAAGGACCGGCGTCCCGAGGCGGGACTGGGCGTGGCGCCAGGGGTCCGCAGGGGGGGGCCTGCCCCGCGTCTCAGAGCCGCCCTGCGCCCTCCCCACCCCCATCCCCACCCCCACCCGGGACCGGAACCCGGCCGGGCCAGCCCCGTGTCCCCTCGGTGCCCGGAGTCCCCGCCCGCGTCCTCTCCCGCATTCCGGTCGTGCCTCAGCCTTACCAAGGCCCGGGACGCAGCGGGACACAGACGGGGGGGGTGGGGAGCAGGGGCAAGACTGTGCCATGCCAGCGTGGAGGGCTCAGCAGCTCGGCCAGCCAGCCGAGGGGTCGCCCACCCAAAGGGAGGTGGACAAAACGGTGGTGGGAAAGGGATCTGTCTCTTGGGAGAGGGCGTCTTGGGTGAGCCGATGTCACCGTGGGAAAACTGTCCACTCTGAGGACGCATTCACAGCGCGGGACTAGGACCTTCCCAGCTAGAAGATAACGTCTAAGGATAGTTTTAAGAGACACGACTTGAATAATGTCACGGCAACGTGGGCAGGGTGGGAGAATCAGGGGAGCCCTACAGCCTTTACAAAGTTTCTAGAACGTCTCCAAAGCCTAAAGGTGGGGCAGAAGCCTTAGAGGCTGGGGACAGGTGGCCTTTTCTCTGAACCTAGATGTGCCACTTCCCCCAACACACACCCGCACATACACACGTTTTATTGAGACTTGAGCAGTGACTTGCAGATAAACCTTTCAAGACCATGGTCTGGGTCTTTGACCCGGTGTTGGTCAGCCTCTCTTTTGCTGTGTAAACTGGGAGGAAAAGTTGTTTTCCACAATCCAGGGCTGTCTGCCCTTCCCCTGTGGTGACACACAGACCAGAGGTGTCTGCCCTGGAGAGGGAAGGGACCTGAGGGCAGAGGCACTGAGGGGGAAGGTAGGAGTTGTGCCCTCCTTCCCGCTGCAAAGCCCCAGTGGGGCACTCCTGTCCCCCCTATCCTCCCTGGACACACGCCCCTTTCTGTAGCTGACCCGCGCCCCCGCAGCATCTCCAGGACCTCCAGAATTAGGGCCCTTTAATTAATCCTGTTTGGGGGCATCCTTCCTGTGCAGTCTTTGCTGGGAACAATCAGGTCTTCATTTCCCTGTTGTCTAAGAGCCTAACTTGGTAAGGCGGTCTTTACCTTGCACCAGGCATTCCTGGTCACTGAAGAAAGTGTTTTCATGATAGTGTTTAAAGAGCTCTGGAATGAGAGGAAAAACTAGACGGCCAAGTAAAAACAGCAGGTGTGGAAAGGCACTCAGATGAAAACACAATGACATGTCATTTTTCAATCCAGGGGATTGATACACTTTCTTAAATTTAAGAAAAAATATTAACAAAGGGAT
The DNA here is from genome assembly GCF_047511655.1 of Castor canadensis. Lineage (NCBI taxonomy): Eukaryota > Metazoa > Chordata > Mammalia > Rodentia > Castoridae > Castor > Castor canadensis. Next base: position 49,985,115 of record NC_133393.1, read on the forward strand.
AAGATTCTGTGAAGTTATATATTAACTTGTGGATTTGTGCCTGGTAGCCATGCAAATAATTTTTGCCCTGAAGAAAAAAATTACCTTAACAGGTTATTAATCATTTTGTATCTAATCCTCCTGTGTCCTGAATGATGGAATTACAGTGTGTGCCACCATGCCTGACTCCAAAACGGTCCTGGAATCAGCTCTTTCATCCTACAAATCTCATTAATTACTGAGTAGCATAATTTTGAACATGTATTACCTATTTGTAGAAACGTTTTGACGGTCATATTTCTAGCCCGTGGAAATTATACTTGGACAAATTTGACAAGAACAAAAGTTTTTGCAAGGATGTGAAAAGGCATATACCCTTATACACTGCTACTGGTGTGTCAGTTGGAAGAAGCCCTTTGGAAGGCAGTTTAGTGTACTTGTTAAAGCTAAAAATATGCCTAACTTGTAACCCAACAATTCCCTCTTCTAGGCTTCAATCGTAGAGAGTTCCAAATGTGCCTTGTTTGCTAAAGTAAGAAACTGAAAATGACTTGAGTGTTCATCAAAAGCAGAACAAATAAACTACTTACTGACGCACAAGCATAGACTGCTATGCAGCTACAAAAATGAATCCGTTATTAAAGTATGGACAGACTTTGGATACAGAATGTCAGTGGAAATGGCTGAAGGGTATAGCATGGTGGTATAGATGCAGGTGACAAAACAATAGTAAATTTGCAAAGAGACCTACTAGATCTATAAAGGTCCTTTTGGGGTGGTGTCAAGGGAAACTTTCTTTTTTTGCCAGGGAGAGGGTGGGGTGGTTGGGGAGGAGGGGGTCTGGTATTGGGGTTTGAACTCAGGACCTTGCAGTTGCTAGGCAAACTCTTTGCCACTGAAGTCATGCCTCCAGCCCTTTTAGCTTTAGTTTATTTTCCAGGTAGAGTCTTGCACTTTTTGTCTTGGACTGTGATCCTCCTACCTATATCTTCTGTGCAGCTGGATTACGGATGTGGGCTACCATTCCTGACTTGTTTGTTGAGATCATGTCTAACTTTTTGCTGAGGCTAGCCTTGAACTTTGGTCCTCCTAATGTCCACCTCCAGAGTAGCTATGATTACACCTGTGTGCCACCACACCAAGCAGATTTTTGCTTTTTCTATAATGTTTTTACATACTTTTTTTATTTAAATGAATGCATATATTACTTTGTGAATTTTAACGGGGTAATGGAGACTGTAAAAGTCTGGAAGTAAATATTCAGGATGAGTGCTTAACTGAGTGGAGGGAATCAGCACTATTGCTATTTTCTCCTTGGTATTTTTCTGTTTCCTAGATATTTTCTCATGATAATGATGATGGTGGTGATGATGCAAAAGGAATCTGAAATAAGTACATGCTTTTCATCCCTTATCCAAAATGCTTGGAAACAGAAGTATTTCAGATTTTGAGGATTTTCCAGATCTTGGAATATTTGCATAGACTATCAAGTTGAGCATCCCTCACCTGAAAAACATGAAACCCAAAATGCTCCAAAAATCTGAAGCTTTTTGAAAGTCAAATTAAATTGGCAATTTAAAATTAAAATAAAGCCCTCCATGGTTGTAAAGGCAGAAAGTATGCTGTAAACACTTTTGAGAACCTGTGTTATATAAATGTCAGTAACAGATAGGTAGGAGGTGGGGTGGTTTCAGGTTATAAATCAAGCTGATTGGCTAGTTCTGTGCCTGGGGCTACATAATAGCAGTGAAAAGGAGAGCACACTGGAGCTCTGTGGGTCACCTGTCCCACATCCAAGCACGGTTTAGAATTACAAAGGTGTATCCAAGAAGGAGCCCTAGTTGTAGGTAAGAGCTCTGGAAACCAGATATTCCAATGTGATTAATAAGAGTAAGTAATGGGGGATAAAGAAGAGTTCATGAAATCCAAAGCCTTTGTTTTGTGTGCTTGGATGTTCTGTTTATTTTTCTTCTGTGGTTGTTTTGGTTTGCTTTACAGTGTTTTTCAAGCTCTATCCTTTCTAGCTTTCAAAGTTAAGAAAAGACCACACAAAGGTTGGGGAGCTGTCCTTCCAGGTCACCCCATATGACCCACACATTTGGCATCTGACAGCACAGTAGCAGCTTGGTACAAAGTAAGATTGAGTACTCAGCCTGAAGCAGGAAGTGAGGATGGAGGGGATGGTAGAGAAGAGGCTGGCCCCAGCCTACAGCGTGGCCATTGGTAACTATCCCATCCCCACTGCTCCCTACCGCTCCAATACACAAAGCTAATGTTAAGATGGTTTTTCTTCACTACCTCTGCTTGGAGTTAGGGGACTCACAGGATCGCTCAGAAATTCAGAGGAGCACTATGACTTATGTTTGACTTCTGCCTCATCCTTGTCCTAGATACAGTATGACAACCCAGTGAGCATCTTGCAAAGGGCAGTTTGTTTCTCTTCCAAACAACTGCCATTGGCCTCAGTTGGGAAGAGTTTTTCAGACCCTTTGATCTGTTCCTCACGGCAGCCCAAGGGGACAGGGACAAGGAAAAGTGGCTGAAGAAACTGAAGGCTCCAAGGGGGTCTGGAGTGGTCCTCAGCAGAGGGCTGGCTTCAATCTGAGGCCCCTCGAGGCCCTTTACCATGCAGAATCTGCTGACCCTCCACTCTCACCTGGCCTGGTCCCAGCACACTGGGCTCTTCACTTTCCCACTTTCACCTCCCCACCAGGAGTCACGCCCAGATGGCCCTGGTGTGGCAGACCTCAGTGTGAAACAGCCTTCCTCCCCTTCCTGCACTGTGGATTCTCATTCACCCTTCTCACTGGCATTTCTCACACCTGATGTATCACCCCCCATCTCCCACCCCTCCACCCCTCCCCCTCCACCCTGCCCATCCCCTGGGACCTCATTAAAAAGTAAATTGTGATGCAGTGGGGCTGGGTGGAGTCTGAGCATCTGCATTTCTGAGAGCTTATCTTTCATCTGCAGACTGCTCTGACTAGCAAGGCTGACCATAGCACAGGCCTCTTTTCCTCTGGAAAGTGTTAGGAGGCACTGGTCTCATTGCCCTGCACAGGCTCATACTTACCGTGAAGTGTTCACCATGTTTTCCTGGCTAGAATGGATTCTCCAAGATGGCAGGAACTAGAAGAGTTGCTCGTGTCTGTTTTCCCACCGCACAGCACTGGCAGCTATCAAACGCTCACTAGTATCTGTTGAGTAAGTGATAAGATGGCACGCATGCTGATGGGCCAGAGAGCCAACACTGGTCTCCTATAGAAACCACTGCTCCTCCATGTCTAGTAATGGGGTGTCTGGGAAAATTTCACAGTCCATCATCAACTCCAGATTGCACTGGAGACCCAGGCGCCAGGCACTGAGTCATAGATGGGACAGACCCAAATGTTCATAGTGACTCTCGAGAGTGGGATTATAGCCTAGTCATTTCCTTGTTCCCCTTTTGTATCTTCCATATTTAATGTAAGGAAAAGGCATGACTGGTAATTGGAAAGAAATATGAAAGTCCATCTAAGCAAATTCCTTGATCTGCACAATCACTTCTCTCTCATCACGCAGATGGTGCCCTTGCTGGGTGGCCATGGTCCATCACTTGTCTTAACTCAATCTCAATTTCCTCAACTACTGTGTATTGTCAGCTTTCTGCCACTCTGACAAAATACCTGAGATAAATGCACTTAAAGAGGGAAAAGTTTCAGTTCATTATTGCTGAGTCCCATTCCTTTGGGCCTGTGATGAGGCAGACATCATGGCAGAAGCAGAGGAGGTCTGCTCACCTCATGGCAGCCAGGGAACAAAGAGAGAAAGGAAGAGTTCAGGATCCCACTATCTCCTTCAAGGACATGCCTCTCACCCCAATGACCTATCTTCCTTCCACTGGGCCCCAGAAACTAAGTTTCCATCATCTCCTAATAGCACCACAGGCTGGTACCCAAGCCTTCAGTATATGGGCCTTTGGGGGCCATTTAAGATCTGAACCGTTACAAACACAGAGTAAGACTGGGTTATCAATGCCTCTGAGACTCTCTAGTGTGATTTCTAGTGTGACTTAATAAAGGAGAAAGATAAAAATAAACCTGTCTCTTTATCCAAATGTGCTCATCTTCTCAGCCTTACTCCTCCCAAGGCAAGGAATCCAGCCTCCATCCACCTGCATATGGTTTAATGCTCCCCCTTGTCTCAGATGGAAATTGTGACCTAAAGCCTCACTACCAGACCTCACTTCAGCTGCTTTGGAGGTGTTTGTATAAATTAATGTTACCATTTTTTTCTTATTTTGACACTTTATTTGCCTATGGTAGTATAAAGATAATAAAAATATGTCAATAAGCGTCAAGACTTTTGGTGAAAAGTAAATATAAAATCAAAGAAGTAAAACTCCTGTAATCACAAATATGAATTAGAGAAATTAGTATGAAACAACGATTACATTTCTTCTTCTAAAATACTCACCACAGTCATCCTTCAGTATTTTTGGAAGATTGGTTTTAGGACACCCATGTCTACTGATGCTCAAGTCCCTTCTGTAATATGATGGGGCATTTGCATAGAACCTACACATGTCCTTTCATATACTTTACTCATCTCTAGATTACTTATAATTCCTACACAATGTAAATGCAATATACATAGCCTCCCCACCCCCCCACATAGTTACAAGAAGAACAGTCTACATATTCAGTACAGGTAAGTTTTTGGAATACTTTGGTTGTGTGGCTGGTTGAATCCATGAGCACAGAGGCTGACTGTATTGTCCATCTTTGTTCATTGCAGAGGCTTAGACACAATGCTAGTCACCAGGACTGACACCAGCACTCCTAAAATTCAATGAAAACCCAAGACTGTTTAAGACTGTCAGTATTAGTCACAGCACCAAATAATCTGTTGGGAATTTTACATTTTTCTTAAGTGGCATTCTACTAAACATTCTTAAATATATAAGCCATGGAGTTATTCAGCAAATAGCCTGTAGACAGACAGAACATTTGTACCTCTCCCCCCTACTCCTCCACCACCCCACTCTATCACTCCTAATGGCAAGAATGCATGGATATGTTAAATGATTTAACATAATTTTTTGGTTTGAAGTTAAGCTTTTCTTCACATTTTTTAGCTCATTGAAACATCTACTCAACCTACTTTCCATAAGCTGCCTCCAAGCAAGTCACTAAGCTTGTTTGTAGAAAATATGTAGGAAAAATAAGGAAAGTCTAAAGTTCAAACTTGAAATATTTATGAATCAACATTATGACTCAAGACACAGTGACCTAGTGTTCCCCATAATATTTACACTAGGACTGTCAGTTATATTAGGACAAACATTGTGTGTCTTTGTATGGTTAGATTCAATAAGAGATCACAAGGACTCTGCATTTCCTTAGATTCTGAATAGAAATAAAACATCCATGTTTGAACTTCATTTTTACCTAATACAGCACCTCATATCAGATAGAAATTTAGCCGAAAACAAGTAATACAACTTTTACCACATGGATTGATAGAGTGACAGAGCAGAGACAGATATAGATACAGATGTAGATGTGTCTTTTTAACTCCACAAAGGATTTACGATGACTTGCCAAAATGGATATATAATAAAAAATGCATAAATTAGAATTTAAGGCCTAGGGAAATGTAGAAAAATAAGGAGCTAAGGAAAATTAGTACATAGGTAAGTAGGCCATAGAAGCTTGTTCAGTTACTAAATTTGAATGTCAAATGGCTTCCTATGTCTGAATTAAACTCCAAAACATCAGCCTGTCCTACAGGACTTCTATGTGACATGCTCTGCCCCTGTCACCTGTCATCCATCCATGTCTTTGTTCTCATCCCCTGACACTTCCCCACTCTCTCAGTCTACTCCACCTTATACGTGCCAGGCACATCGACCTCAGAGTTCTGTGGCTACTATTGCCAGTGTACTCTGTGCCCTGGGTCTCTGCTCCTTCCCTGACCACTGCTCAAATCTACCACCTTACCAGGAAGTCACTCTTGACCACCTTCCTGAAAGTACATACTCATGCCCATCACTGTTTCTCTTTACTGTGTGTCTTTGTTTTTTGGTGCTGTAAGAGAATACCTGAGAATGGGTACTTCATAAAGAACAGGGATTTATTTCTCATGGTTCTGGAAGCTGAGAAGTCCATGTGCATGGCCAGTATCTGGTGAGGCCTTCTTGCTGCATCATAACATGGCAGAGGATAGCACATGGTGCGTGCAAACTCAGGTCTCTCTTCCTCTTCTTATAAAGCCATTAACACCATCATGCAGGCTCCACCTTCATGACTTCATTTAATATTAATTACCTCCCTAGGCCTCACCACCAAATACCATCAACATGTGAATTTGGGGATCATATTTCCAACACAAGAACATTTAGGGGACATATTAAGCTGTGTTCCACATTTCCTCAGAGCACACTATATGATGGATGTCTATGATCTGTCTCCTGGCATACATGCAAAGTAGGAGCCTTTTCTGTTCTGTAGACTGCTGTATCTTGAGTTGGCTAAGGTTATATTCTCTGGCCACAGGCAGAGGGCAGGTATTCTGTTTCACTGATTAAAGACATATCCATCTATGTGCTTTTAAAGATACCAACCAAGCACTCAGATTGTAGAATGAATATACTTTCATGTAAAAATTCTTGTCTGAATCTGATGAAGATCCACAACAATGTCTGAGGGCCATCTCAACTCTGTGTGGTGACAGGTCAAAGAGAATCAGCCACTGAAAGTTCCTGCGAACTGGGAGTTCCTCTAAAGGATGAATCAGGACCCAATGTGGTCTCCCCTAAAGCTGATCTGTGGGGAGTCCAGCCTGGGAAAATTGCAAAGTGACATTTACTGTCTACCACATGTTTATGCATATAGATGGATTACCAACATAGATTTCTGATAGTTCATCAAGTTACCTAGTATCAAATAAGTAACTGAGTTTAGGAGTGTAAACGATAACTTTAGTACAAGAACAGTGTCTTAAACTGACAATAGTTGAAATGGCCCTGTGATGGTTAAACTTTTTTTTTTTGTGCAACTGGGGCTTGAACTCAGGGCCTCACAGTTGCTAGGCTGGCACTCTACCACTTGAGCCACTCCACCACCAAGGTTAATCTTGATTGTCAGCTGGATTTGATTGAGAAGCACCTAGGAGATTAGTAAAGCACACCGCTGCATGTATCTGTGAGGAAGTTTCTAGAGACGATTAGCTAAGGGGGCAGGACCCACTCTGGATGTGGGCAGCAGCATCCCATAGGCTGGGAACCCAGATGTAATAAAAGGAGAGAAAGGAGAACGCCTGCAGTGCATCCCTGCCATGGTGGACCAAAACCTCTGAAATTGTGAGCCAAACTAATTCCCTCCTCCGTTAAGTTGTTTTTCACAGGTATTTGGTCATAGCAATGAAAAAACTGACTAACACAGACCCTAAATGTCAATAATTCAATCCTAATACATAACATTTAAACTATATAAAAGTATAAAGAATAATTCTTAGACCACTGGGAAAATTTTAAATATAAATAGGATATTACATTATATTTCTTTTTTGTTATTTTCTTAATTGTGTCAATGATACTTTGTCTCTTTTGGTTTTGTATGCTGAAGTTCTTATGATGTTAAACTGAACTGTTCTACAATAAATAAGTAAATAAATCCTTGTAGATAGGTAAGTAGTAGATGAAGTAAATGTTAATTTTCTGTCTAAAGGTTCAGACCTTTATTACTATTCTGTTATCTCAACGTTTCTGAATGTGTGAAAGTTTTGCACTAGAAAAAGTTGGGGAGGGAGAATAACATGTTTCTATTCCTTCTAATATCCAGATAATCTAAATGTGGTTTCAAATCAAGAAGTTATAACTTTAAAAGAATAAAGAGGAAAGTCCTGTTTTCTGCCTCGAGTAGCCATTTGTTTCTGCTTTTATTCTTGCAGTGATATTAAGACTCAGATTCTGTGTAAGCATGAGTAGCCCATGGAAATTTATCAGCCCATTAAAAATCACTCTCAAACTGGTAACCATTGGTTCAAATGTTGAGGAAAACAGTCAATCAACACTGTGTCTTGTATGTGATAACTCTATGAACTTAGAATACAACTTTGTGGAGGACTCATAAAGCATGTAGGACAACTTAACAGAGCATGTAAGATAACCTGAGCACATAACACAACTTCATGGAGTATTTATGGGGTATGTAAGACACCTTCCTAGAGTGTTCAGAGAATATGTAAGACAACTTGGTATTTACTTACCGGTGAATATACTCACTCAGCACGTGTATTTAAATTTCCTTATTCCTGAGAAGCCCAGGCTTGTCCTTCTTCAAAGGACACAAGCAAATCAAGTTCAGAAGATCTCCTTTTGTACCCAAATCCTTCAAGTTAGCTATTCAACTAAACTTTCATAGAATCATTTAACATTCTACCTGAAAGGGACTTTAGTGATCACTTAGCTGTAGTGAATGTTGTAAAATTATTCGTGCTCAGCGGGGCAGTGCTATTGTCCTGAATGCATTACTGTATCACATAACAAAGAGACTTTCTAGACTGTATCCAGTGGACATTATATTCCATGAGTGAATGAAACAGGATGGAAGTCCTTCTGGAGGAGCTTCTGGCTTGTTCAAGGAGTCATGGAGGAGGATTTGGGTTGTCACTCACTTCTTTTGATATCTGCTCGTGTCTATGTGCCCCATATCCATTGTGTGCAGTTTCAATCTAATCACACAATCAGCCACCTAGGACTAAATGAGCAAGAGCTCTTGGTTCAGAAGGCTAAGGCTGAATTTCAGTGCTCCTCACCTATGGAGTAGATAGATATGTTGTTGAAGAGTTGTACATAGATTAAATTTCTATACATTTATATTAGAATGGACATAAATTTATAATGGGTATTATATTTTACCATTTAACCTCACCCATCTAGAGGGGCTTGGACTTGTCTCCAGTAGTATCATTGAGTAGCAAGGACCTGCTCTGTTTTGTGAGACAGTATATGGCTGGACCATTCAAGGGAGGTCATAGGAGGCCATTCTTGAGATTCATCAAGGTGTTTGGATGGAGATGGGCATTCTCCACCTGCCACCTTGTTCCCTGCCACACACCTCAGATGACTTTTGGCATTTCCTGTTCTCTCTTTCCAAGGCATAACTCTTGCTTCTTGACTTCAAAGTCTTCCTTTTGGAATCTCAAGAGCATCATTCTGGGTTGGGAAACCTTGGTTTATTTCTCTTTGTATTCCCACACAGTAATTCTAATTTTTTGAAATTTAGTCTGAGGAGGTGGCGGGGGGTGGTACTTTCTATCAACATAATGCTTGACAGCATCTTGTTCCAAGTCAGGAGAGCTTTAGAGTTTTGGGAAACACTCCTTTCTACATAAATAACCCTTATTTCCTTTTTGGATTTGTGTATATGGTAGCCCTTGTTATCTGCAGGGGATGTACTCCAAGACACCCAGTGGATGCCCGAAACCATGGATACTACCAAATCTTATACACTATATTATATATTATATATACTGTATTTATCCTAATCATACATGTCTATTATAGTTTAATTTATAAATCAGGCACAGGAAGAGATTAACAACAATAACTGATAATAAAAATAAGCATAACAATGTACTGTAATAGATTTGCCAACACCATTATTCTTATGCTTTGGGGCCAATTTTAAGTAAAACAAGGATTACTTGAACACAAGCCCTGTAACACATCCACAGTCCATCTGTTTATCCAGACGGCTACTAATGATCAATGGGTGGGCAGTGTTTACAGCCTGGATATGCTGAACAAAGGGATGATTTGCACCCCAGGTAGAATGGTTTGAAAGTTCATTATCTTACCCAGAATGGCATATAATTTAAAACTTCTGAATATTTTTATTACTGAAAATTTCCATTTAGTATTTTCAGAGCAATGGTTGAGTGTAAGTGAAACTGTGAAATGCAAAAGTGTAGACAAGGGGACTACTATGTTTATGTTCATACCCAGGTTCAGTCAATGCAGGTATGGCCACATCAGTACGAGTCTCTAATTTTACTTTCTCTCCTTTTCCCTACATGGCCTATAATATTATTTCCAAGAAATACCCAAATTACTTACCTCAGTGGTCTGCACATCCCATGTATTTTAGCTAATTGCCAGATTTCTGCTGTATATTGTCTTCTGACTATGTAAACCTGCCCAGTAGGGCATAAATTCTGCCCAGGTAAACATTTGATGAACTGAAATCAGAAAGAGGCTCAGGGCTACAGGAAAAATGCTAATGTCTTGTTCAAGGAGTGACTTTTGTAGAATTGAGTACATTTGCGCTAGTTGTTATGGTGAATTGCTCTGATACTTAGGAAAGTAACAGAAGTTTCTTTTCGCAGGGGCTCTTTCATTGAAACAATCAAAACTACCTGGTTTCTGTTAGTCTAGAACAGGAGTCACAGACCAAGACTTCAAAAAATAAGTGAATAAATGTTTAATGAGACAAAGAAAAGAAAGCTCTGTCTTTCCCAAACATTCAATTTGGGCCAGTGATGGAAGATTGGAGAGTTGCTGAAATGTTTGCTTTTTCCTTATTATAATTTTTAATTGCTTATAATGTGTAAGTTGGACCTCTGAGTGAGAAATGTGTGTGTGAGAAAAGTTTATGCTTCATGGTATTTATTAACCTCCCACCCCCACCCCATGTATTTTCTAGAAAACCAGTGCTCATTCTGATGGGCAACCTTGGGCTGAACTACAGCTATAGTTTAGAAGCTGAGCAATTGCAGACTCCTCTTCAGGTTTTGCTCTTTGTTAATAACCTATTTTTAAGTTAAACAGACTGGTATCTTTTTGGATTCTCATTACACTCCTTCTAAAACTCCACTCCAAGTTCAGTGTCAGCACCTGGGGATTTGAGTTCTTGGCTTGCCAGCACACCACATTTGAAAGACAGACAACATCAGGGTAGCCGCCTTGACAGAACCCACACCACCCCTTCCAACCACACTGAAAGATGGTGTTGCTTAGAGGCAAGACCCGCTGCGATCGCAGTCTCCCCAGGCGGTGTGTGGGCCTGCTTTGGCCCACAGCCAAGGTTCATGGGCTCCTCAGGTATCTTCCACCCCATAACCACACCCTCGTGTAGCTTATGCTGTCTCATCTTCAGAGGCCTCTGTGTAATTGCATACTCAGTGATAATAGTTCTTGGTGATTAATTTTGCTGCTTTAGGCCCCTTTTGGGGAAACAGGTTTTGACATGTAGTCAGTATTTTTCAGCTGAGAGAAAATGGAATTGAGGAGAGTGTTCTCAAATGAATTAATTCAAATGATTTTGAGTGCCACATCAGAATAAATGTAGTTCTTCCAAGAAGGCAACCATACACATACTATTATATTATAGGTGTCCCTTGATATCCATAAAGCATTGGTTCCAGGATTCCTCAAGGAGACCCAAATTCACAGGTGCTCAAGTCCCTTCTATAAAAAGGCACAGTGTTTGCATAAAACCCATGCACATCTTTCCATAGACTTTTTATTATTATTATCATTATTATTATTATTATATTTGGTCACACTGGGTTTTAAACTCAGGCCTCATGCTTGCTAGACAGACACTCTGCCACTTGAGCCACTCAGCCAGACTGTCTCCCATAGACTTTAAACCATCTCTGAATGACTTCTAATACCATATTTTGTTTTGTTTAGGGAAAAATGACAAGAAGAAAGTTTTTATATTCAGTACAGATGAAGAGTTTTTTTATTTTTTAAACGCATTTTAATTCTTTATTGGTTGAATCCTGGGATGCAGAATCTGAAGATGTGGATCTATGGACATGGGGGGATGGTGGTCAACTGCATTTATAACCACTTCATTCCAAAAAGCATTTGAAGTAGCTTCCAGAAAATGAATAAAACTAGGGGTATTGAGCAGAAACTCAGCTTATTCAATTGCTTTCATTTCCTCATTGCTTCCATCACTTCACAAGGTATAAGAAATGAGGAACGGTGACTGCTGAGGGGGAAATGGCACTGATTTTGGGAATACCCTCCCTCAAATCAAAGACTCATACATAGGGAAGCAAGTGGCCTGCAGGTATTCTTTAAGCTGTTTTTCACACTATTTAACTGTTTCATATAGATACAGAATTAAGAGCATTTCAATACATGGTACAAATATTTCCACCCATCCCGAATTTTACTGTTTGGAATCTTGCACCATCTTCTCAAAGCCATCCTACAGCCTTCTGCTCACAAGGCTCATCCCTTCATACCTGGATGTTTCCTCTGCATTGTGTTGGTTCTCAGCTATGAGGAGCAATCAATGTTTTCAAACAAAAGGCATTTCCAGGATATCTCATGTCAAAGGAAGGACACAGTTCTCTTTGTTAGGATAGTGAGGAAGAGGGAGGTGCAGGTGTGGGGAACATTCCTATTTTTCCTCTTGATCCAATACTTAGTGGTCTCCCAGTTCTTCAGTGGAATAGCAAAATGGCCGGAAACCAAACCTTTAAAAAAATTTCTATGATAACATGGTGTGAACAGCGCACTTCCTAAGGAAATGGAGCTCCTAAACACCACTGTAACGTTCTTGGTGATCTTGAAAGAAGTTGTCTGTTTTATTTTTTTTCCAGTTTGCTGATTATAAATCCTGATGCAAAACTTATGTCTTTTCCCAATAAAGCAGTTTTTTTAACATGTGTAATTTTTTTTCATTTCTTCATTTAATCTTTCTTAAAAATGTATTCACCCAAGACCAGGTGTGGCAATGCACACCATTAATCCCAGCACTCAGGAGGCTGAGGTGGATCTCAATTTCTAGGCCAGTCTGGACTATGTAGAGAGTTCTAGGACAGCCTGGGTTACTACTGGACTACACAGTGAGACCCATCTCAGAAAACCAAAACCAAGAAAAAGAAAAAAGAAAAAGAAAGCAAGAAGAGAAAAAAACATAGCATATATATTCATCCATTTTCCAGCAGTGTCTTTCCCTCCCTGTGAGTCCCTCTTTGTGCACACTTTCTCCAAACTTTCACCATTCATTCATTCAGTAGATTTTTTTTTTTTTGTTACCAGGTAGTAAATCAAGTGACAGCACCATCTACATAGTTGAGAAGTCTTGGGTGTTGCTGCCTGCTTCTTAATTAAAGATAAACAATCACTTTGGGTCTTAAGAAGAAACAAGGTCAGCAGGACCTAACAAATTTAGATTTGTTAGCTGTTGTAGTTTGAATTTGCAATGTCTTCCCAAGGCCCATATATTAAGATCTTGGTGCCCAGCTTGATGCTTTTGGAAGATGGTGGACCTTAAAGAGGTGAGGACTAGTGGGAAGTCTTCAGGTCATTGGAGGCGTGTTCTTGAAGGGGATTGTGGGAAGGAAAGAAGATGTTCTAGAAGCTGAACATCTGGTGCCTCTAATAAGTTCACATATCAATTTTAATTCCACCAAGGTTTTATTTTCAACGTAGAAGAAATTTGTAGTGTCATGTGAGCAACAGCCACTGCATCCTGGCTGTAATCCAGATGAGCTCTTCTGAATGTTGCTTGACATTTAGGGAGTGGCCCTGCTATCTAGTTTGCATAGAATGCTACCTGGAAAATAAGGCTTGGGGCTTTTACTGTAATCCCAGACATCACACCATTTACTTCTAGTTTTTATCGTTTTGTTTTGCTACTGTTGCTTTGGTGCTTGGGATGGAACCCAGGGCTCTGCACATGCTAAGCACAGGCTCTACCACTGAGCTCACCCTCCCCTCTCCCCCTCCTCTCCAGCTGGACCATTTTATTTCTGCCACAATTTCCTTCAGCCATTCTAAGGCATACTTTCTGAATGGTACAGATTGAGTTCGCAATCTGAGGGGCTCTCAACTTTTCTAGTACATTTAAAATGGGACCTTAGATTTGTCATAGCAGATCTCTTGTGTCTTCCTTATAAGAGTCACTTACACGTTCCTTGTCCTGGCTTTTAGTCAGTCTATACACTCGGAGGAAAAAAGCCATCGAAGAGAGAACATACGGATGTATAACTTTATGAACAGGAACGTGCCAAACTTCCAATTTCATTCCTCTGATAAAAAAAATTATCATCGCACAGCATACTTTCTGCCATCCAAATTTCTGCTGAAATATGCTAATAATTTCAAGCAGTTAAGAATATTGTGTCTGGAAGGAGGGTGGAGATAGGAAAACACAATCAACTCAAACAATAGACTGAGCAGAACCTTGCCTAGTCACCAGGGATAAAGAGAAAAATAATCATTTCATTCCTTCCCATGCTTTTCTCTTGATTGCAGCAGCTCAGTTTGCAACCCAGCACCCTGGTGGCTCAGCAGCCAGGTGGGGGTTCATTTGCATGTGTCTTTCCAGAGCTGCCACCATTGGTATTCTGCAGAGCCAGCCAGGACCTGAGAAGTGGAGGCGTCCTCTCAGGGAGCCAATTCCAAATCAGCCACATCTTTTCTTAAAGGAAAAGAGAAGTCTTCAGATTATTTTCTACTTTTTATCACTGTCCTGACTAATACACACCCACTGCATTTGCATAACATCTGCTGGGTCTCTCTGGGAGCCTGGCTCTTGAAGGGTACAGGAGGGCATCTGAACATGTATTTTATTCTGCATGATGTCTGAGAGTTGAGCTGCTAATCTCATTACCAGTCTGCATGGTTCTGCTGAGTTATTCTGCTGTCTTAGAATTGTACGCCCAATGTGTAAGCCAAGCTAACAATTACATTTTTGTGGCTGAAAGATGTTGAACAGAAGAATGCTTTTGGTGAGAATTAAAAATCACAGCATGGATGTTCCCACAGTCTCCAACCTGACTTATTCAGTAACCTTCGTTCACTAGATAGCGGTTGGCGTTATAAAACTCCCTTTCTCTAGAACACTCATCTTCATCCAGAAAACCTCTCAGAAACTACATTAAAAAATAGCACTGATTAACACCATCTGCAAAAAAAAAAAATCATTTCTAGGCTTGAGGAGAGTGTTTAATTATTGGAAGCACCAGCTGAGTGGAATGGCAGAGGGTCCCAGGTTGGTGGGATTTATAAACAGACTGCCCATCCCTAGAAGAGGATGACAATTTCCAGATGTAACTCAGAGGGGCCAAAGGCAGAGTGAAACTCACCCTTCTAAGCCATCCCCAGCTTCTAAGCCATCTTTAGCTTCTCTACTACTGTGGGTCCACATTCTTTGCCTGAATGGTTTCATTTAATCCTGACTGCAATCCTAAAAAGATGATTACTTTAAAATTCCCCATTATACAGATGAGGAACCTGAGACCAGTAACTTTCCCAAGGTCACAAGGTAGCTGGGTCAGTCCCATCACAGAAACCTGTACCTGTAATCTTTGCCTAATCCTTGGTCCCTTCCAGGTCTTCTGCCCTTGCCCAGGCTTTCTAGGATCTTTCACGGCAGGACCTTGCTCAGATTTGGCCTCCTTCTGCTTAGTATGTTCTTTTGCCAACCAACAGACCTGTTTTTCTGGCTTCTTGTTGCCTCGGGGACCTGCTTTCTGACAAGATGAGTACTTCCCCGGTTCATTGTCATAATCATCCAGGGTGCTTATTAAAAACAGAGGTGCCCAGCATCCCTCTTGAGCCTGTTCCCTGAATCTGGTTGAGAATCAAAAGTCTGTTTGTTAATAAACTTGCTGGGCAATTTTGATACGCAGCCAGGTACCATGGCATGAGCATGTTCCCAAAGGCTCAGGTGTGGGAGTGGAAGGTGGTGGGACCTTTACAGGTAATTAAGCTATTGGAGATGCTACCCTTGCAAGGGATTAATGATGGTCTCCTAGACTGAGTCAACTCCCATGAGGGTGGATTGTTACAGAAGCACAGGATTGGTCCCTTCCTGGTCTCTGGCTTCCTGTTGCACCAGATGATCGCTCTTATACTTGCTATCACCATTGAGATACTATCTGCATGAGGCATTCCTCAGAGGCAATCAGAAGCCATGCCTACTCTTGGACCTCCAGAATTGTGAGCTAAATAAACTTTTCTTTATTAAATACCCAGCCTCAGGTATTTTGTTATAGGAACAGAAAACAGACTAATACATTAAGTTAGGAAAAAGATGCTATTTTCAACCTGTGTACCCCTTTCACACATGGCACTGACCAAATCTTATCAATTTTAGTATCAAAGGATGTCTTATGGAGTATTTTATAATTTGTTTGATGCATTGTTACTTTTCCTCATTTGAGGAATGGTGTGGTGCTATTTAACACATTTTGATTTTATATGAGAAAGCAAAATTTATTGGCAGATCAATTTTAAAATGACCTGTTATATTGTGTTGGGTTTTGGGGAAACAGTAACTGTTAAGATGCACTTTGCAACAAATCAAAACTGGATCATGTACTTAATTTTCAAATTTTTTCATATTTGAATTTAAAGTGATAGTTGATAAGTTGTTTCTTTTGTTAGGTTTTACTTTAATAAATGGAAAACGAATAGAAAAGTCACTATTTTCTCTTTTAGACATGGTTTTGACATGAGAGACCTTGGTGCCTGCCCTCCAAGAATTTTGATTCAATGAATCTAACCAGTAAAATCTTGAGGCTTATTTGAGGAACAATGATGTTATTTTTTCAGTCTATTTAAATGTCACTATTCCCAGTGATTTATTTCTTTAGCCCATGAGCCGTTCTGTGTATAAATTAAACTGTATAAAACTAAGACAAGGAATAATGTAACAATTGTGGCTGTCAGAAGTGCCGTTGTTAGTTGTTAACTGTGCTCAACCAGACGAGAGGTAAAATCTGAGCCCACTCCACTGAGGACAACTGGGACTCACTCCAGAACACCTGGAGGCCGCAGGCTCCATGAGGCCACCTGGATAGAATGGTTACACTTGTTATTCTAAAATGAAAATAGAAGCAGGACCCAGGAGAACCTAGGTGACTGGAGCTGTCTTGGAACAATCTCAGGATTGCTGGCCAGGGATCATGAAGAAGGACATGAGTCTAAGACTGTGTGGATCCTGGGGCGTTAGCCAGGGCTCTCAGTGCTTATCACATGTTAGCATGATGCAGTGCTTACAAAAAACACTACCCAGGCCTGACCCAACACCGCTGAACCAGGATCTTTTGTGGAAGCTTTGAGGGTCATGTCTGAGCTCCCCAGCTACAACCAAAGGAACAAATCACAGGCACCATGACAAGCTTAGTAGGAGAAGACACTTTGGGGACAGTTGTGCCTTTCTAAGACCTCAGATTCCACCAAAGGATCCTTGTCACTCTCCTCTCAGGCCTGCTCCTGCCTCAGTGTCTTCAAGAAATCCACAGTGGTATGGATTGGGTTGGCATAAGGGGTCCACACGTAGCTAAAAACATTTTGCCTAAAGGATTCTGGAAACACACCTGCAAATTACTTTTAACAGCTATTTGAAAATGGAGGCTTATGCCCAAATCATTGAGCACTGGCATCCATCATGCCTCCCCGCAAGCCAGGATGGAGTTCCCAGATCCCAGCTCATTATAGGAGATCAAAGGTAAATAGTGTCACAGCCTGCATGGTCACTAAGTACTCCAGATGGACATGTGACCCTCATCCCCAAGGAATCTTTAGTCACAGACTGGGAATTCAAGGAGCAAGGCTACAGTGAAGACAGCTATAACAGAGATGCCAGCAGTGGGGTGGTGCATTACCACCTAAATTCTACAGGAAAATCTCCCATCTCTACTCCAGAAGTAACAGGGCAGAAAGCCCACCTTTACTTGATTCTCCTTCATGTATACAGTTTGATTCATTCACATGTGTGTATGTGACTGTGTGTTGTTTTTGCTGTCTTGTACAGATAAGCACAAATATGAAACACACCACTAAGGACTAGGGCGTGGCTCAAGTGGGCCTGAGGTTCAATCCCCAGTACTGTCAAAAAGAAATACACCATCGAAAACTTCTTTGCACTGCAAGTGATAAGTATATTTCAAATAGTCCCTAAATGTCCATCTTTGGAGCAGGAGGCTGGTGGGAGACAGTCCTCAAGAAGTAGGTTGGAGGGAACTGTGAATGGGCTTTGCTTGCCAGGCTAAGGGTACCTGAGAAGTGGTATGAATATCATGGGGAGCTGTGTAAGTGTGTATGTGCATATGTTGGTTGTGTGTATTACGTATGTGTGTGTTATGTGTATGTTTGCTTGATGTGTGTGCTGGGTGTGTATTGGATGTGTTGCTGGTATGTGTTGGGTGTGTGTATGTATCGGGTATGTGCGTGCATTCTGGGAATGTTTTGGGGGTGTGTTGTAGGTATATATTGGGTGTGTGTATTGGATGTATGGTGTGTTGGGCATGTGTGTGTGTGTGTGTGTGAAATGTGTGACGTATGTATTGTGCTGTGTTGGCAGTATATGTGTTAGATATGTACGTGTTTGGGGTATATGCTTGAGAGGGTGTTGGATGGGCATACTGGGTGTGTGTACTGGATGTATGAGTGTATTGGGCATGTGTTTGGTTGTGTTGGAAGTATATGTGTTAGGTGTGTGTTTGAGGTACTTATTGGGTGTGGTGTTTGGATATATGAGTGTGTTGGGCAAGTGTGTGTGGAATGTGTGGAGTGTGTATTGGGCTTATGTTTGGTGTGTATGTACTGGGGGCGTGTGTGCACATGCCCCTGTGTTGGGGTGGGTGTGATGGGGCTGACCTATTACCAAGGACACCCAATGGTGTTTGCAGGGTCACTGCTGGGCCCAGTTTCTAGCTAGGGCAGGAGAGCAGGTAGTGCTATGGACTTGGGAAGTACTGGTGGAAACAGAGGAGCCAGGAGAGGGAGCATGGCAAAGGGATTGGTGTCAGAACTGGGCACTCACCAGATGCAGGCATCTGGGAGAGGATCAGAGTGGCCATAAGAGTTCTATCAGGATGGCACCTCTCACCCAGGCAGAGAGCTCAGGAGGGACCAGGCAAGAAGCCAGTCTTTTGGTTCAGCTGAGTTTGAGGCATTGAATGTTTTTGCCCAAAGGAACTTGAAACTCAAGAATTTATTTAATTCTGCTTATTTTAAACACCCAGGAAATACTAGTTCAAATATTGTCTGAGAAAGAGGAAAAGAAGGAAGAAATGTTTCAGGGGCAGGAAGGCTGACAATATGGAACGGCTTCCCCAGCTACAGCACCCTAATAAGAGGGTCTCTCCAGGGTCCATGCAATCCCTGGGACGCCAAGCCAAGCCCTTGGGATTGCCTTTCCTTGATGCTGCTGCTTCCCACCGAAGCTGCTGGTGGTTGCGGCTTCTTTTCCTGGGCCTGAGGTCGGTCCATGAGGAGGTCGATCTCAGGCAGGCAGTCCTCTAATGGAATTCACTTCTTGCTGTGGGTTGCTTTGTTCCACAGGACAGAATTCCAGAGAGGGCCTTTTGTGTCAGCACTTTTCTCCCCCAAATAAACAGATCCCAAAGTGACAATTGGTGGCAGCAAAGCAGGAAGAAATGGTTTCCGACTCCCACAACACCTCCTGACTACTGCAAGCTAGTGGAGAAAGCTGTTTTTCTGTTGTTTTCTTTTTCCCACCACTAAAGTGTAATTTTCATGCAACAGCTTGAAGTCCCTTCCAGGAAAACAAAATGCGATGAAATCAGCAAGGATGTGTAACGACATGCATGGCTGAGTGTGTGCCAAAGGCATAAGCTCATCTCCCCCAGACCGCCTGCTTGGGATGAAAATATAACACCATCCTCACCAAAAAAGCAGCATGTGTGTTTAAGTTAAGCTAGTTCAGCTGGCAGTAAGGTAATTTCGGCTTTTATTCTCTTACTCATAACCAAAATATCTGAATGTGAATGTGGAATGAGACCACATTCACATTAATTTATTATTTTATACAACATCGAGACATGTCCTTCTCATGTGTGTGTGTGTGTGTGTGTGTTGTGCACTTCATTATTCATGCCTCTCTGGTACTTCATCACTCACACTGTCCACAGCTGTCCTGCCAAACCTGCTGAGATTTGGATAATCAATGAAAGCCCCAGAAATTCATTGTCCCATGCCCTGTAGCATTGAGCACTAGACCACGAAGTTATTCCTCTCCTCCTAACAATGGGACATGGAGCACTGGTTTCCCAGCCTCCCATCCCCTCTGCCATTTAAAAATTATCATGAAAGGCACTATCACAGTATCTGACAAATTGCAGAGTCATGTCCTAATTAATCCTATAAATGACTTTGCTGCTCTCTGCTTCAAATCCCGCACGTCCAAACCAGCCAGAAGTTGCTCAGGGTGTCTGCAGTTGAAAGTAAATAGTGAAGATCTCTCCTCTCCTCCCCCATCCCTTCTTGGAACTTGAGGTAGCCGGGGTGGGGGGGATGTATCCTAAGTTTGATTACCTGACAAAATGGTGCATATGATACATCCCACCTCTCTGCAGAGCTGCTCTGTGGGCACCATCGTAGTCTGCCCCTTGGCTGGCAGGTTTCTTCCAAAACATACCTGGTCTGGCTGTAGACCACGCTTGTCAGAGCTGTCCAGGTGTACTGGACAGAAAACTTTCCAAGGCTGTTCTTCCCAGTTCCCTCAGAACCAAGAGTACTCTGAGCCCCAGAACCTGGTGCCCATCACTGTTTTCCTGTTATCAGAGCTACCTATCTTTGCTGTTGAGGTGAGCATTGAAAACTCACCTGCCAGGGCACCAGGAAAGCACCTGGAAGTAAGGGCAGTGTGTTCTCAGTGGGTGTCCTGGCTGTATGCGCTCCTCTGCTGTGTGCTCCTACCTGAAACCTTCAACACAATGGGACTTTATCACAAACTACAGTCATGTGCTGCATAACAATGTTTTTAGTTTAAAAAAGAAAAAGGCTGCATAAAGATTCTCATAAGATTAAATGGAGTTGAAAAATCCTCATCATCTAGTGACGTTTTTAGGCTATATAACATCAAAATACATTACTCACGTGTCTGTGATGCTGGTATAAACACAGCCATATAAAAGTCCAGCAGGTGCAATTATGCACAGTGCACAATACTTGATAATGATAATAAACAACTATGTTTCTGGTTTAAGTGTTTACTATACTATTTTTTATTGTTATTTTAGGGTATGTTCTTTCTATTCATAAAGAAGTGGGCTGTAAACAGCCTGCCATGCGACGTCATCAGCAGCCTGATTTACCTCATGTTTCCCAAGTCTCTTGATTGATGGAGCTAAAACATCTAGCTTGAGTAAGTGTATTCTAGGCTGTTTGCTCAGCAGAAAATCACCTAACATCGCATTTCTCACAGGACATCCCCATTGATAAATGACACATGAGTATAACAATGCTAGCACAGGCGCTGAAGGATCAGACTGGCCATTTGCTGAGGTGCTAGAGTGGCACCCTGAGTCTTTGCTGTGTGGGGTCACTTATTTGTTGCGGGCTCATGGAGGATCCAGGGGTGCTGGCAGCCACCATTCTACTTCCTGTTTCTGTGAATTTGACTTCCCTAGGACCCTCTGTGAGCAAACCATACAGGATCTGTCCTTCAGTGTCTGTCTTATTTCACTGGGTGTAGTGTCTCCAAGCCTCATCCACGGGTAGCATGTGTTAGAATTTCCTTCCTTTTTAATAGTACAATGTCTCATTGGATGAATAGGTCACGTTTTCTTTATCCATTGATCTGTCAATGGATACTGGTTGTTGCTTCTATTTTTCAGCTATTGTGAGTAAAGCTGCAATGGATGACCAATATCTGTTCAAGTCTCAGATTTCTGGATCATATAGTAATTCTACTCCTTATACTACTTTTCAGTGTGGTTGCACTATTTTAATATTCCTACCAATAGTACACAAGTTTCCAATCTTTCCACATTCTCACCAACACTTATTTTTTTATGGTAGCTGACCTAATGGGTGTGGAGTGCATCTCAATACCATTATAAGTCCTATTTTCCTGATGATCATTGCAGAGATTTCTAAAACTCTTCCATTCAATTTTTTTTATTTTATTATTTTTTGTGATATTGACCTACCACTAAGTTTCACCTCCAGCCCTTTGCATTTTCTGGGCAGGCACTTTATCACTCAAGCCACTCCATCAGCCCCACACAGTTTATTTTTAACAACAGTTCATTTAAGGGCATTTGCTTAGCACTTTGCACAGCATGAGGCAACCTGGGCCCCAGTATCTTGTATACACTAGAAAGGAGCATTTTCACACATCTACATGGCTCTCAGGTGCAGCCTGTGGTGGCATAGAGATGGGGAGGCCTCCAACGTCAGGTCCTCACTGTAAACCATTTCCTGAGCTGTGTGTGAGAGGCAACAGGCTGACACTTCAGTTCACTTTTATTTTATTGTACAAATGGCTTGTGTAGAGCAACCCCAGTGTGTGCTCGTTGTCCTTATTGGATGTTACAGTCTCCGGTCACTTCTCTTTTTACTCCAGTGAGGTTTCTCATGCTAACTAATTTCACAGGGACACTGACTTCCTGCTCAAAGCCTCCAATCACTCTCATCCCAAGACTTGGAAAATAATAGACCAGATAAATCTCCTAGATAGAAACATCTATAGCCCTCACTTTGGGCTGATTATGTGACTGTGACCAGAAATTTTAAATATTCAGTCTGCAGACATGTAAAAGAACAAGGCAGCTCCTAAAAATAAACACAGAACACGGAAGTCAAATTTGTAGATGTGACTTCATGGTTGAATAAGCTTAGCTAGAGGCTTCATTGCCCTATTTCAGGGGCCCAAAGGTGTGTGCAAACTGGAGAAGACATCATGTCAGGTGACTGGCAAATGGGGAAGATTCCAGGCTGTTGAAGGGAACTGTGCTTTCTCAAGGAAAATGAATGGACCATGTCTTCCCTTCTCATCCTGGCATGGCTCTGTGTGTGTGTGTGTGTGTGTGTGTGTGCGCACGCGTGTGTGTCACTGGAAATAAAACCTAGAGTCTTACACATGGTAAACATGAGCTCTACCACTGAACCACATCCCCTCACCCACATGGTTGATTTTAGGATAAGGGATGCAGATTTCAGGTTTGAAGGAAGGAACAGGGATTTCTGATTCTAATCCCATCTTAGCTTCTCAGGAGAAAGTTTGTATGTCACATTGCTGTCCTCGGTTCCTGTGCCACAGACAGAGATTTTACACAAATAGCATTCTTTTTTCCCAAAATATCTGAAGTCTGGAAGATGCCTCGCCTTTGGTGGTCCCCACAACTCCCATGATTGCAGCATGTGCTACATGCTTCCCTGCCCCTAGGAAACTTCAGAAGGAATCCATCTGGCCCTCAGCATCTTTATGATCATTTTTTCTATAAATAAATCCTGTGATGCAATTAAGAGTTACTTCATTTGACTCATTCTGACTTCACAGTCATCCAGTCTTTCTGGACTGATGACATCCAATTGTTCCCATGTTCTCCTGCAGCTAAATCAGTGCTTGGACTCTCACTCTGTGTGTGGCTGGACCTGGCTCTCAGGACTCTGCACCCTCTGTAAACAGGCTGTGAAAGGCACTGGGTGAAGATAGCGGGAACGTGCACGTGTTAACTTCCTTTTCAGTAGAGGCCCCTGGGGGCACCTACCCAGGGTTAGGGGTACAGGCTCTGTAGTGTAATTTGAAGCTAGATATTATAATAACTATAGTATTGCCTTTTTGCTCAGAATTGCTTTGGTTATGTAGGGTCTTTTATGCTTCCAAATGAATTGTAGGATTGATTCTTCTCTTTCTGTGAAGAATGACATTGGAATTTTGATGAGGATTGCGTTGGATCTGTAGATGGCTTTTGGTAGTATAGCAATTTTCACAATATTAATTCTGCTGCTCCATGAACATTGGAGGTTTATTCCATCTTTTAGTGTCTTCTTCAATTTCTGTTTTCAGGGTTTTCTAATTTTCATTGTAGAGGTCTTTCACCTCATTAGTTAGGTTTATTACTAGGTATTTTTTAGGCTATTGTGGATGGCATTGTTTTCTTGATTTCTTTCTTAGCATATTTTATTATGGCTTTATAGAAAAACTACTGATTTTTGTATCCTGCTTCTTTGCTGAAAGTGTTTATCAGATCTAAAGGTTTTTTGGTGGAGTCTGAAGGATCTTTTATGTAGAGGATCATATCATCTGCAAATAAGGATAATTTGACTTCTCCCTTTCCTATTTGTGTCCCTCTTATTTTTTTTCTAATGCATTATTGTTGTGGCTAAGAATTCAAGCACTATATTGGATAAGAGTAGAGAGAGAGTGACACCCTTGTATAATTCCTGCTTTTAGAAGGAATGCCTTCAGTTTCTTCCCCATTTGGTACAATGTTGGCTAAAGGTTTGTCATAAATAGCCTTTATTATGGTGAGGTATGGCATAATGAACGCACTAAAAATTTAAAAAACAAAAAAAGGAGGGGGTTAGAAAGGTAATTGAGGGGTGAGTTTGGTCAAAATACAATATTTGCATGTATGGAAATACTACAATGAAATCCCTCTGCACAACGTATATATGCTAATTTAAAAAGTTTTAATTGATCGCACTCATATCCACTCGTGCTACAATGGCAGGACTGAGAAGTTGCAATTGAGACTATACAGTCTGAAAGTCTAAAATATTTACTATCTGGCACTTTATAGAAAAAGTTTGCTGGCCTCTGATTTAGAGCACACTAACACTAATGCATGCATCCTGAACTCAACCACCAGGGCAGGTCATCTGCATCATCGCAAGAGATGAGTCAGAGGGTCTTCCTCACAGAAGTTGGCCTCATGAGAGCCAGCGCGTCATTCACCACACTTAGCCCTAACAGGCTGCTACACTATCGACTTTACCATGCCGACGGATATCCAGTTTTGAGAGCCTCCTGTTGCATGCTAAAACAGGGTGCTTAAAATGAAGTGGGGGGGGGAGAAATGACTCAAACATTGTATGTACATATGAATGAAAGAAAAAAATTTTCTTATTTGTAAATAAAAATAAAATAAATGAAATGAAGTAGAGCTCTGCATCACTAGTATATACTGAAGGGTCAGGTAGATATTGAAGTCCCAGTGTTTATCAGTGCTACTGAACTCCTTCGGAAGCTTTCAGATATAGTTTAAAATTTTGGTAGTGAAAATCGTTTTGTATTTTGTCTAAAATGTACTAAAAAGGAGGAATATATACATATGTATATATGTATGCACATATACGTAGGTATATATATATTCATATACATATGTCTTTGAAAGTTCTTTGACTACTGCCTTAAATTTTGCAACCTATTATCCATAAAATTCTAATTAACTGTTGTCATTTAATATCTGTTTGCCATTTAAAAGTGCTCAGTGGTGGAGCACTTGTCTAGCTTATATGAAGACCATGGCTGAACCCCCACCACTCTACAAAAAATTAAATATTATGTACACAATGTATGTTTGTTGAGTAAACATACATACACACAGTATTTGTAGTCTGTGCATACAGAAATAACCATTATAGTGCTTCTATAGTGTTTTAGTTTATCACCTTTCAGGTCTTTTCCATATGTACATATGCCACATACCACAAGATGAACCTTTGTCTCTAACCTCAGTTTTCTCATTTCTAAAGTGGGGAGAGTAATAATACCTCTCTCATCAGGCTGCTGTTAGAGTTAACTGAGATTGTGTCTGTAAAGTTCTGAGCACACGTTGATAGCACAGTATCTACTAAGTTCTGGAAATGGGATTCTGTTGTTTTATAAACTGCCTAGGAGAGGTTGGAGACTGGGCATAAAATTGAGTGGCTCTACTTCCATCATACTTGACTGGAGAGAATTTGGTCCTGAGGCCACATCTAACTCCAGGTAACACAGGAAAACAGAGTGCACCTGGGCAAGCTGACCCAGCACAAAGCCAGGACTACAGAGAAAGAGAGATGGGTTTTGGTGGAGAGGGACTCTCTTATCGTTTTTCTATGGAAGTGTTCATCTTTTGCTTTTTTGTAAGTGTGAATTCCTTTTAAATTACCAAGCATAATTTTATGACTCATATATATTACAAAATTTTTATTTGGTATCCTTTTTTACTTTTATTTTGAGGTTTTCCATTTTAAAAAGACAGCTTTTTGTAATATATGCACACATGCACAAAAGATGAATTAGAAAGTAACAATTACTCAGAATTCCATGACTACAAATGAGATGACAACTGTATTAATGCCTTAATGTGACAGATGTGTTTTCCTTAGGCCTGGATTTATACTGTACATTTTGCATATAATTTCACATCCAGCTTTTTTATTTAAAATTCTATTGTGAGGATTTTCCATGCCACTGTGATCTTAAAACACAATTTAAAATTTGTCTTAATATTTAATCATACAGATATTTTAATATTTTAATCACTTTTCTAAGTTTAGACATTAGGTTACTTCTGATTTTCACTGTTATACATAATAACTTCACAAATGCTTGACCATGACTTTACACATTTAATAAATACATACTGAGCACTTGTTACATGACAGGCATCATGCTAGGGGTAGGAAAATGTCAGTGAACAAAGAAGACGTGGTTAACCCAGTCATCCTGGGCTTCCAGTTTGACTCTGCTTGTCTTTTTGAATGAATTTCTGGAAAAGGAATTGGTGTGCAAGATGCAGAAAGAGAGGCTAAGGCAAAGGCTGTGGCTGAGCCTCCTTATGATGGAGTACTAGAGCAGGGATCAGTCAACTCCTGCTTCTGAAGAGTGAATTGGACCTGTGGCTGCACTGACTCTAGAAGCTTCTATACTCTGATGAGCTACACTGGGATGTTCGGTGTGACTTGTGCTGCAGGCTGGTGTTTCTTTAAAGCGTAGTTCAAATTTTCCTTAAAGAACAAATATAAGAAAGAAGTCATATAAATGTACCTCTAGGGAAAAGTGGAGTTTAGTGTCCAACAAAGGAGAATCCAGGGTCTTTAGTAGTGTGGTTGGTGCAACGAAAACTATAAATGAGTGGAGTGGTGAACTTCACCCCTGACATTTGGGGGCCTTATGCAAGAGTACACAAGAAGCTCCACATGCTATTCTCTAAAGATTCAACCGTTACTCAGTACACTGTTAAATGGGTTCATAACCTCCTGCTTTTGCTAGTATACTTATATAGTAACCTAAGATAGGCTCCGATGTAGAATTCTTGGATACTTTCACAGTATGTGGAAGATGCAATGACAAGCCAACATGTTCCCCATGGCCTGTTAGTCTCTCCTCACTCCAGTATGGGAGGCCTCTCCAACACAGATCCAGCTCCACAGCTCACACGCCAAGTCACCTGTCTTTACTGCCTGAACCCAGGATGCTATCTTCTGGAGGGCAGATCCTGGGGACTCGACCCATGCTGTAGGTAGGAAATCTGGGGTCCCTGTCACCTGGAAAGTTATCCAGAGAAAGACACATTGGCTCCAGGTGGGCACTTCTTCACCCCAACAGGTGGGGGCTAGCTGGGCCCCGGCAGGGCCTGGGGCTAGGGCAGGGAGCCTCTCTCCTGGGTGGGAGGCGCACTGTCAACAGTTCCCGCTTGTGCAGCCAGCACCATGGGCCAGACTCTGCTTTGTGTTTCCATGCAGTGTTATTTCCACGTCACAGAGAGTGCCAGGAGCTTGCTCAGCTCACAGCAAGGAAAGGTAGAGCCGGGACTCCAACAGCCACGTGTCTCACTAGTCTGCTTTACCATGTGTCATAAAAGGACGGAAGCACGGGTCGCCTGACCTACTTCCGTCCGCGCGTGATGCTCCTCAGCTGTGTGAGTGGAGCAAGTCCCAGTGTGGCCAACGTTGTCACAAGAAGGTGCCCCAGACGCCCTCAGGTTCAGAGAGACCCTGTGACTTCAGACCTGCGCACCCACGTAAAATGCGCGTTAGAGATAAGCTGTTACAAATATTCCCAATCTGAGTATCGCTGCGTATTTTATGACAGGTGATGGTGCGTTGGTCAGAATTTCCTCTGAGCTCCCTGAGTAGATGAGAATGTTGAAATGGCCTTTCTCTTGCCCTCGTGGATAAATGTGAGGCTTGCTCCTACATCGGCAAATCACGGTGGAGAGTAATTACATCCCCTTGGAAACGCTTCTCGTTCTAGGTTTTTCCACGATTTTCTCAAAATAGTACTTAGACAAAGGAAAGTTTTTTCCTGAGTTTTTCAGCAGGTGAGCTATACGGTTGGTCTAAGACTGTGGTCTGATGTGTAATCCCATTCCTTTGAGGCGGGTTTAGGTGCATTGTGGAACATTGGACAGCCTTTGACTACTATGCAGGCCAGCTTGGGAGCTTTGATAAAGGACCGTGGGAAAAGATGACTGCCACAGGGCACGTTTTAGCGGTTAGTCCCCTCACTGTGTCTCATGCCGTGGAGGCATTCGGGATATTTCCCCTGAATTAAATCTGTAAGATACCTCATGTCCTGGAATTATCTCTCTCCCTGGCCCCCTAATCAGAGTTAATGGCTCAGGGGTGAGAGTAATCAGTGCTGGAACGTGGCGCAGTTTTGAACAGTGCAGCTGCAGAGGCAGGTTTTAAATGATGGCCCACGTACGAATGATTTCAGTATGCATGTTTTTGTCACCATGGGCAGTGGTGGAAGGTTCCTCTTTACTGTTCTCATTTACACAGTTGCGAAAGAATTTGTTTCATTATTATTGCTTGTTAACATCTTTAGCCCTTCATCAAGTAACCTATGGGGCTGTTCAGAAAGTAGTGAGGCAGGAGAGGTTGTGTGTTCTATGTGGGTATTAAATCAAGTTAGAGACCAACATGGTTATTTTTTCAATCTCAATTCTGCTTTTTCCTTGAAAATGCTTTTCACTGACAATTCAGAACCCTCTGCCAGCATACCTGTTGGAGAACGATGTGATTATTAGAGCTATGAGTTTCCAAGTCATGAGTTCTAGTCCTAACTTTCATCATTTAGACACCTGTTTCTTCATGCTGAAATCTCACCAGTGATCAGTTGTTGATAGACATGCCTGCCTTGCTCACCTATAGAGTTGGGCATGTATCTTAACAGACATGAATGGCAATGAGGGTGATTGGGCGGTGAGCAGCTCATGGTTCCTACTCTCAAAGAAAATCAGCAGGTAAATGATTAACCATGGTCCAATATGTGCGTGGAAGAATGAAGATGGAGATTTCCAAGTGTTTTGCATGATGTTACTATTATTTGACATTTATGGAATGATTGTAGCTTACAAGGTAACGAAAATCCAAGGTGTAGGTCTGGGAGTCTGAGAAGCTGAATTAGCCCAGGAGACTTTTGTACTGGGCATCAAGAACAAAGTCACAGTTCATTTGATGGCAGCTCCTGGAATTGTCAACAAGGTGCCCAGGCAGAAATGACCTCTAAGGATTGACTATACAAAAACAAATCTATTTAGCCAAGGTTTTCTCAAACTGTATTCTTTAGTCTTTTGGAGGGTATCCATAAGTATAGTGCAAAAAAAAAAAAAATCTGGGATCAAATGACTGTGGGACATGTTGCATACTATACGCTCCTTGAAATTCCTTATTTATGTTAACATGTTTTCAGGAAACCGAAAAGTCTTGCATTGAATACATTTGTTTAACTTTGTTTAATTTGTGCTTGCAAGACTTTTTAGAGTCCCATTTTATAATACCTGGCTGAGAAGTATTAGTTTAGGAAATGCTGAATGCCAAATGCTATGAACATCCAAATGCGTACAAGAGGAGCTAGAGAAAAGATTGTAGAAGGCTGGGGAGTGTAGCTATGAGACAGAGCACTTGCCTGGCAGGCACAAGGCCCTGGGTTTCAGCCCCAGCACTGAAAAAGAAAAAGAAGATTTCAGATATGTTAGAACAAATAGACTTCTAATAGTAGGAAATGAAAACTAAAGGCATGTGATCTATAGACTGGTTCAGCAAATCAAAGCACAAATGTCTGTAGTCATAGCATTATTGTTTATGGGCCGTGCAAAGAGCAAATGCGCTCATCCATTCAGCATTCCACTCCCAACTTCTTATTAAGTCACCTGAATATTTCTCATTTAAACCTAAGATTTTCCTTCAGACCTAGATTTGAATCTATTAACTCTGCTACTTTTATAAATTTGGGTAAGTCATATGACCTCCCTAAGCTTTCACTTCCTTCATTTAATTGAATAAAGAGAAAAACCTATTTTCCACCAAACCTGTGCTTAACAAAATGTTAACTTATGTTGTTAAAATGTTAAATATAAGCATGTGCAATAAGTTTACTGCAAAAAACAAAACAAAACAATCCCTTCACTTACACGGATGTCATGAGGATAAGAGAAACTGTGTGCAAATGCAATCTGCCTTAGGCTTGGTGCACAGTAGGACTTTTATAAGTGGTTGCTTTGTCCATCCTCTAAACTGTTTACTCAGAATTACTCAGAGTTTGTAGGATTTTGAAATGAAGCAACTACTAACTGGCCAAGGCTGTTGTTGGTTTCAAAGGAAAATTTTCTTTCATGCTTCATCTTGCACAGTCAAAAAAGAAAAACCTAAAATAGATTTCTTGGCTTCTCAAGTCACTTCCTTCTTAACCAGGACAGGAGACTGTGGGTGTGAGTTGAGCCCATCACCAAAAACTGAAGTGGTCTTGCTGTCATTGTGACTGTGACCCATGCTGGAGCCTGGGATAGTCCCTCCTCTACTGTGGCCAGCTGTGGTCAGGACTAATGTCATCCAAGCGTCTCACTTCCTTCATCCAGTTTTGTGTTTATGTAACTCAAGGGGGAAGTTTCTGCCAAGAATACAGAGCAAAATAGAATCTATTTTTGTACCCAGGGTGGCTCTGTGGCATAGCCTTTTTACTGTAAGAGTTAGGACCATCCATCCATCCATCTGTCCATCTGTCTGTCTTCCAGCAACATCCAACATCCATTTCTGGACGCTCATGAAAGCTAGAATGCCCCTGCCCTCATGAAACTTTGGGTCTGGAAGGGAATCCTAGCATCTAAGCCACGTGATGGAGTACCCACACATAGCTGGAGTGTCCCCCAATAAGGACACTTTCCTAAGTCACCAGCAGTCTAGCATAAGGTATGGCTAATTATACCTTGAATTTGAAGCCTCAAAATCCACTTTTAAGAAAATAAATGAATAAAGATTGGCTTCTTACTAACCACTAGTTTGTGGTCACTCAGACTTTTTGTCTCCATTCACCAAGCAAGCTTGTAGGTCTGAGATTCTCTAAGACTTCAGAGCCATCTCTGCTTTCAAATACAGGTGAAATTGTTCAGTCTTGCCATTTAATGTCAGATATGAAGACATGGGAGTCTTCGGTGCTTTCACTTACAAGACCCAAAGTCTTTATGGATGCATTTGTAACAAGAACAGTAAAAGTGTCCAACAGTGAAAGTCTGGCCAATCCCTGTGAGGGAAACCCATGAGCCCTGCATGCTATCCTTCTAAAACACTCCCAGATTAGGCTGCAGGAAGTACAGACTTTCTGGAAGGAGAAAAGAGGAGAAGCATGTGCAAATGGCAAAGGCTGTTGGGCATGTAAGTATCTGGCCTTGAGTGCGTAGTTCATGTAGTTATCTCATTCAGTCCTCCCAATGGTCCTAAAAAACCGGCTACATTTCTCAAATAGGGAGACAGAAGCTCAGAGAAGTTAAGTAGCTGTCCAAGAGTCCAATCTGGGTACATCTGCTGTCCAGCCTATTGCCTTTTAGCTGTGTTTTAAGGCACTGGTTTTATAGCTTGAATAAGGGGGTGACAGCTAATAAGTTTGGCAGATGAATAGTCATACTTGAATATCCGAACTATACATTTTTAGCAGCGATCATTTGTCTGCAGCCCTTAGGGTAATGGAATAAGAAGTCTTAGCTGGCTCTACTCTTTACCAGATGTGGCCTTGGATGATTACATCTCAGTTTCCCCAAAACAGGAATAATAATAAAAACACTAAAATAAAAATAGTAACAATAAAGAGCACTAGAATAGTTGGGAAAAGCTTAAATTTTAGAGTGAGACAGACATGTATTTGAATCTAGTGTCTGCCATTTACGTGTAACATGGCTTTGGGGAAGTTAAAGTCTTTGAGCTTTAATTTCCTCAGCTAATAAATGAGAAAACAATAGAACCCCACCCACGGTATTGATGCAAGGATTAAATGAACATATGTAAACACTTAGCACAGTTTGTAAGCACTCAATAAAAGTTAGCTACTGTTATTACCCACACCGACTTAACTCACGAGATGGTTGTGTGAATAGGTGTTTATAAACGGTAGGTGACTCTGTTGTGTTACTTATCATTAGTGGTGATAATAGTTGTGGTTGTAATGAGCACTTACTGTTAATAATTTTCTTTGTAATTATGTGCTTTAAGAAGGGTCAAATGACCTGGCTACTTCTTACCCAAGAACACATAGATTCAAACCAAATATCCCTGGATCTCAGGAACAAAACATATACTGTGTGCGGCAAGAGCAAGTTCACCTATAGTGGCCGTTACAGGTGAAATAAACATTTGAGGAAAATTTATTGTGTCTTTCTATAACACAATTGTTTCTTCCCCTACCTGCTATTGAAATCAACCAGCATTTATTTCTAGACCAAGGATTCATGCTAATCATT
The DNA here is from genome assembly GCF_047511655.1 of Castor canadensis. Classification (NCBI taxonomy): domain Eukaryota; kingdom Metazoa; phylum Chordata; class Mammalia; order Rodentia; family Castoridae; genus Castor; species Castor canadensis. Next base: position 50,017,533 of record NC_133393.1, read on the forward strand.
TCAGCTGGAAACGTGTGATGAAGGGATAGGCTGGACATCAGGAAGAGAACAATCCAGGGTGATGGTGGAAGGAGACATCATAGGCACTCCAGGCTCGCAGCTGTCCCCACTGGAACCAGGCTGGTGTGCTCAGCTCTCCAGAAGCAGAACAAAATCTCTGCAAGGAAATGAGCTCATCAAACAAGCTGATCCTTCTCCAGGATGGATATAGCACATGGTGACACATCCTTTTTCTCCCATCCTCAGACGGTGACACTTCTTTGTTGTATATCCACGACAGACATTACTAACTGATATCACTCTTTCCTGCTGAGCCAAGACAGAGCTTTAGAATCCTTCACAACAAGACGTGTCCTGCTGAAAGACTGAATTCAGGATGAAATTCAGTGGTACTCCTACTTCATGTCAGCCCAGAATTTACCCAACACATCTAAGCCTGGTGTCCACCCAAAACTTCCATAAAATCCTATTGGTTTTCTACTTGCCAGCTATTTCCCTACTCTTCTTTCTTGGCAGAATCTGTATTGCACTATTGAGACTGAAAGGGTGTTCCATTTTCCATCCTCCTTTACAGTTACAATGGTCGTAGGTCCTAAGTACAGCCATTACATAACTTCTCCTTCTACGTAACTTCTGGTTATAATTTTTTCCCTGGTAAAAAGAGATATGTAGAGAGACACATGACTCTTGGCAGTTGGGACCTGCTTGCATGAGGATGCAATGTCTGCGCTATGGTCAACATCTCATAACTATACTATCCAACACTGAAGACAAAAGCCAGTGTTTTGTGGACAGGGGAGCAGAAAGATAGAACACAGCTGGATCTTTAATAACATTCGTTGTTGCTAAATTTGCCATATTTGGAACCATTTACTTCTGGACTTCTCACCATATAGCAAAAAAGTGCTTACTTCAGCTGCTTTAATTGGGTATTCTGTTTCTTATATACAAAGCATTCCTTCTGATCCAATTCCTTTTACCAGTAGCATCTCCCTCCTTAAACAGCAGAGTACACCTCCCAGTGCCAATTGCTTATTTTTCCCAGCTTCCTGTGCAGCTCAGAAGAGACAGAATAGGCTCCACCAATCCTATGCACCCAGGCAAACCAAGGGTGAGAAGTATAGAAACATGTTCATGAAGGAGACAGGAGTGACATGCAGTCTCCACAGGCAACAGTTGTCAGTGACAGTGAGTGCAGATACATCTGGGGTCCGTTGAGGCTCCAGTGGAGGCATTGTTGGGAGCAGATGGCAGAGAGGGATTCCGACTTCATAACTTCCAAGTCTGACTCTCCGCCCTTCCAAGAGTTTTTGAGCTTCTCAATATCCTTATCATCAATTCCCATTTTACTTAAGCTTGCAAAATTTGTTTCTGTTTGTCACAGTCTATTCGTGCTGCTATGACAAAACACCTGAGGCTGGGTAACTTATAAAGGACAGAAATTTATTTCCCCCAGTTCTGGAGTTTACAAAGTCCAAGATTAAGGCTCTGGCAAGTTCAATTGTCAGGTGCAGGCTGCATCCTTCTATACAGGCCTTAAATCCTTTTCACCAAGACAAATCTTCATGACTTTATCATCACTGAAGGCTCCATCTCTTAATACTATCACATTAGTGACACTTAAAACTTAAGGACATATTTAAACCGTAACACTGCTGCTTGCAGCTAAACATCCCAACTGACAAGTAAACCCACATTCAATGGTCATATTGGATGGTGTCATTTGAAAGAGACCTGTTGTTACCAAACTGGTCACCAGCCATCTCTTGTGAATTCTAAGTCTGGTGTGTTAAAAAATCAAACTATTTTAGCTTTTATTAATTTGGGTCTCCATGGTGAAGGAAGTATGAGACTCAATTAAATTGTTACAATAATTCTCCTTAAAACACACATGAAACAGTCTAAGAAAACAAGAACTTAGCTCATCTCTCCTTTTCAGTTGCTAAGAATGTCCTCAGTGACCCAGTTACTATACTAAAGACCTTCCTTTTCAAAGCACAGTGGACAGCCAGTCAATTCAGAACACATTCCAGCCGTCATATGATTCTTTCCTGTTTCCCATAGATGATACCACTTCATTGTAAGCTTCATGCACTGTCACCTTCTTCTCTTATGCCAACCTTATACAGTGGATGTTCCTGAGACCTTGGCTTGGGGCCAGCTGAGTAAGTTTGAGTAATAGCTAGTCCTGTTTAGATTCTATGGGGAGTTCCTTGATGGATGAGGCTGTGAGTGAAGCCCAAAGTCTCAGGCAGAAGTGATGTGAGCAGAACCATGCTCTCCGCTTGGCAAGTTCTGATTCTGTTCGGGCCTCAGTGTCATAACAGATGCCTGGCACCAGCCCTTTAGTCTTCAGAGACCTCTAAACTAAAACCACTGCCACAAATCTTAATTTCTCTACCCTTCTCACCCTTAGCACCTTTTTTCTTCTGTTAATCAATAAAAATAGTAACTGCTTATAATGAACACATACCATCAGTCTTGCAGCAAGCTATATATTATAATTTAATCCTCCTATCTCCTTTGCAAGGTAAATATTATTACTCCTAGTCTATTTTCTGTTGCTATAAACTTACTATCATAGACTAGGTAATTTATAAAATACAGAGGCTTACCTAGTACATGGTTCTGGAGGTTGGAAGCCCAGGATAATGGTGCTTGCATCAGCTGCCCTCACCAGGCTTTTCTGCTGATTCCTGGCTTAGTGGAGAGCATTGCATGGTGAGACATAGCAAGTGTGCCACAGAGAGCTCAATCCTATCACAGAGCTACTCTAGGTATAACCCATTAATCCATAAGTAGATTAATCCATTTGTAAGGGACAAGCTCTTATGACCTGATCACCTCCTAACAGTGTCACCTGGTCCCACCTCTTTCCTCCCAGTGGAGATTAGATTTCAGCAGGAGTTTGGTGGGGATATTTAAATCATCACAATTCCCATTTTAGAGATGAGAAAAGACAGATGAAGAAAAGCTAGGGGAGTTCTCATCCTAGAGTAGGGGGATGAGAAAAATTGATGTGACAAGGAAGTTAGTCAGTGCTGTACCAGGAAATGTTAGACATCAGCCTTGCAGGGCCAAAAGCCATGATTCATCTTACCTGCCTATTTCCATAGTGTAAACATTACCCCAGAACTGATTTCAGGTCTCCAGTGTGAGGTCACTGAGAAGAGATAATGCACACTTGTCTCCTACAGGCAGATAAAAGCTAGACCTAGTACTTCTATGGCTTGCAGATGGGTATGTTAGGGGTCTAGCCCAAATCTAATTTGCCTATTTGGGTGGTATTTTGGCTCTGTGATCCTCTTATAGTTTGCTAAAAGTGTAGTGTCAGGCTGGGGGTGTAGCTCAGCCTAGAGTGCTTGCCTAGCATGTGCAAAGCCCTGGATTCTATCCCCAGCACCACAAATTTTAGAAAGAGAATGGATGGAAGGAAGGAAGGGATGGTAGGTAGGTAGGAGGGAGGGAGGGAGGGAAGGAAGGAAAAACACTGTCTTGGAAGAGTCAATGTGTAGTATGTCTGGTGATAATTTGCCCAAATCTTATTCTGACTCAGAGGTTTATATTAGTTGTGGCTGTGCCCACTCAGTGAAGGATACCCGAGCTTCTTGCCAGGTCAATGGGCATACCCTCTCCACATGAAGTTACACTTAGACAGAGGGAAGCTGTGGCAGTGGCAAATCTTCATGAAAGCAAACAGTTTAACTGCTTTAAGCACAGCAGTCTTTCTGCTGTGACTTAGAGTCTCACTAAGATAAGAACTTTATTTCAAGAATGATTAACTCTGCAGGTATGCAAAATATGACTGACCAAATAAAATTTAATTATATGGTTTTCTTCCTGCCAGCTACATGCCTTTTCATCATTCTCCTGTGTCTGAGATGTTTGCTTTTTTAAACAAAAAACAAACCACTTCTTGTTTAAACCCTGCTCAGACTTACCACACTTAGCCTCACCAAGAGGAAGATACGTAAAAGGACAATAAGAGATGCTGGGTTCTCTGCTTCTCAAACAACTCTGCATGGAACAATGCGTCAATGTGTCATTAGAAAGGAGATGGACTTGTAATTGTTAGTAACTCTCAAAAAAGTTCCAAATCTTTTATGTTAAGTTAATGGAATTAGACGTGATATTTGGCAGCTTCAGTATGGAATGATGTCATAGGTAGGCATGCGTGGGCTGGGAACCTCTTCCATTCTTTCAGCAAGATATTATTGAAAGTCTCTTAGGTGCCAGACACTTTGCATGGGCCCGAGGACATAAGGAAGAATAAAACAGAGGCCAAGAACTGGGGATGAAGTGGTTGAAGAACACCATCCAGGACTGGCAACATGGCCTGAGGCCCCAGCACCACCCGCAGCCTAGTGGTCACTAGACACAGCCACACCTGTTCATTTACCTGTCTTCTATGACTGATTGAGTTCCAGTTGATATGAGTAGTTGGGACTCACAAAATCTAAAATCCAGATCGGAACCTATTCTGAGGAACACATTTTAGGCAATTTTGTCCTTGTGTGAGCATTGTGGAGTGTACTTACACAAACTGTTTTATAGTAAACTTTTTTTATATGTATAGAGAGTACACGCTAAAATAATGATAAAAATAGTATAGTAAATACATAAGCCAGTAACAGAGTTGTTTATTGTCATTGTCAAGTGTTATTCATGATATGTAATTGCACATGCCATAATTTTACACAACTGGCAGCTCAGCAGGTGTGCTTGCATCTGCATCACCACAGACATTGAATCATGTGTTGTGCTATGACCTCAGAGTGGCTACGATATCACTAGGCCATAGGAATTTTTTAGCTCCATTATAGCCTTATGGTCCCACCATCATGTTTATGGCCCACTGTTGACCAAAATATCACTATTCAGTAGGTGACTGCATTTACACCTGGTGCCAAAGAGAAGTTTGCCAGCTTCTGGCCTAAGGAGAGATGATGCAGGCTCAAACTAAGGTGCTAATGAGAAAAAAAAATGAGGAGACAGAATCAAGGGAAATTTAGGAAGTGGAATTTATAGGGCAGTGGTGGGGGCTGAGAAAGGGAGTAGGACCAAAGAGAACACTCAGCTTGTGGGAACCCAGACTGAGGGACCTCTGCTTCCAGGCTATCTCCTTCCTATCCCCAGAGCACCTGGCATACCCAGCATATCCTCAGGCCCCAAAACACAAACTATATATTTTTTGAAAATACCCCATACAAATTTATTCCAAAGAGTTTAGGACAGATAATGTCTCCACTGAGCATCTCTTTTTTGAGCTAATAGTTTATGAGAATATTATCAACTACTTTATTTAATGCTGTCATTGGAATCAATAGGAGACCAGCAAGTCACAGAAAATAGAGCAGTATTGAACTTGGCAAGTTAAAGCCTATAAAAATGCTTTCCTAATTGTTATCATGACTAGACTAAGTCAAAGTAAAGCACTATCATATCAATTAATTTTAGTACATTAAAAAATTAGCAAAGTGGCAGGTAGGTGATTTGGCAATAAATCTTTGCTTTATTTATTAGAAAATTTACAATAGGTTAAAGTCACCTCAGTAGTAACTACATAGGCCAGAGTACCAACTTGGTCTCCTCAGGCTCTTGCCGGTGGACAGTGGGAGACAATGAGACCAAGGACCCATAGAGGGAAACCGGGAGGGTTATGGCAGCAATCAAATTGGTTTCCTGGCATCCCTGTTTTTCCCATGGTTGCCTGTTTTTTGGTATAAATTCATTTGAGTTGAGTTGCTGGCTCTTGCAGAAAAATCCCAAGGGATAAAATGAGGTGAAGGAAGCCCCGAAGAGGGAGAGGTTACTTCCAGCTGTTGTTTCTAATGGCAGCTTGACGACTGGAGAGGTTTCTGCAATCAAGAGAGAAAGGGCATTGGGGGCAGCAGGTATAGCACACGCAAAGGCAGGGCAGGACCTGACTGATGAAATTGCATCTATGGGTGGGGGAACTGGAGAGAAAGAGAGAAAAGGAGAGCAACTGAAGAAGCACGGAGGAGACCAGAATATTTGTGATGAGCTGTGAATGCCGGTGAGGCCCTCAAGTCCAGGGTAAGGACTCACATTCTTTTATTCTTCCCTTGAGCAGAAATTAGTGTCCTGCCAGTGGCATTCTGTAGGACAGCATTGGACAGCTGGATGCCATGTTCAGCTGGTGTTTCTCTCTCATTACCCACCTCTCCCTTCTTGGTCTCTGTAATCAGGGCTTGCTTACTTATTCCTGATTGCCAGTGTCAATGACAAGAGATTTGGGGGGAATATGCTATTCAACACACTCTTAAATGAAGTATAGCAGTTTGGTTGGGTTTTCATTTACTTGGGACTGCTGCAAAAATTTTTAAAAAAAATATGTCCTGGGTCTGGCCCTGAGAATATAGAAGCTAAACCTAAAAAATGTAGGGGTGCGTATGTGCTGTTCACAAATGAGGGAGTCAGTTACTGAATGACAAGATGTCTCAGGTTTCTGACAGGAGTTGACTCTTTGTCTTTTTTCAAGATTTTAAGTAAAAAGCAATGCATAATTCTTGTAAATACTTTCTGAGCATCTTGCAGTCCTACAAATCACTGCAACAATAAATAGGAACGAGGAACAAACCCGGACATCTCTAGTATTTGTGCAACTTCCTTTGAGTCTGTAATCACTTTAAAATAAGCTTTTTAATGGGCCAAGGTCTGTGACTGAATAGCTCCAGAACAGCTGAATAGCTGGGTGCTATTTCCCTCTAGCGAGAGCTACAGTCCATATAGTTATTCCAAAGTTTTGTAGTCCCTTTTCATAGGTGACTTAGGACTCACTCTCCTATGTAATAACCACACACCACATGGCTAAATTGTTTGATTTCTCAAGGGATCAGTTTTTGGGAGACCAAAACAGTCTGAGGAGACCATGGGTGGAGATGAGAATACACACAAGAATTCTTGGTTACTTTGGCTGAAAAGCATGTTTTGAGTCAGCATGTCCTGTGACGTGCTGGCCAGATAGAACCCAAACACCTAGCGCTCTTTCCTGTTACCAATTATGCCATCTGTGGACTCTGAAAACACTATGACCTGCTGTACCTCTGAGGCTACAGGGTGGGGCTTAGCATGGCACCAGTGCAAGACAGTGGGGAGGTAAGAGAGCAACATGCTGGTACCTGCCTGGGATAGGAAAGCGCTCTGTCTTGGCTATAGTGGTGCTTACACACTGCATGCATATGTCAAAGCTCACAGGATGCACCCCTAAAAAGAGTTCAAATTTTTGGTACATCTCAACAAGCTTCTTTTTTATTGTACATATAAGCATATTCACTGTAAGAAATGACAATAAAAAAAGAAGCTCAAAAGAAGAACATTAGGAATTGAGGCATGTCTCAATGGTAGAGATGATTATCAGGCCCTGGGTTCAATATCTAGTACGATAAGAAAACAAAAGAACATTAGTATCGCATAACATTGAGAAATACTCTCTCATTATTAGTATAATAGAGTTGAGATTGCACTTTCCATTTTATGCTCATGTTCTAAACTTAAATTTTAATGTCTTGGTAGTATGCCACCATGTAGATAAGCAAAACTTATTTCTTCTCCCCATTTGGGAGAAATTTATAGTTTTCTTTTTTTCCTTTCTGATTCATTAACAAGACTCTATTTCATCAGTAACCATGATATTGCAGTATTGTGAATAGACATGTAATAGTCCCTAATTGGTGTATTTGATAAAAAGATGTTAACACTTTTGGGAATCCTGGCACAACTGAGCATAGTGTTTTGATTTTCCTCACAGGTGACCAGTCATCACTCTTTGGAAGGTACTTTTTTTTTTATTTTTAAGTACTTGAAACTCATATGGAGCCAGGACTTGTAATGAAGGAGACAGGCAAGTAGTGGCATATCATGTAGGTAATATGACCACATTTCTTTCTTTCTTTCTTTCTTTTTTTATGGGACTGGGGTTTGAACTCAGTGCCTACACCTCGAGCCACTCCACCAGCCCTTTTTGGCAATGGGTTTTTTCGAGATAGGGTATCTCAAACTGTTTTCCTGGACCAGCTTTGAATGCGATCCTCCTGATCTCTGCCTCCTAAGTAGCTAGGATTACAGGCATGAGCCACTGGCTATGACCAAATTTCTAAAAAGTTCTATGAACTGCTTCTAAAGTTAACATTGAAGGAGAGGGCTGTAGGGTGCTTTCAGCAATTGATGCACAGCTCCATGAGACTGTGAGGTCACTGTGACTGTGAAGGGCAGTGCTCATATAGAAGAGAAATGCCACACCTTGGCTTTGTAAAGAACCAAAATAATTTTCTCTCTGCCCTTCTGATTTCTTAGCAGGGATGGACCCTGTGATGAAAGACAGATTAACAGGAGAAAAGTCACCAAGTTTATTCACACATTATACTTTGTATGTACATGGGAGACATCCAGGGAAATGAGCATATCTCAGAGGTGGCTTAGAGTTTGAGCTTGCACCATTTTTAACTGAAATAAAGGAATAAGGGGCTGATTATGGGGAGGTGATCAGGAAAAGACTGCAAACAAGAGCAAGAGCAAGGTTTGTTATGTAAACTTAAATCAGTCTTCTCCATTAGTAGGAGTTTCTGGCCATTTCACCTCTTTTCTCCCCTGGTACAAAAAAGGGATATACCCTTCACAAATAGATATTTCCTTTATAGATGTGTTTTCCTTACAAAAAGCTGTTTTCAGAGTTTCTCCTGTGTCTGCAATGTCTCCAAATAATTCTTATGTCAGAGAGGCATGTGGGGATATATTCTGGTCTTCTCAGTTATTTTGTGAGGTGGCATGTTCTGGTTACTAATGTGTCACCATACCTTCATCTTAGGTACATTCACCCATGTGTGTTTGTATGGGGGTACTTTTGCTATATGTGTGTGGTTATTTATTTACATTACTACAGCATTTCTTGGTGTGGTGGGGAGTGAGCCAGGTGCAGTTCTGCACCCACTGTCACACTGTCATTATGACTTAGCATCAGGGCCTGGAATGCACTTCCACAGGAATTGCCCTTCTGGGATGTGAACATTTGGGCCTTGCCTGGCCTGTGCCATCACCACCTGGGATGAGTAATTTGGGAGAGTCAAAGCTGAGTGTTGTCCCACGTGAACCTTTTCAGTGTAGGGCTGGCTCTTCCCTGGTGCCTGGGTAGTTTTGTGTGGTTGATGTAATTTTATTACAAACTTGAATGCCATAAAATAACATAGTTCTTAAGGCTGGAAGGGGCTGTGCTGTCTCTGAAGGCTCAGCAGAAAGATCTGACCCATGCCTGTGGCTGATGGTGAAGCTTGGTGGTCCTTGACTTGAGGATGCACCATTCTGATCTCTTCCTCTTATTTCATGTGATGTCTTCTCTTGTGTGTATCTCTGCCTTTGTCTCTTCTTGTAAGAACATCAGTCACATTGAATTAGGGGCCCACCTTGCTCTAGTATGACCTCATCTGTGACATCATCGAAGACCCATTTCCATATAAGGCCATATTCACCAAGGGTTAGAACTTCAACCTATCTTTTTAGGAAACACAATTCAACCCACAACCATGCTTTTCTTTCTTTGTCCCTATTATGAGGATATAAGATGCAGAGCAGCTGCTTTTCCTAAGATGTTTATGTCAAATAATCTATAGGCTGAGATTTGGCACAGCCCCAGCTGCAGGAGAGAGTGAGGAGGCACGATGCAGCTTAGCTGCTTTTCCTAAGTTGTTTAGAAGCAGGAAAGCAGGTTTCTCCTGTAACAATGTCGCGCCCCTCCCTGAGAAATGTTGCTCCACCTCCTTGTTTACCACTGGGTATAAAAGACTGGCTGAAGGTGGACAGAGGCCTTTTGGATGAAGGGAGGCTTGCTGAAGGGAAAAGAATTGCTGAAGGAGAATTGCCAAAGGGGAATTGCTAAAGAGGGGTTGATAGAATTGGTTGGCAGCTTGTGAGGGAATGGCTGCTGTTGATTGTCTGCAAGTCTGAGGGCCAAAACTTTAAGAAATCTAAAGAGAGAACATGGGACAGTGCAGGTGTGAGGGCAAAGACCTTAGGACAGATTATGCTAAGGAAAAGCTAAGAGAAAACATGGAACAGAGTGAGTCTAAGGCAAGAGGTTTTAAAGAATAGTGAAGCAAGGTTTTAAAGAACTGTAAAGGAGTAAGGCCTTAAAGAAGAAAGATAGAGAAAAGAAGCAGAGTAAGGAGAAGAGAAGTAAAAAGCAATGAGGATTGTATGTCTCTACCTGAGTGCCCAACACACCTGGCCCCAATGTTCTGCATGTCTGTCTGTCTATCCTGTGTCCTTTCTGCATCTACCATCACCCTCAGTTAGGCCCAGGTAGATTCAGTAATAACCAGGAGCGAGAGAAAGCTCACTCCAATAATTGGGGGCAGTCATAGTGCCACTACCCTCCAGTGGGTAGTGAGTGGCCAAGGGTTACTGCTCAACACCCGAGTGCATAGCACAGCCCTCAAGACAGGAGTATGCTGTGTCATCTACGGTGTCAGAACCACCAAGGCTGACAAACCGTGATCTGAAAGAAATGTTCCATAATGATTATAACTCTAACATTATTTTGGAAGGATATGGTTCAATCCTTAACAGATCTCCCACTTAATTGCATTACACCTTTGCCTTAAGGTTAGACATCTGACTCATTATGACATCATTACCATGATGATAATGGTCACTCGAGTGCATGGCAGTCTCACTTTGGGGATGGATGTAAGCTAGACAGAACAGGAAATGAGAAGCATCTATTTTAAATTGTGAATATTAATCATTGACTTAATGATTAATACCTGCAGCAAAGAAAACCAACAGGACTGGGAGAAGATCAATTGTATAATTTCAGAAATGCTACTTCCTCTGTAATAATGTCACATTCCATGTATTGGGGGCTGCATCCACCTTTTCACCACAGTACCAGCAGCACTCAGAGTGCTCCCTGGAGTGTTGCAGCTTCTGCGTCAGATCCTCTTCAGTGCGGCCTCCTCAGGTGCTTAAATCCTGCCCAGCTGAGAACTCTAGCCCCTGGCCCTACCATCCTAAGGGATTCACCCCCACCCCACCCCTCTGCTGGGTTTCTGAAACCCTGTTAGCCTCAGCCTGGCTCCAGGAACAGATGGCTATAAATGATGATAGTATCAATACATGTAATCCCAATTATGTGCCCATCATTATTCTAGGTCCTTTGTCTACATAAATCCATGTGCTATGATTTGGATGTGGTTTGTCCCCAAAGATTCATGTGTTGGAGGCTTGGTCCTCAGTGTGGTGATGTTGGAAGGTGTAGGAACACTTAATAGGTTCTTAAGAGGAACTTTGTGCAAGGTAATTAGGTCACTGAGGGTCCTCAGTTCTTGTCAAACTCCAGTTAGTTCCCTCATGAATGGGTTGTTAAAAAAGAAAAACTGGCCCTTCTTTGGTCTCTGGCTTGCTGTGATCTTCCCTTCTTTCACATGATCTATCATACTGTGATGTAGCTAAAAGGACTCTCACCAGAGCTGAGCAGATGCCAAGGCCATGCTCCAAAACCATAAGCTAAATAAACCTCTTTTCTTCAAGTGTTACCTAGCCTCAGGTATTTTCTTATAGCAAGATAAAATGACTAATGCATTGTATCATCCTCCTAATAACCTTTTGAAAAAGGTTATGTCACCACCATCATTTTACAGATGAAAAAACAGATAGACATCAACTAAAGCCCTACTTGACACAGATAATAATTAAGTATAAAAACAGTTACAGTAAAAAAGACAGATTAAATACACTTTGTAGGTTTGTTTGAAAAGTTAAGCCTCCATTTATGACACTATGTAAACAGAAAAATGCTTTCTTATTTCTTAACAGCTAGTTCTTGAACTTTAAACCAAAGTCAACCCCAGGCCCTGTGCTCACACTGCAATAGTGGTGATTTGGGCCCCATAGAATCCTGGTAAGGAAGAGCTTTCCTTCTGGCCTTCAAATCCCACCACCCAGCCATTACTTCCACACACTCCCATTTTTCTCCCACCCCACTCCTCAGCTCCACAGCATAGTTTCATCAGAAAGTTCTTCAATTCCTTTCTCACTCAAATACAGCTTTCTGTGGAAGAAATTACCATAAGAGAATCCCTACAGCTTGTCAAAATGATGAAGTAAGAATTACTCAGTTTTTTTTGATAATAATAAAGGCTGGAACCAGCACCACTTCCAAGGAAGTTGTTAGTAACAATGAACGTTTGAAGAGCTAAGCTGATGGCAGGATTCCAGGAGAGCGGAGAGGAAGAAAATGGATTGAACTGTGAGCCAGCAATGTCTGAGATGGTGAGGTCATTTTACATGAATGAGCGAAGGATCACATCAACACTGGCAGGTCAGGTTATAGCAACATCATAGAAAGTATGGCTTATTACCTTCAAAAGAATAAAGGCCATGACTTCATGTACATGTGACCTGGTCACCTTTATAGTAAAGGAGGACTCAGACCCTCTTTGGCCTTTCAGCTTAGATTGTGTGTCGGAAATTTTTGCCAGTAAAAAGAGACATAGAATCGGGCCATAACAACACATTTTAAGTGTTTGGAGAACACATTGCTTGCGTATTTTGGCTGTAGAGTCAAAACACAGACAAACGATTTAGCAGTCATGAAAAAACTACTGAACCTGCAGTAGAACTGGTGTGCATTGAGGGGCAGTCCAGTCACCTCTGCTAGGAAGAGCAGCTGCTGGAACAGGGAAGGGACAGGTCTGTTCAGCCTGGTGCTACCTCGTTTTGGCCAGAACTGACTTGTAGGTGTGTTTGGGTACGTATGTGCAAGAGTATGCACACACAAGTATTTGCCCATAGTTCCTTGAGATGGTGCTTGTTTTGGAACATACTTTGGGAGCCAGAGGGATCTACAGATGCATTTTCCAGGTCTGAGCTCCTGGAGACTCCAGATGTGCTCAACTGGAAAGGAGCAGGGAACAACATGTCAAGCAGAATGTGCCACTCTGAGCAACTGCAGAGAAATACAGGAGACCCTCCTCTGGGCAGGTTTCATATCTGTGAAAATGTGGTGATGATCATCAGATCTGCACTGAACTAGACTTTTTCTCCTTGTCATTATTGTTCCAAAAAAGATAGTGTAACAATTGTTTACATAACATTTAGTGGATAAGGTATTATAAATAATCTAGAGATGATTTAAAGCACCTGGAAGGATGTGTGTAGGCTAGATGCAAACATGATAGCATTTTATGTAAGGGACTTCAGCATCCAGAGTTTGGTATTGTACTGAAAAGTACTGACTCCATCCCATGAATTAACTAAAAGAAGGAGAAAAGCTTGGCATCTCTGTCTCCATTTTGTCCCTGTTTTCCTTTGCTCTGAACCATTCTTTTCTGCAGCCACCTTGGAATCCAGGAGGGACAGCAACAACCAATAACATCTTTAAGACAAGGGACCAAAACTGTCCCTAAGGAACAGAGGAGCTTTGCAGGACAGACCACCCCCCAAATGAGGACAATTACCTGTAATGATGAGGCCACAACCTGAAGCAGGAGTAATCATCTCTTGGGAACCAGATTGCTTCTCTCAAGTGATGACAGTGACAACAATCTCTCTGGAACCCCTTCTCTGGAACTGAAATAATGACCAACCAGGCCACACCTGTGACTAGGACTGTTTAGCTGTGCATACCTTTGTCCCTTGCCCTAATTTGTCTATTTAAAGCTAAAGCTCACATCTGTACCACAAAGATGACTGAAGACAGGGAGCACTTACTTTCCCCTTCCCACAGAGTATGCTGGGCTGTGTAATAAATCTCTTTTTTTGTAATTACTTGATTTTATTTTACACTAGGTGAGGGACACAAAGCAGTTCTTCTTAATAAAGTTGATAATTAGCTTCACTCAGAACATTCATCATACAAATTGTTACACAATCCAAATATACAATAACTTGGAAAACAAAACAAAAGCCAATATCAAAAGACAGATTAAAATAACTAGAATAGTACAGGTTTTATATGGCTCAGATTTTACAGTTTTCTTACTGCATCATCAATGTCAGAAATCTGTTCCTTCAGCTGGCTCCATTGCTCCGGATTTAAAGAAATACCTTTTCTTCCTGGTTTCATTTCACCTTCATGATCCATCCAATATTCTCTACTATCAATTAGAACTTTCCCTTTAAAGTCCTGAACACTGACATATCTCATTTTCCCAATCTGAAACATGTTATTGTCTCTGCTCCTGCTGCTCTGCTTGGAAGATGCCAGAGCTCTTGAGGTTTCACCGTTCTTAGCTTCTGTACAGGTTTTTCTGGAGCAACATGCTTTTTCTTCTTCAACTTCACTGTCAGAATCACTTCCAGAAGAGCTTGAAGAAATAAGTTCCTTTTATTTAAGCACTGATCCACTTCTGCGGTTGAATAGCCTCTCGCTCATCTGGACTCATAAATCTCTTTTTTCTGCCCTTCACCATGTCTCTTTATTTGGTGTATAGTGTGAGTGACTAGACCTGACATGAAATCCCAGGAGTTTGGGCCTGAACTCCATTTCAGTATTGCCCTGCAACCAACTCTCAACAGATACATCTTTAATCAAATAACAAAAAGTACAGAATGGTGCACATAGTATGGTGCATTTGTGTAAGATGGGAAGCAAGTAAGAACATGTATTTGTACTTGCTTATACTTAGGTATAAAGACATATAAGAAACTAATAAAACTCATTACCTGTAAGGGAGCAGAGGTGGAGGAGAAACAGGTGGGACGACACTTCTCTCCTATGCAACTTAAACTTGGAAGTTGAAACATCTCTTTAACAAGGGCCTTTGAATCATGTGATTGCATTATTCTTCAAAAAACTTAATTACAACAGATGAAGAAATAAAGGTTTTCTCCATTCAACACTTTCACTGCATGGGGACAGGCCTGAGGGACTGGTGAAGCATTTCATGATGTTGAACCTGAGCCCACAGAGTTCCAGGGGCTTACCTTAAAGTCACACCATTGGTGTCAGGATTTGAATCCAGAGCTCTTCATTTCTACTGCAGGCCCTCTCCACCTCATACCTTTCCGGGGTAAGAGACTATTTACTCCAGGGCCTTTTTAGACGGAGTAAGGGTATGAGAACCCCCTGATCTTTCCATATCATTTGACAACTTCCAAAAACCAGTTGTTGAAGAATGGAAAAAACAGCATCCCTTCCTGTTTAATAGGTTCAAGGGCAGGGCTTTATGACTTTGGCCCTCTATCCGTCTTTGCCTAGACACCCCTGAGGCCACTGCCCAGGCTGGTGTCTGTCACTCCCCCACCCACCCACAGGATGCAGGCGCTTTCTCTCCGGCTCCAGGCGCTCCCTCTGGTGACTCAGAAAGAAGCCAGAGCTCCTGAAACCTGAGTTTCAAGAGGGAGTGGAGAAGCAGGGATCCCAGGTGCAGGAAGCACCCTTGTCTGTCCTGAATCTACTTCCAAATCTGCTTTTCAATTCCTGCCACTTGGCCTCCCTCCCACCCCCCACCCCGCCCTGGAGTTTCAGAAGGACAGGCAATTTCTGTTGGACCATGCCTGAGAAACCATCTTGATTAGTGGTCATCAAACCCTGGGGGCTTGTCACAAGGCAGAATAGTCACAGGTTCCCTAGGAACCTGGAGCCGGGATCAACTCCAGGGTGCGGCCACCCTGTTGGCCTTTTTTTGCCTTACCAATGAAGAGGAGAGGATGTTCCAGGACCTGTGACTGCACTATGGCCTGCCTCTCTGCTGAGAATTTCCTACTGAATCATCAGCCCTTGACCTTGAGTAATACAGGACTCCTTTTAAGGGCGGGGGATGGGAGGCACTGCTCACTGGTGCCCAACGATATGCTTTATTCTCAGGGTTCATCCACTTTACCTTGTAGTCTAAAGTCTTTACCTTTTGTCTTCTGACTGTTAATTATTAGTCCATGGGAGAAGTCTCACTTCAAAACTAGACAATATTTGTATTGTTATTGAAACAAAAGCACCAAATTTTAAATTCTCACAGAATGATACAGAGCTCTATAAACACAGACAACTCATGCTCACACGCAAGTATTCTACCAACTGATCTACACCCCAGCCTTCTCTAACGTATCTTCTAAAGTGATAAAAGTGCAGAAAAACATAAATTTCACTTACATTTTTAGAAAACTCATAAACTCAGCTCCACTTGTCCATGAGAACAGTCACGTGTTTGGGGCAGGGACGAACTATATTCATGGACAGAGGTCCCAGAAGATTACATCACCTGGTGACATCATAGGCAGCTTAGTTTGGGCAAGTATATGTTATGATGTTTGCCCAACAGCAAAACTGCTTAACTACACATTCCTCAAAATATATTCCCAACACGGCGCTGCAGGTATGGTTCAAATGTTAGAGCATCTGTAGCAAGCATGAGGCCCCATCATTAAGCAAAATATGACTCTATGTAGAAGTTCAAACCCCATCATTAAGCAACATATGACTCTATATAGAAGAACTTGAGGGTGTCTGTGACCTTAAAGAAAAAATATATGACAATGTACACAAAGTGATGACAGTAGTTACCTTAAGAATGGGATTAAGCAATAACTAAGCTTTTTGTTTATATCTGTAGTATTTTAATATTTTACAGTATAACCACAAATTACCTATATAGTTAAAAATAAACCTTTTTCATTGAACTCCCAGAAAAAGCTAAAGGACACCAGTTCAAGAAACTCCCCTTCCCTCTGCCTTCCTTATGACTCAGCTCTTTTCCTCATCTCATTCCTTCACACTGTGATAAGGGAGGAAGAGCCAGACTAGATCCAGGCACACAGGACCTTGGATTGAGTAAAGTCACTGCTGCGCTCAAGTTGCATGACCTTGAATAAATTTCTTAACCTCTTAGAGCTTAAATTCTTCCCAATTAAGTGGGGATGATACCTGAGTTCTTTAAGGAACTATTCTCTGAGCATCTGCCTTCCTCCTTCACACCCTAGTCTAGGTCAAAATCATCTGTTATAAATTCTCATGAAACTGTTCCTTCTCCCCAGAGCACCAGATTAGATTATATCTTTGAATGAATTAGTGCAATTATTTAACCAGTCTTCTCCTGTCAGTTAAGTTCCTTGAAGCAGATTCTACATAGCTTTTTATTCATTTTGCAACCTCTCCAACAGCTAGTATAATGCCTGTCACCTAATTGAAGCTCAGTTAGATATGTAATACATGGATAAATAACCTACTTCACTAGATTATTGAGAATTGGAATTGTGGTGAATTACAGAGGCTTAAAAATTCTCTTCCATTTTCTCCACCAAGAGTGTAGTTCTTTTTCTCGAACCTGGACTGGCCCCATTATCCACTTGATCAACAGAACAAGGCAGAAGTAACATTGTGTAATTTCTGAGGTTGGGTTTCCATTGGTCTGCAGCCTCTGCGTTCCTGCACTATGAACCCAGAACACTTGCTGTGAAAAGGCCACGTGGAGGAGAGCACATTGTAGGTACAGCCCAGCTGAGTTCCCCGCCAGCAGCCAGTGTCCCCAGGGGACATCCAGATGATGTTTGCAGTCATAATAAGTGGGTGTTTTTTTAAGCCACTTATTTTATGACATGGGAACAGATAATCCAAACACGTGTAAAAAATCCACTCACATTGGAAGATCTGTCAATTGATATCACTCTCCTTTCCTTTCCATCCATGTTTCTATATATGAAAACCCTCCTGCTTCGTCTAGATCCCACACCCCCCTCACCATCTCTCTACATTTTTCTCCCACCAGAGCCTTGGCACCAATCTTTTCCATTACGTATGGCATAGCTCACAGCAGTCCACTGACACCATGAAGCCTTCCTCATCACCTCTCAGAGCTGATGGCTTGCTTTCTGTGGAAGAGCTGCTCCCACCCTGGTTAAAACTGGGATCCTGAGGAACATGGATATAGGAAACTTGCCTCTGTGTAAGGACCTTTGGCGTGATTATTTCCCCTCTCAGTTTGACTGTTTCTCTTTGGGAGAAGGACCCAGAGCATCCTCAAGTCTTACTTTACTCGCAGTCATTGCCCACAAATACTTTGATTTATTGTCCACCTTTACCAGTAAAGGATTCTCAATGACCCATCTGGTGACAAATTCATGTTGAATATGAAATCCTCCTGAAAATAAGAATCTCTAATTTTCTACTCTGCCCTCTACCCCCATCTCCTTGCTTATGATTTATAACTGCTTTGGTCAATATTTTATTACACATTTTTAGGTTAAATTGTCTCAGGTGGGGAGAAAGAGAAAGAAGGAGGAAGAGGAGAAGGAAGACAAGGAAGAGGAGAAGGATGATATAAGGAGGGCAGGAAGCAATTGGAGGACCATTGGGCTTTGTGTTACCTGACATCAGACACCAAACGAAACAGTACATGTGGCCGTGGTACTTTATTTGTGATGGGGATGTAAATGTAAACATTTAAAATAGGTCACACTGTTGGTAAGAATGTAAATTAGTGTAACTATTATGGAAAACAGTATGAAGGTCCCTCAAAAAATTAAAAATAGACCTACCATATTTCTAGCAATCCCACTTCTGGGTATATAGCCAAAGGAAATGAAATCAACATGTTGAAAGGATACCTGCATGTTCGTGTTTATTGCAGTACTACTCACAATAGCCAAGAAATGGTGTCAATCTAAAGTGTTGGAACTGGTAAGTTTATAAAGAAAACGTGGTATACATATACAATGGAATATTAGCTATAAAAAGAAAGAGATCCTGTTGTTTGCTACCTGAATGGAACTGGAGCTCATTATGTTAAGTGAACTATGTTAGGCACAGAAAGAGAAGTACCACATATTCTCACTGATATGTAAAAAGCTGATCTCATAGAAGTTGAGAGTAGAAAGAGAGTAACATTCTACCAGAGGCTGGGGATAGTAAGGGTAAGAATAGAGAAAGGTTGATAAAGGTATATTAAGTTATAGTTAGACAGAAGCAAGAAGTTCTGGTGTGCTGTTGCACAGTAGTGACTATAAATAACACTAATGTGTATTTCAAAAAGCTACAAGGAAGATTTTCAGTATTTTCACCATATAATATTTTTTTGAGGAGATAGATATGTTTAACCTGATTTAAACAATGCACAATGTATACAAGTATTGAAACATTAATGGTATTCCCAAAATGTGTATAGTTGTTATGTTTTTAGGTATCAGTTAAAAATAAATTCAGGGCTGGGATTTAGTTCAGTAGTAGAGTGTTTGCCAAAGACCCTGTATCCCCAGCACCGCAAAAAATAAATAATAGGTTAAAAAATTAAAACAAATTAAGGATCTATGCCTACATTCTGCAAGGAAGCATCTGCTGTAGGTCACAGGGTCCATAATCTAAGCTAAATCAGGCTTTGAAGATTTTTTTGGCGGGGAAGGGGGCAGTACTGTAGTTTGAACTCGGGACCTCATGCTTGCCAGACAATACCATTTGAGCCAATCTACCAGCCCTGGTTTTGTGTTGGCAATTTTCAAGATAGGGTCTATTGAACGATTTGCCCAGGCTGGTTTCGAACTGTGATCTTTCTGATCTCTGCCTCCTGAATAGCTAGGATTATAGGAGTGAGCCTCCAGCACCCAGCAGGATTTGCAGATTTAAAACAGGAACTTCATTCATTTGAATGCCTCAAAAACATATCACAGAATATTAAAACTCAAGTAGATGTTGCCCATCACCCAAGCTCGTCCCTTTTGTTTTACAGGTGAGAAGCACAGAGAGACTTTCCTACACCTGATGGCAAGCCAGTGGGAAGCCCTGGTCTCCAGAGGGATATTTTGATCATTCCTTTAGAATCAGAACAGGTGAAATATATATATCCCACTCCCTAGGAATACTGTACCTCTTATTTGTATCAATTATCAGATCATTGATAACAGTTCATGTTCATATAACAATCTCTGTAGAATTGCCTGAATATGTCATAGACTAACAGCCATCAGAAGCTTTTACTATACAGTGTGCTGGGAAGAACACTAGTCAGGCAGGGATTCACTTACTGGTTTTGGGACTTTGTGGGTAAGATGAGACTTCATTAAGTCTCATCTGTAAAGTATAAAGTTAAAGTCTGTTAGGAGAACTAAATGAAATTCACGTAAAGGCACCCAGCATAGTTTCTGAGAATCTTAAGTGTTAAGGAAACATTAGCAGCTGTTGTTAGTACTGTAGTGTTGCTGGTGCCATTGTTCTTGCCATTATATGGATTGATCCACATTCCACACAGGTATCCCCACACCATCTCTTCCCTCTCAAGAGGAACCTCATTACCCCCACTCCCTGAATCTCTGTAGCTCAACATTTATAACCAAGCGCAGGCTTAAAATTATTTATTCTCCTGGACTCTGTGATTGGAAGATTTTTATCTACCAAGTTATATTTATTAAAAAGTAATTCCTTGGCGGCCCAGCTCAAGTGGTAGAGCACCTGCCTAGCAAGTGTGAGGCCCAAAGTTTAAACCCTGGTACCAAGAAAAGTGTTGGGGGTATGGTTGGTAGAGTGTGTGCCTAAGGTCCTGAGTTTAAACTCCATACTTCCCCCAAAAATGTCATTTAATTTCCTAGTGCCACAGGATTTAAAGTGACTACAGATTCTTTTCTACTTTTGAGTCTGGGTTTGACAGTGAACTATGATGAAAGTGTTGCTCTGCAGCCTATAGGCAAAACTACAAATGGCCCTGTGGCCCCTGCGGGTGCTCCCCTGGAGTATGAGAAGCCCAGGTTGTCGGGCTTGAGAACCAGTTAACCACCCAGCTAACTATCAGCCATGAGAGCAGGGTCATCTTAGAGAATGAATTCCAGATGACAACAGCCACCTGAGTGACCCAGATTAGACTAGCAGAAGAACTGCCCAGCTGAGTCCAGATCAATAGCAGAATATCCAGCTTTGGTTGCATGTTGGAATTGCCCAGGGAGCTTCCCAAAATGCTGGGAAATCTGACTTAATCAGGTGTAGCCTGGGATCGGGTTCTAGATGCTCCCTGCTGATTCCAATGTGCAGCCCAGGCTGAAGACTGCCGCTCTGAATGGAGTGGTCCTGGCACTGTGGAAAGGGAGCCTGCTCATTCTGTAGACCATACCTAGACCTACATTTGCCCTTCAGTTAGTCAGAACCAGCTAGAAACTATGAGGACTGCAACAGGCTGTAGTGGTCAAGGCATGTACTCCCAGGAAGTGAAGCTGAGCACAGGGTTTGAGGCTTAGAAGTGTGGCCACAGCTGTGTGGTCTTGGTGACCACACTGAACCTCTCTCAGCCGCACCTTCTTCACCTGTAAATAGAACCTTCAAGCTACTTTTGTTAGCGGCAACACAGGCCAAGCACCTGGCTCAGGTAGAGATTTAGTAAATGAAATCTATTATTCATAAATAGGGCATCAACAGACCTGAACAGCCAGTTGTGGGAAATTGCAAGCAGTTGAGAACTGGCTTAATGTTTGCCAAACCCCTAGATCAGAAGACCTCCCTTCTGGGAATGCTAGACCCTCACCATTATCTGTGACAGTTTAATGTCACTGTCACTTACTTCTGCCCCTGCCATGAAGCCAGGACCAACTGTAAATATCTGCGTATTTTAGCATTTAATGTCCTTTTCAGAATGCACTCTTTCTGTGTTTTGAGGTGAAAGGATTTCATTTAAAACAACAAAAACCTTCTATTATATAACATGTTTTGTGGACTAAGCCCCACATCATATCAACCAGAAGCTAAGGGGATGGTGGATTTGTTTATTCATTCACATTCAAAATGCAGCCCTGTAAATGATTCTTGTGAGGTTTGGCTTTGCTCTATTGTTAATGAAATATGTCATGTCTGTCTCGAGGGAAGACAAACAATTTCAGCACCCAGGGACTGACCAACTCTAGATTGGGTAGTTTTTGTTGCTGATATTTTGTGGAGGGCCAGTGCGGGGGAGGGTACTGTGGAGGCCTTTGCTTGGTGGTGGGGACAAGTGTGTTAAGTCAGCTTTCTTTCACTCTAACAAATACCTGAGATAGTCAACTTAAAGAGAGAAAAGGCTTTTTTGGGCTCAGTTTGGGAGATTTAATAGTGCCATGGTCAGTTGGCACTGTTGATTTTGAGCCTCTGGTGAGGCAGAACATCATGGCAGGGTGCTTTTGGCAGAGCAAAACCACTCACCTCATGGCCAAGGAGTGAAAAAACAGGAAGAGAAGGGGCCTGGGTCTCACTCTCCCTTTCAAGGGCATACCTCCAGTGACCTCCCACTGGGCCCCATCCCTTAAATGTTCCACCACCTCTCCATATCATGGATATGGGGACCAAGTCTTTAAAACATGGCATTTGGAGAACATTTCAGAAGCAAACTATGAGAGAGAGAGAGAGAGAGATAATGATAAAGTGGGAGTAACCAGAGCCTGGGAGATGTGGTTCCTATACCAAACCCCTCTCTTCTCACTACACTGTCTCTCTTTTTCTCTGCCTCTCTGCATTCCTGTCTTCCCACAATCTTTTTAAGTTACAAAGTACCAAATATGGCATGCATCTAAAAGTGAAAAGTGGACATGTTTCTTTCTACTCCACCCCTTGGACCTTGGTTCTCAGCATTTGGTAAGCCTCAGGACCACCTGGAGAACTTGGACCCTTCGCTTGAGTGTCTGATTTTCCAGGCCTTGGTGGGGATAGGGCTTGAGAATCTTCATTTTTAACAAGTCCCAGTCCACCCCACAATTCTGTGCCAGAGGCCATTGAATTCAGCTACATGTAGCTGGCTGGCTCTGCTGTCTTGGGACTAGTGTGTGTCCTTTCATGTATGCATGCTTTGTGACATGGAACACACACACACGCACACACACACGCACATATACACACACAACACTCCATACATATGGGATGTACAGTACTCCCTGTCTGCCCACAGAGCCATAAGCCAGGCTCCCTGTCTTGTAAAAACCAGCATTTTACCAGATGAATTAAGAGAAGGTTTAGAGCCTTCTTGTAGACTGCTTTCTGCAGTACCAGCCCGCGACCCTTCTCCCTCTGACAAAACCTGCCCTAGTAGAGTCGCATAAAGCCACCCCTGGTTGCCAGTGATGTCCTAGAACTGCTGGCTGATCTTCACCTGCAGCTGGCTGTATTGTAGGCTTCCTGCTGTTTCATAAATAGCCTTAGACTCTTCCCTGGGGTGATTAGTATTTGTGGTGAGCAAATACTTTGGTGGGAATCTCTGTGCCTGACCAGTCAGAGCATTTAGGACTCACACCACAGCCCTGGGGACCAAAGAGCAAGAACCTGGGGTTAAACAAGCCTGGAGTGAATCCAGTTCCTCCCTTTGCCAGCTGTATATATTCAGACAAGTCAGTTAAGTTCAGAGCCTCAAGCGTCTCACCTGTTAAATAGATGTCACGAATGTCAGGAGGACTAAATAAATGTCACAGAAAGCACTTTACATGCAGTAAGCTTCCAGCAAATCCATCCATTCAGCAAGTCTTTACCGAGCACCTGTTAATTGCACCCAGAAGGATTGCTAGCCACACTCTCCTTAGGAGCGACAGAGCAGCAGCGAGTGAACGAGACATCAGCTTCCCAGGTGGATCTAGCTCACCAATGGTGGCAGCTGTCATTATTATCATTACTGCTATTTCCAGGCCATCTGTCACCCTAGGGCTACAAATTGACAAGATCCATGTGATGGAAGTAAGGAGAAGTCTGAGCTGCAAAGGGTTAAGACGTTCCAGCACCTTCTCTAGGTATCAAGGGAATTGAACACAGCCAGGGTGTTGATTAATTTAGGTGTCTACATAATCACTCTTTAGATAAATGGGAAAATGTAAATACACCCGATGCTACTAGAATTGTCAGTCCCTTCAAGTGGATAATGGGACAACATTCCCCAAAGTGTTCATTTTCTCAGCTAAGGGAATATTGGACAGGCAGTTCTTGACCTCCCACACCAACCTCCAACCCAGCCACACTGTCCATGAGGTTCTAAAACTAATCAACAGACAGTATAGGATGCTCCCTGGGCCTGAGTGGTTTCTTTTAGTGCATAAATTTTAAACCATTTAATATGTATCCTAGAACATATTAAGTCCAGAAAATTGTAAAAAAAAACCCAAGAGATAAAAAAGACTCCAGAA
This sequence comes from Castor canadensis, assembly GCF_047511655.1. NCBI lineage: Eukaryota > Metazoa > Chordata > Mammalia > Rodentia > Castoridae > Castor > Castor canadensis. Next base: position 50,041,590 of record NC_133393.1, read on the forward strand.
AAATGGGGAAAAAATGTTGGTGGTACAAGGGTTTGAACTTAGGTCCTCTCACTTGCTAGGCAGGTGCTCTGCTACTTGAGTCACATCCCACACCTTTTTGCTTTATTTCTCAAATAGGGTCTCATCTTTTTTTTTTTTTTTTTTTTTGCTTGAGCCAACCTCAGACTGTGATGCTCCTACCTATGCCTCCCAAGTAGCTAGGGATGCAGGCATGTGCCACCAAGTCTGCCTTGTTTGTTAAGATGTAATCTGGCTAGCTTTTTGGCCAGCTGGCCTTGAACCCAGATCCTCCTGATCTTAGCCTCCTGAGTAGCAGGGATTACAGACATGAATGAGCCACCCAGGAAAAATAATTTTGAAATTAATCTGAATTAAGATTTGGTTACTTCAAGGAGAGACCATGGGGTGATCTAACCAATGTACAATATAAGCCTAATTGGAATTGTCACTATGACTCCCCCACCCCATATAACCAATATATCTTATTAAAATATTATAATTTTAAAAAATTAGTTACTTCAATTCTTTCTGTGTGTGAGGACTGATTGTAATCTAGCCACAGTGGTAGGAAAACTACGAAAGGAAAATCAAGTCCAAATACAGTAAGTTAAAATAGTATGCTATATTCAATGTATCTGATAAAGCACTTGATGAAAAAAAGTACACAGCTTTTCTAAAATAAAATTGGTTTCTTCCCATTAATTAAATGGGAAATAAATGTTAAAAGAATATTGGTTTATTTATAGTGGGGCCAAACTTGTAGCTGCTCATACCCTTTACAAATGGGTCCTGCCCAACTGGACTGTGGTTCAGGCTGGTCTGTATGGATAAGGTCTCCATAGGAAGGCTGGGGCATCACTTGCCTAGTAATTCAGATAACATCATCTAGTGTTTATTATTAACATTACACATATCAAGCACCTATCCTATGGTACACATTAAATGCAATGAGTTAGCTCACCCTGCACTCAGAGCTGCAGGCAAGGAAAGAGAGAGTAAAGGTCAGTGTGGTGCTGCAGGACCCACTGAACTCCAGCCCAGCCACATGACTCACCAGGGCTACAGGAAAACTGAGAACAGAGGTAGGGGCCGATGGATACATTATTTAGCCAGACTTGTGCTGCCCAGACAGGAGACTGCAAGGCCACACAGTGGGCAAGTGGAAGTGCTTGTTCTACAAAGGGTGGGCGGGGGGCCTTACCTGGCAGTTCTCACATTAGACCGTGGGTCAGGCAACTTTTTTGTAAAGTGCCAGATAATAAGCATTTTGATCTTTGTGGGCCTTGAGTCCCTGTCCCAGCTACTCAACTCCGCCACTGTAGCACAAAAGTAGCCTTAAACACAGGTCACCTGAGAGCATGGCTGGGTTCCAACAGAAGAGCAGTTATGAAAGCAGGCAGCAGCGGTTGGCCCACAGGCTGCAGTTTTGGAGTGCTGAGCAAGAGCTGAGCCAACAGTACTAAGAAATATCACTGGCTGGCCCAGGCCTGTTTATTTGTCCATGCTGGTGCTTTTGAGTGACATGATCTTAAAAGCCAGGATGAACAGGATCCCCCATCTCACTCTCCAATTATGCACATAGCACATATGGCAAGAGTCCCCTTGCGGATGGGCTTCCACTCAGATTCCAACCTGTGCCAGCTGACTTTGGACAAGGCTTGAACTCCTCAACTGGAAAACATAAAAATACCTCCGCCTCCTGGTCACCGGATGGAGCCTTATCAGGGGCCTCCCCCCTCCTCCTCCTCACTCTCAGCACCCCACACTTGCCTTATACCCCTTCTCCTCCTTAGTATGAAACCCTGCTAGGAGTGTTCCCAGGCCAGCAGGTCAAATCCCCAATTGCCATTCAGTCGGGAGGACCTCGATAAACATCAAGAGACTGTTTTCCAAAATCCATTTCAGAAAGCCCCAGCACAATAAAAATTCATTGTGTGCCTCAGGATTCATCTTGAAGAAATGTTTTTTTTTCCACTGGTTTTGACTGAAGGATTTTGTTCCCTCTTTCATTTCTTCTGGGCTCCTGGCAACAGTGTCTGCATACTGACACTTTACCTTTTCCTGGCCTCCTGTGTTAGATTTTCAAGATTAAGTTCATCGTGCTTGGGAATTGGCCAAATGACCAAATAGCTTCTGTCTCCTGCATTTCTCCAGGACTCAGACTGCATGCCAAAGTGGTGACCTCACAGCCAAGCCGCCAGCCCTCCATTTCCTGTTTCTTTTCTCCTGACAGAGCCTGAATCATATCAGTGTTATCATTGGACTCCGAGCTCATTTCCCTGTTCCACAAACGTTTGGAGTTAGAGGAGGCAAGAGCCAAGCGCAATCAAAACATAAAGTCCCAAGTTGCTTTTCCCTTGCAAAAACAGAACACATGTTCTCCAGGCTTGGGGAAAAAAAAGCACACCATCTGGCTTAATTTGGAGTGTTTGGGCTACACACTCAGCTCCCGGGTCAGATAGCGGTGATCTCATCTGGAAAGCTGGGGCTCACTGTGCCAGAGGCGGGCAAGTTCCCAGCCAAGGGGGCAGTGGACCCTATATGCATGTGTCTATGCTTAGCACACGTGCACTCTAGGGAAGGTTTCTGTAAAGTAAACCAGCTGAATGTTTTCAGACTTCTACGAAGTAGACAACACTCTGATCCCATTTAGGGATTGTCTGTTGTAACATTAGTAAGTGCTCAATAAATTCAGCAAGTTCTTAAGAACTTGGACACAAGTTTGAAACTAAAATACCAATGACTTGTACCTAGGAGGAAGGCATGGGAGTGAGGTCAGAGGCAGAAACTCTGCAGATATGCAGCTACCTGCGAGTGTGCTTACTTCCTCACAAACACACATTGCTGAATTTATTGAGCACTTACTACATGACAGGCCAACTGCAAGGGTTTTACTTGCACTGATATCACCTTCACCATGTTGCTATGAAGTAGGTACAGCGGCTGTTGCCATTTACAGATAGGAAACAGAAGCAGCAGGGACTATCTTGCCGAAGGTCAGACAGCTGAGGAATCTCACAGCCTGGATCGATGGTAAGGATTCTGAACAACTGTGAATGTAAGTGTGCTACGTGATATAATATTATGATTAAATATATCCATTATTAAGAAACATGCATGTATTTCAGAAAAACCGTGGATATTTTAGTACATGGGATTTGACAGTGTTTATTAGAGCCACACTAACATGATATGAAATGCACAGCTCAACACGTGTGCAATCTAAGCATGCCTGCACACACGTTACATTACTGTTGAACATTCCTGGATACTGTATGCCCAGCTGGGATCCACATCTCTAGCTGGTTCCAGCATGGCGCTCTGCCACAGAGATGTAATCATTCCACACACTGGGCCTCTGGGACCACTAGACCTACTTTGACCAAGTAATGCTAATTGTTTTCTAAAAATATTGGCCAGGTCACGCTTGTCCGTATTTAACTGGTTTCTCTTCAATTTCTGCAGATAATGGTTATTTTGAAAAAGGCTGTGATCCTTTAATTTTGGTTCTCCCAGCACTCGTCTAGGGGGAGGAGAAATTTATCAGCCCAGAGGCCTATAGAGGTCAGACAGTGGCTTACTTTAATCACCGTACTGTGGGTCCCCCTTAAATGGGCCAATCAGCCTAGTGAGTACTGATTTTTATATTCAAATTTGCTCTTTTTTTTTTTTTTTTGGTGGCACTGGAGTTTGAACTCAGGGCCTCATGCTTGCTAGTCAGGCACTCTTACTGCTTGAGCCACCCCACCAGGAGAGTACTGAGTTTTACTCTCCTACCTCATTGCCTCGCTGACGGCTGCTGCAGATCCTTTTGGAGAAGTATGGTAAAATATACATAAGATTTACCATCCAGACTGTTTTTGTCCTCTATAGTCATAATTTATTTTGATGTGTATTGGGTGAAACCCTAATGCAGTCATTTGCTAGGTGCTGTGTAGATGCAGTGGCAACTTCTGACACATACCTAGCAAAATCCCTTTCTAGAACTATGTAAAATGTTTTTGCTTTTCTTTTTTTATCAATTTAATTTGCCTTTTTAAATTGTTTTTCATTGGCACATGATATAATGTGCATATTTATGGGTGTGACATTGCAATATGTGTAGACAAACAGCTAGGTCGGGGTACATGGCATATCCACCACCCTAAATGCTTAGCATTTTTCTGTGTTGGAGCATTCCAGATCTTCTCTGTTGGTTATCTTACAACATTTAATTAATGGTGTCCACCACAGTTACCTTATGTGCTGTAGAACAGTAGATGTTTCTCCCATCCGGCTGCAATCCTGTACCCTTTAGCCATCCTCTCACCATGCTTCCCTTCGCCCCAGTCCTTCTTAGCCTCTGGGAGACACTTTTCTTCTCTCTGCTTTTACAAGGTCAGTTGTTTTTAGCTTCTACATGTAAGTGCAAACATATGGTGTTTGTCTTTCTGTGTCTGGTTTATTTCACTTAAAATCCTCCAGCCTCATTTGCATTGCACAAGTGACAGGATTGCATTCTTTTTGTGGCTAAATAGTATTCTGTTGTATATATATGCCCCATTTTTATCCATGCATTCATCGATTGACAGGGCATCTTAAACTACATATATTATGTATATATGAAAATAATATATATATATATATAAAATATATACTGAGATTTTATTAACTTAATTGTACAAAGTAAGGGATTTAATTATGACATTTGCATACATGTATATAATGTACTTTGATCATATTCATCCCCAATTACTCTTTTTTGTCCCCTCCCTCTTTTCTCTTTCTCTTTCCACATCCCTCATACTCTCCCTTTTACTTTAATGTTCTCCCTCCCACTCTCCCCCCAGTCCACAAATGAGAGAAAAATTGTGACTCTTGTCTTTGTGGGACTGGCTTATTTTACTTAACATGATGATCTCCAGTTCCATTCATTTTCCTGTAAATGCATAATTTCATTCTTCTTGATCATTTTTAAGAGGCATTAAGTTCATTCACATAGTGGTGAAACTATCCATCTCCAGAGTTCTTTCATCCTCCCAAACTGAACCTCTATAACTCTCCATTCTTTTCTTCCCCCGGGGTCCTAGAAACCACCATTTCACTTCCTGTTTCTATTAAACTTGATTCCTGTAGCTACCTCACATAGGAGGTATTATTCAGTATGCATCCTTTGGTGACTAACTTTTTTCACTTAGCATAATGTCCTCACAGGTTACCATGTTGTAGTAGGTGTCAGCATATCCTTCCTTCTTAAGGTGGAGCGGTATTCCATTGTGTGTATGCTGCATTTTGCTTGTCCATTCATGTATCAATGGATATTTGCACTTGGGTTGCTACCACCTCTTGGCTATTGTGAATAATCCTGCTGTGATCAAAGGTGTACTAATATCTGTTTGAGACCCCACTTTCAATACTTTTGGGCATATACCCATAAATGGAACTGCTAAATCACATGGCAGTTCTTCTTTTAATTTTGAGGAAATGCCACATGATTCCATTTACCTTTGTAAAGAGCTGCATAGGATTAGCACGTGTCTTTGCCAATTCCTATGGTTAAATGTGAAAGAAAGATCATGATAAACAGGTTTCATGATAAATCTGAAGAAATTCTCTAATAGGGCTACGGTTGCCTTTTCTTTCTCATTTATCCACTTATTTGAGGAGTTCTAGAAGATTCCTTCTTTTCATAGATCTGGCCAGAGCAGATTCTATTATGAATAGCATATAGTCAGTATTGTAAAATAAATAATAAAAAGTTGTACACAATATGGTATTAAAGAAGATTTTAAACAGTTAAGATTATTGCTTTACATTAACAGAAGCAAAAACAAAAACCACAATCATCTCAATAGATGCAGAAAAAGCCTTTGAAAAAATTCAACATCTTTCATTATAAAACCTCTGATGAAACTAGGAATAGAAGGAATATACCTCAACAGAATAAGGGTTATATATAACAAGCCAACATCATGCTAAACCAGTAGCCTTTCTATATTTCAACAAAGAAAAGACTGAGAAAGAATATAGGAAAACAATTCCATTTACAATAGCCTCAAGGAAAATAAAATACCTAGGAATAAACTTAACAAAAAAAGTGAAAGACCTCTACAATGAAAACTATAAACCATTGAAGAAAGAAATGGAAGAAGATGGGAGAGCTCCCATACTCATGGATTGGTAGAATCAATATTGTGAAAATGGCATATTACCAAAAGCAATCTAAATGTTCAATGTAATCCCCATCATAATTCCAAGGACATTCATCATGGAGATTGAAAAATCAGCGCTAAAATTATTAGGAGGCACAAAAGACTAAGAATAATAACCAAGGCAATACTGAACAAAAAGAGCAACAGTAGAAGTATCACAATAGCCAATCTCAAACTATACTAAAAAGCCATAACAATAAAAATGAAATGGTACTGACACAAAACAGATAATGAAGACCAGTGGAACAGAAGACCCAGATATGAATCCACGCAGCTATGCCCACCTGATTTTTGACAAAGACTCTCAAAACATACAATGGAGAAAGGAAAGCCTCTTCAACAAATGCTGCTGGAAAAACTGGATATCTGCATGCAGAAAACTGTAACTACATCCATGTCTTTCATACCATACAAGTATCAACTCAAAGTGGATTAAGGACCTTAATATAAGACCCAAAACATTGAAGCTAGTGCAGGAAAGAGCAGGGAATACACTATGCAATAGGCATAGGGAAGGACTTCCTAAATAGAACACTTAATGGCTTAGCAAGTAGAGAAAGAACTGACAGATGGGACTACATGAAACTAAAATGCTTCTGCACAACAAAAGAAATGGTCACCAGACTGAAGAGGCAGCCCACAGAATAGGAGAAAATCCTTGTCAGCTATACATCTGGCAAGGGATGAATAACCAGAATATACAGGGAGCTCAAAAAACTATAAACTCCCCCCAAAATTAATGGCCCATTGAAGAAATGGGCAAATGAACTGAACAGAGCTTTTTCAAAGGAAAAAGTTCAAAAGGCCAAAAACACATGAAGAAATGCTCAACATCCCTGGCCATAAAGGAAATGCAAATCAAAATCACATTGAGATTCCACCTCACTCCTGTTAGAATGGCTATCATCAAGAACACAAACAGCAATATATGTTGGTGAGAATGTGGGGGAAAGGGAGCCCTCATATACTGTTGGTGGGAAGTAAATTAGTACAATCACTATGGAAAACAATATGGAGGTTCCTCAAAAAAACTAAAAATAGAACCACCATATGATCCAGCAATACCACTCCTAGGGTTATAACCGAAGGAATATAAGTCAGGTTACAATAAAGACACCTGCACACCATGTTTTTGCAGCATTATTCACAATAGCCAAGCTATGGAAGCAGCCAAGATGCCCCAGAACTGATAAATGGATTAAGAAAATGTAGCATTTATATACAATTAAATTCTATTCAGCCACAAAGAAGAATGAAATTTTGTGTTTTGCAGGTAAATGGATGGAACTGGTGAACATCATCTTAAGTAAAGTAAGCCAGGTTCAGAAGGCCAAAGGCCACATGTTTTCTCTCATATTTAGAATATAGGCCCAATACAAATACAAGCAATATTATGAAAAATAGATCATACTAAGGGGACGTCACATACAAGAGAGAGAAGGTAAAAGTAGGAAGTTAAGAAGGTGAATAGGGTTGATGTATTTCATCTTTAGGAATCAATATAGAATTTTAAACCTATTGAAATCACCATAAGAGGATTCCAAGATGGCGGCTAGAGGGAGGAAGCAGAAAGTGAGCCTCCTATAGTGAAATCTTGGAGAGATGCTGGAGACACATTTTGCAGGCATAATCACTGAGAAAAGGTATAACTTTGACCCCTCCACACCTCCAGCCAGCGTAGAGAATCTCAACCTCACGTTAAATGGAGAAACCAGGAGGGCCCCCGGGGCTGCCAGTCACTGGCGCCCAGACAGCTTGGGAAGACGAGAACCAGGTGAGCTTCACAGTACCGTGGTACTCCCACAGACAAGCCTGGGCCAGAGCAGCATAGCCCCCTGGACAGACTGACCTCCACCCGGGGAAAAAAGAGAAACTGAGTAATAAGCAATAAGAACAAATAAGACACGCAGGAAAGAGGGTGGGGCACACTAACTGCTGAAGATTGGGGGAAGGGAATCCTTCCCAGGACTGTAAATAAACAAGTCGGGCGGGCTGGAAAGCCTCTGGCGGGAGCGGGGGCGTGTGCCAGGAGCAGGAAAGCTTGTGAGAGTGGCTTGTGAGAGTGGCAGGAGAGGAGGGAAGACCCACTTCCCACGTGAGCTGTAAACAAACATGGTGGCTGGCAGGAGCAGCAGCACCACCCAGTAATCAGGAGCAGAAAAGCTTGTGAAAGCAGAGGTGGGAGGAGAACTGCACAGGAGAGGGGGGAAGACCCACCTCCCACATGAACTGTAAATAAACACACAGGCCTGACAACGTGGGTGTAGTGTTACCTTTCCCAGTGCTTGGAAAGGGGAAAGCTTGTAGCAGAGGCTCATGCACAGGAGAAATCTGAGCAAACAAAGCCTGCAGGGCCAGGTGAGTGCTAAGCTCACCCCAGAGATCTGCATAAATAACGCCGCCAGCAACAGCAGGCTGACAGCAGCAGGCAGGCAAGCCACAGTTGCAGATACCATTCTCAGAACTGTCTCCAGACTTTTTTTTTTTCTTTGTCTCACTACCTTTGATGAGAGAACAACCGAATTACACCTGCAAGCTGAAAAACTTACTGAAACTGTATTGCATTTGAACTTGGGACACTGGTGGGGTTTTTTTGTGCGTGTCTGTGTAGTTTTGTTCTACTTTATGCGTTCCCATTGATGAGACAACTACAGAACAACATCTGAGGCACCATCTCCAGGACTGGAGACTGAGACTTCACTGCATTTGAACTTGGAGGTTTTTTGGTTTTTTGGTTCTTTTAAATTTTCTATTTTTCATTTTATTTTAATACATTTTTATAAATAGATTTTCCTTTCATTTACTTTTTTTAAATTTTTATTCTTACCTTTTTTTTTATTTTTGATTTTCAATCCTCTCTCTGTCTCTCTAATGTCCGTTCAGCTTACTGTCGATTAGTACACTAAAGATCCCTGTTTATACCTTTGAAATCTTCTTGTCTGATACCTTGTTCTGTTTTCTCCCTCCAGTCTGTGTATTTGTTTTTCCCATTTCTTTAACTTCTTGCTTTCCATCTCAGTTCACCCTTCCATTCTAAATATTACTATTGCTATTATTACAAGCTAGAAAATACTTAATTGCACACAGTACAGGGACAGTAACAACACCAAAGACAATGACGGGAAGACAGAAAAAACAGGGAAACAAGTTTCCCCACAGCAAAAAATTAGTACAGGAACCAGAGGGGAATGAAGAAAACAGGTACTCAGATCCACACTCCAACAAAATGAAGATAAACTATGCCAAAGGACCCAATGAAGCCCACAAGATAATTTAAAAGAAGACATACTACAGGTACTCAATGAGAATTTTATAGAGATGATACTGGATAGGGTCAACCAAAATGTACAGGAGACCCTCAAGAAATTCCAAGACAACAAAAATAGAGAATTTGAAAAAACAAAAGAAGAAATAAAGGAAACCATAGAAGCACTGTAGAAACACCAAAGTGAAACAGAGAGCACGAGGAATAAACTGATAAATGAACTCAAGACAAAAATAGACAACATTAAAAAGGAAAACAGCCAGGATATGGAAAACCTCAGAAAAAAGAATGAAACAGAACTGCAAAACAAAGTGGAAGGCCAATCCAGCAGAATAGAACAAACAGAAGCCAGAATCTCAGAACTTGAAGATGAAATGGTAATTAAAGGAAAAACTGAAGAACTATTAATTAAACAACTCAAGACCTATGAAAAGAAAATGCAAGAACTCACTGACTCCATCAAAAGACCAAACCTGAGAATCATGGGCATCGAAGAAGGAGAAGAGGTGCAAGTGAAGGGAATGCGTAATATATTTAACAAAATAATAACGGAAAATTTCCCAAATCTAGAGAAAGATATTCCCATACAGATGCAAGAGACCTCCAGGACACCAAATAGACCACATCAAAATAGAACTACCCCATGACATATCATCATTAAAACAACAAGTTCAGAAACTAAGGAAAGAATATTGAAGGCTGTAAGAGAGAAAAAACAAGTAACATACAAAGGTAAACCTATCAAAATCACAGCAGACTTCTCAACAGAAACATTAAAAGCAAGAAGAGCTTGGGGAGAGATCTTCCGGGCACCGAATGAAAATTACTTCAACCCCAGGATACTCTACCCAGCAAAACTATCATTCAAAATAGATGGAGCAATAAAAGTCTTCCATGATAAGCAGAAACTAAAACAATATGTGACCACAAAGCCATCACTACAAAGGATTCTTCAAGGGATTCTGCACACAGAAAGTGAAACCCAACTTAACCATGAAAAGACAGGCAGCACCAAACCACAGGAAAAGAAAAAGCAAGACAGTAGAGAGTAACCTCAACTTAGGTACACACAATGAAACCTTCAAACAACTAAGACAACAAAATGGCAGGAATCACCACATAACTATCAGTACTAACGCTTAATGTTAATGGACTTAATTCACCCATCAAAAGGCACCATTTGATGAAATGGATTAAAAAGGAAGATCCAACAAATTGTTGCTTACAGGAGACCCATCTCACTGACAGAAATAAGCATAGGCTAAGGATGAAAGGCTGGAAGAAGATTTACCAAGCCAATGGCCCCTGAAAACAGGCAGGAGTAGCAGTACTTATCTCTGACAAAGTAGACTTCAAACCTACATTGATCAAACGAGATAAAGAAGGACATTCCATACTAATAAAAGGGGAAATAGACCAAAAGGAAATAATGATTATCAACCTGTATGCACCCAATGTCAACGCACCCAATTTCATCAAACATACCCTGAAAGACCTAAAAGCATATAGAAACACCAACACAGTGGTTGTGGGAGACTTTAACACTCCATTATCATCAATAGATACGTCATCCAAACAAAAACTCAATAAAGAAATCCAAGATCTAAAATATGCAATAGATCAAATGGACCTAGTTGATGTCTACAAAACATTTCATCCAACCTCTACACAATACACATTCTTCTCAGCAGCCCATGGAACCTTCTCCAAAATAGATCATATCCTAGGGCACAAAGCAAGCCTCAGCAAATATAAGAAAATAGACATTATACCATGCATACTATCTGATCACAATGCAGTAAAAATAGAACTCAACAACAAAAGTAAAGACAAAAAATATGCAAACAGCTGGAAACTAAATAACTCATTACTTAATGAACAATGGATCATCGATGAAATAAAAGAGGAAATTAAAAAGTTCCTGGAAGTCAATGAAAATGAAAACACAACCTACCGGAACCTATGGGACACAGCTAAGATAGTCCTGAGAGGAAAGTTTATAGCCATGAGTGCATATATTAAAAAGACTGAAAGATCCCAAATCAATGACCTAATGATACATCTCAAACTCCTAGAAAAACAAGAACAAGCAAATCCCAAAACAAATAGAAGGAGAGAAATAATAAAAATAAGAGCTGAAATCAACAAAATAGAAACCAAAAAAACCATACAAAGAATTAATGAAACAAAAAGTTGGTTCTTTGAAAAAATAAAGAAGATCGATAGACCCCTGGCAAACCTGACTAAAATGAGGAGAGAAAAAACCCAAATTAGAGAATCAGGAATGCAAAAGGGGAGATAACAACAAACTTCATGGAAGTCCAGGAAATCATCAGAGACTACTTTGAGAACCTATATTGAAATAAATTTAAAAATCTTAAAGAAATGGACAGATTTCTAGATACATATGACCATCCAAAACTGAACCAAGAGGAAATTAATCACCTGAGTAGATCTATAACACAAAGTGAAATTGAAGCAGCAATCAATAGTCTCCCCAAAAAGAAAAGTCCAGGACCTGATGGATTCTCTACTGAATTCTATAAGACCTTTAAAGAAGAACTAATACCAACCCTCCTTAAACTTGTTCCACGAAATAGAAAGGGAAGGAAAACTGCCTAACACATTTTATGAAGCCAGTATTACACTTATCCCAAAACCAGGCAAAGACACCTTCAAAAAGGAGAACTATAGGCCAATCTCCTTAATGAACATTGATGCAAAAATCCTCAATAAAAGAATGGCAAACCAAATTCAACAACACAACAAAAAGATCATTCACCACGACCAAGTAGGCTTCATCCCAGGAATGCAGGGGTGGTTCAACATATGAAAATCAATAAACATAATAAACCACATTAACAGAAGCAAAGACAAAAACCACTTGAGCATCTCAATAGATGCAGAAAAAGCCTTTGATAAGATCCAACACCATTTCTTGATAAAAGCTCTAAGAAAACTAGGAATAGAAGGAAAGAACCTCAAAATTATAAAAGCTATATATGACAAACCTACAGCCAGCATTATACTTAATGGAGAAAAACTGAAACCATTCCCTCTAAAATCAGGAACCAGACAAGGATGCCCACCATCTCCACTCCTATTCAACATAGTACTGGAATTCCTAGCCAGAGCAATTAGGTGAGAAGAAGGAATAAAAGGAATACAAATAGGTAAAGAAACTGTCAAAATATCCCTATTTGCAGATGACATGATCCTATACCTTAAAGACCCAAAAAATTCTACTCAGAAGCTTCTAGACATCATCAATAGCTATAGCAAGGTAGCAGGATATAAAATCAACATAAAAAAATCATTAGCATTTCTATACACTAACAATGAGCAAACGGAAAAAGAATGTATGAAAACAATTCCATTTACAATAGCCTCAAAAAAAATCAAATACCTAGGTGTAAACCTAACAAAAGATGTGAAAGACCTCTACAAGGAAAACTATACACTTCTGAAGAAAGAGATTGAGGAAGAGATAGAAAGTGGAGAGATCTCCCATGCTCATGGATTGGTAGAATCAACATAGTAAAAATGTCTATACTCCCAAAAGTAATCTCCATGTTTAATGCAATTCCCATCAAAATTCCAATGACATTCATTAAAGAGATTGAAAAATTTACCGTGAAATTTATATGGAAACACAGGAAGCCATGAATAGCCAAGGCAATACTCAGTCAAAAGAACAATGCTGGAGATATCACGATACCTGACTTCAAACTATATTACAAAGCAGTAGCAATAAAAACAGCATGGTACTGGCACAAAAACAGACATGAAGACCAGTGGAACAGAATAGAGGACCCAGATATGAAGCCACAAAACTATAACCAACTTGTCTTTGACAAAGGAGCTAAAAATATACCATGGAGAAATAGCAGCCTCTTCAACAAAAAGTGCTGGGAAAACTGGTTAGCAGTCTGCAAAAAACTGAAACTAGATCCATGTATATCACCCTATACCAAGATTAACTCAAAATGGATCAAGGATCTTAATATCAGACCACAAACTCTAAAGTTGATACAGGAAAGAGTAGGAAATACTCTGGAATTAGTAGGTATAGGTAAGAACTTTCTCAACGAAACCCCAGCAACACAGCAACTAAAAGATAGCATAGATAAATGGGACCTCATAAAACTAAAATGCTTCTGTTCATCAAAAGAAATGGTCTCTAAACTGAAGAGAACACCCACAGAGTGGGAGAAAATATTTGCCAGCTATACATCAAACAAAGGACTGATAACCAGAATATATAGGGAACTTAAAAAACTAAATTCTCCCAAAACTAATGAACCAATAAAGAAATGGGCAAGTGAACTAAACAGAACTTTCTCAAAAAAAGAAATTCAGATAGCCAAAAAACACATGAAAAAATGCTCACCATCTCTAGCAATAAAGGAAATGCAAATTAAAACCACACTAAGATTCCACCTCACCCCTGTTAGAATAGCCATCATCAGCAACACCACCAACAACAAGTGTTGGCGAGGATGCGAGGAAAAAGGAACCCTCTTACACTGTTGGTGGGAATGTAAACTAGTACAACCACTCTGGAAAAAAATTTGGAGGCTACTTAAAAAGCTAGACATCGATCTACCATTTGATCCAGCAATACCACTCTTGGGGATATACCCAAAAGACTGTGACACGGGTTACTCCAGAGGCACCTGCACACCCATGTTTATTGCGGCACTATTCACAATAGCCAAGTTATGGAAACAGCCAAGATGCCCCACCACCGATGAATGGATTAAGAAAATATGGTATCTATACACAATGGAATTTTATGCAGCCATGAAGAGGAACGAAATGTTATCCGTCGCTGGTAAATGGATGGAATTGGAGAACATCATTCTGAGTGTGGTTAGCCTGGCCCAAAAGACCAAAAATCGTATGTTCTCCCTCATATGTGGACATTAGATCAAGGGTAAACACAACAATGGGATTGGACTTTGAGCACATGATAAAAGCTTTAGCACACAAGGGAGGGGTGAGGATAGGTAAGACACCTAAAAAATTAGTTAGCATTTGTTGCCCTTAACGCAGAGAAACTAAAGCAGATACCTTAAAAGCAACTGAGGCCAATAGGAAAAGGGGACCAGGAACTCGAGAAAAGGTTAGATCAAGAAAAATTAACCTAGAAGGTAACACACACGCACAGGAAATCAATGTGAGTCAACTCCCTGTATAGCTATCCTTATCTCAACCAGCAAAAACCCTTGTTCCTTCCTATTATTGCTTATACTCTCTCTACAACAAAATTAGAAATAAGGGCAGAATAGTTTCTGCTGGGTATTGAGGGGGTGGGGGAGAGAGGGAGGGGGCGGAGTGGGTGGTAAGGGAGGGGGTGGGGGCAGGGGGAGAAATGACCCAAGCCTTGTATGCACATATGAATAATAAAACAATAAAAAAAGGGTACTAAAAAAAAAAAAAGAAATCACCATAAGAAGGGGACTATGGTAGAAAGGAGAAGACCAGAAGGGATGAACCAATTTGGGTTATAATACATACATATATGGAAATATAACAATGAAATACCCTGTATAGCTATCTTAAACAAACAAAAATGTCTTTAAAAAAAAACAAACAGAACAGGAAGGTAAAACAGGTCCTATCTGGAGGGACTGGTAGCAGTGGGAGGTGGGAGGATATAAGGAAAGGGTGTAGGACGGTAAATGTTGTGGAAATACGTACTCATGCATGAAAATGGAAAAATGAAACTACTCCAGGAATGGGAGAAGGGGGTTAAAGAAGAATGATGGAAGGGATGAATTCAACTATGATATATTGTAAGAACTTTGGTAAATGTCACAGTGTACCTACAATATAACTATATGTAATAATAATAATAAAAATTAAAAGTCTATATAACTTTTTTTAAAAGATTTTTGCTTTGGTTTTCAACTCCTTGGTTTTGTTTGTTTGTTTTGAGATACAGTCTCTCTGTGTAGCTCAGGCAGGCCTCAAACTTGAGATCCTCCTGCCTCAGCTTCCCAGGTGGTGGGATCATGGGCCTGCGCCACCAGGCCTGGCTCCTCCCTGATATTTGTTTACTAAATCTGCTATCTAGTCCTTCATTTTCACAGCCATTTGTTCCTTTAACCAATGTGAAGTCCTCGTCATTTGCATGGAACAATGCAGCATTACTTGGTCTATGGTCACTGTCTTGCACCATGGGTATTTGCATCCACATCTTACTGTTCTAACCCACACAGTACATGCTCAAATACCCTCAGGAATTAGACAATGGTAAAGATGAGTGTGAGGGCTGGTGTGAACTGGTGAAGCCTGAAGAAACCTCAAGAACCCCTACCCTATCTACGAGACAATCACTCCTCCCTTCTGGCCACTTGTGTTGTGGGAATGAAGGTCAAGTACCCTAGATCTTTCCAATTTCCAGGATGCTATACCTGCAGTCCTGGAATTTCCTGATGGACACCTGAAGCATGCACCAGAGTCTGTTTGGGCTTCTCATTCACCCTCCTGAGGATGACAAACTCACTGCTGGTGCCTGCATCCCTGGTCCAGGGTGGCCAAGAGGTGACTAATTGTAGGAAGTATGGATGTAAGTTGGACATGTGTGTGGGGTGCAGGATGGAGCCTGGATAGCTAAAGAAGGTGAGGGGCCAGTGTTTGATGGAAATTCTGCACCCAAACTGAGGTCATTGTGAAGGTACAGCTTTTAAGGAAGGAGAGAACACGTCTATTTAACAATTTACTAGAATTATTTAAAATACTCAGCCTTTACATATGTAAACATATATTCAATCCCAGGATCCCACAAATACTAGAGGAGCACCTGAGTCACAGTTACTTTCACTCATAATTAATTTGGGCACTAATGCTACATAACTATTGCTCCAAAACTTAGTGGCATGGGATACCCGTCTTATTACACTCATGGATTCTGTACTACAGAAATTCAAACAGAACAGTTTGTCTCTGCTCAACAATGTCTAAAGCCTCAGCTGGGAAGAGTTTGGGCTGGGGTGAGCTCTCTGTTAGTCAGGATTCTTCAGAGAGACAGAACCAACAGGATTTGCATAGAGATACAGTAGGGTAGTTGGTTCACAGGTTTATCGCCACTGAGAAGTCCTATGGCAGGCCTTCTGCAAACTAGAGACTTGATGCTGGATCATGCTCAAGCTCAGTCCAAGTCCTGAAGCCTCAGAACCAAGGAGTCTGGTGGTGTCATTTAGTTTGAGTACACCCGAGTACCCAGGGAAGGGTGTCTGGTATAAGTCTGAACCCCAGAGGCCAATAAGCCTGGAATTCCTACATCCAAGGCAGGAGAGGAATGTGTTCCTCCACAGGGGGAGATACCATTTTACCTTCTGAATTTATCGTCTCCCTTTCCCCAGCTGATAGATAATGCCCACTCACATTAAGGGCAGGTCTCCCCTACCTAGTCAACTCAGACTCACATGCCAACTTCTAGAAACATCCTCTCTGACATGCCCAAAATAATGCTTTACCAGTTTTCTAGGTACTTTTTAATCTGGACAAAGTGATACCTAAAATTAACTGGGAGGCATGCACACTCACTCTTCTGGGCTGTCAGCTGGGTTTTTAGCTGGGGCTCTGACTGCAGCATCTAACACCTCACCCAACTTTCCTCAGGTGGTGGCTGCATAGATGCTGGACCTTTTACATGGGGCAAGTGTCCCAAGGAACAAAGCAGTAGCCCCATGGTCTTTTCTGCATTTTGTGGTTAACAATCAAACCACCAAGCTGTGTAAATTCAGGGGTGGAGATGGGGACTCACTTCTCAATAGGAGTAGTGTATTAAAGAAGGGAAAGGGGCATGTATTTAAATTACCACACAGGTTAGCCATTCTGGTTTTGGATTGGCTTCCAGGAAAGTAGCCAATGATATTTTAAAAGCCATTTCAAGGAAACCCGTAATCCTCTGAAATTTTATAGCTGATACATGAAAGAAATGACTATGTTTCTTAGTAGATTTCTATGAGGTTTTCCTCATATTTGACAAATTCTAAGAAACCAGATGGGGAACCATCTATCCTCCCTGGGGATGTGAGCTCTTGAATAAATGCTTTTCCTTGTTTCCCATTTATTTATTCATTTAGAAATAAAATTCTAAAAATTTATATCATTATCAGTTTTGAATTTTTGAAATAAAAAACTAAAATATCAATAAAACATTTTTGATCAGCCATGCTTATAGGAAAGGTGGAATTATACTTTTCTTTTCTCTCTGTAGAAATGATCACAAAAGTGTTACCTTGGGGAGGTAATAAAGAATATGTGATCAAAAAAGTAGAAGTGTTTCCGATGGTTGCATTATCATATGAGCCTCTTTAATAATATTTGTACACAACAGAAGTTAATCTCAAAGAAGTTCACACATGAACAAGAGCAGTCTGGGAAAACTTCATGGAGATGGGATTTCAGTGGGAAGAAGGAGAGTGGAGGCTTGGGGCAAGGCTGAGTCAACTGGTCCACTCGTGATGGCAGTTACACCTGACCTCAATTTGATTGGCTCAGCTTCTGTGCTGATTGGTTCGTGCTACAGCAGTTGGTAAATGCACTGCATATTATCCCCATCGATTGTAGTGAACAGCATTAACAAAGGCTGAAAAAGAATAATCTTGGCTCATACATCAAAAGGTAAGGAATTTGGACTAGCTTGAGTCCAACTAGGGCAGTTATGAGAAGCATAAATGTTTATAGTAAAACCAGTTGTGAAGGATGTTGAATGGTAAACAAAAGAATTTGGTACATTATCTTGCAAGAAGTGGGGGTTAATGAACCCTTTCAGTAAAGTAATGACAAAAATTTGTATTATATTTTAGGAAAATTATTGCAGTAGTTGAACAAAGAGAAACTAGGAAAATATTCTTAAGAGGTGGTTGTAATAATCCAGGAATGAACTACAAAGTGTGAACTAGAAGAAGTAAGAATTTGAGTTTGTATGTGCATCACTTCCTTAAGTCAAGTTTGGTATTGGTAGCTTATAATGGGTCATATACTAAAGACCTCTCGTGCCCTGTTAAAATGCTCTGATCTTTCCCTTTCCTCCCACGGCTGCAGTGAGGAGCTCTAGTCAACCAGCTTCATGCTGGAGCACCTGAGAATGCTTTTTCTCACTTCCTGTCTCTAGCTTCTCTGATGGCTGGCCAGGATTTCTGAGACAATTCACTGGGTACTCACTCATGTAGACTGTTAACATCCTATAGAACAACCATCAACCACTAGGAATAGGAGCTCTCAGATAAATGCTTTTCCTTGTTTCCCCATCCCATGCTTCTGAGATTCACTTCTGCAAGCTTTCAAAGGTCTATGGGACTAAGTAGTGCTATAGTTTGGATCTGGAAAGTCCCCCAAGTCCCATGTGTTAAAAGCTTGGTTATCAGCTTGGAGTTATTAGAAGGTGGTGGAACCTTTAAGAGGTGGGAGGTGTTAGGTCACTGGGTGTGTCCCCTCGAAGGGGATTGCAGGAAGGTGGTCTTTCCCCCTCTCTCTTTGGTTTCTGGCTGCCATGAGACGGGCAGCTTCCTCTGCCACATGCTCTTGCCATACTGTGCTGCCTCAGCACAGGCCCCAAAGTCTCAGGACCAACTGATGATAGGTGGAAATCTCTAAAATCAAAATAAACCTTTTCATCTTATAAAATGTTTATCTCAGGCATTTGTTACAGTAAGAGAAAGCTGGCCAGCACAGTAGTTACCTACAGACATGGCTACTTAAATCCATTGGCTTTCTTCCTCAGTCTCGAATCTCATCCCTCCAGCCCCCTTCCTGCTCCCTGAGATCACATTCCCAAATAAACCATCCATGCATAAGCCTGAGTCCAATGTTCTACTTTGGGGGAACCCAGGCCAAGATAGAATGGGATTTGCACTTTTAATTTTGAATCCACTATGGTGGAACCTCACATAATATCTGTCCTCTCATGACTCACTTTAATATTCAATAGCTAATATCTGTTTAAATTCTTAATTGTTAAAAATGATTTGAAGAACTGACACAGTCCAGTGTACTCAGCAGTGATTTTCAGCCTATAGAGAGCAATTTAAATACTGGAAAGAACAAAGAACTTAGTCATAAAATTTAGGCTGGAGCCACACTACCTACTTAATGAGTGACTAATGGCAAACCACGTACTTAGTATCCCCACCTGTAAAACAGGGAAGTTAGTAATCCAATAGGATTCTCAGTATTCCAGTAGGATCCTGTGCGATGAGCATTTGCTAATTGCTAATTTGAGCACTTAGCTGCCATTCTCCCTTCCTCTTGGTCACACATCCTTAGTTTTGTATGGATGGATATTCATCTCCCCTTAATTGATGCCTTACTTACTACACTCAGCTCCAGGGTAGGCCTTGATTAACTTATCTAAAGAGACTTTTTAACTATTTCTTGCCACTTTCCTGGTCACAGTGAGAGGGGAAAAGAAAGGAGAAATTAGTTAGGAGATTCAGAAATGAACTCCCTCTCTTTTCTAGGACAGCAATCAAATGAGACCAGCATGCAACTCCTGGAAACTGCCAGAATCTTGTGGCTCTAAAAGGTGCCAGCCTAAAGATACAGCAGAAAAAAGGAAGGTGACATTACTACACTTCTGAGGCAAGCCACATACACAGTTCATGTGACCTCTGATCTTTCCAGATAAGTGAGTCATTAAATATTTTATTGAGACCAGTTTGAGGCAGGCTTTCTCTTACCTGGTATAGAAAGACTCACTGGATAGAGTGTGAAAACAAACTTAGTAACTTGAAAATCACCACAAAATATTTCTTTTTATTATTTTTATTACTATTAATTAATAACAAGAATACCAGAGGTCCATGAAGAAGTTTGAAAAATTTTTCTAAGCTTTTATTTTAATTTAATTATCTCCTTTTTAGAAAAAATTTAATCCCTGCCTCACAGTATGTTCAGAAATAGATCCCAACTAGAAAAATTATGTGTATATAAAAAGAAACAATTGAAAAACTATAAAAATGAGTGAGCTTCAACATATATATATGTGTGTGTGTATATATATATATATATACATAAGTCACCAAAGAAAAGAATGCCAAAGTTGACTACATAAAAATAAAAATACAGAAGTTGTTATTTGGCAAAAAAAATTCCAACATAACAGGATGTTAAAATGTAAATAATAAACTAGGGAAAATAGTAGAAACTTATATGGCAGATCAGGGTTGGTATTCTCTATATACAGAGTTCTTATAAATCAATAAGAAAGAGAAAATCTCAACAGAAAAATAGGCAAGGGGCAGAGGGTGTAGCCAGTGAAAAAGCACTTACCTAGCATGCGTGAGGTCCTGGGTTCATCTCTGGCACCACACACACAAAAAAATAGATTTAACCACAAAATTCAAAGAGAATATGAAAAAATGCCAAATTTAAGATCAAAGTCAAAGGCCATCAGGTTTTAAAAGGTAATTAACAATTATAACTAACATATATTAAGTGCCAGGCACTATAAGAATTATCTTACACAGATGTATGTATAAGAATGATCATTGTAGAGTTAAAGAAAGGAACTAGATGTCAACAATAGTAAGTTGGTAAACACACTATGATCTATTCTTGTACTTGAATACATTAGGGCCATTAAAAAAGATCAGCTAGGTCTTTCGGTGTTACTGTGAAAAGTAGTACGAACTGTTAATGAAGGCTATCAAGCAAAGTACAGAATAATTACATTTATATTAAAATGCATAGTAACATGTGTATTTAAATTCTGGAAATAGGTGGGTATAGAGGTTCACGCCTGTAATTCCAGCTACATAGGAGGTGAAGAAGAGGATTGCAGTTTGAAACTGGACCAAGCGAAAACAGAAGACCTTATGGGAAAAATAACCAAAACAGAAAGAGGGCTGAGGGGTGTGGCTTAAAGTAGTAGAGGCCCTGCCTAGCACGTGTGAGATCATGAGTTTAAAACACAAGTACAAAAACTCTGGAAGCAACTGGTTATCTTTCTGGTGTAGGATTACATAAAGATCATTAATGTAATTAATGTAATTGTAATGTGTTTTACAAAACTCATGTAATACAAAAATATTTTTATTTTACAATCAAATCAGAGAGAAATGCAGGAAGGAGGGAAAGGAGGAAGGAAGGAGGTGGGAGGAAGAGGAAAGAAGGAAAGGGAGAGGGCAGAAAGAAGGGAGATAAAGAGGGAGGGAGGGAGGAAAGAGGGAAAAAGGGACACGGGAGGGCTTTCCAGGGAAGTTTGAGAGGAGAAAGTAACTTCCTCAATCAACAAACTACCAATGGAGCCATTTCGCAGGGAACACCCAGCGAGCAGAGGGATTTAGTTTCTTACACTTATTCTCCTAGTCTAAGCTTCTGCCGAAGCTGTTCAGAACTGTCTCCTTGAAAAAACTAAGCTGTTGCCACCATTGATGTGCCAGGGTCTGGCTTGCAGGGCAGCAGCCTCCTCCTTCCCCTCCACTGCCAGCCAGGGGTTTCTTGTGCCTGGTCCCATCCCTCTCCAGCCCTTTGGACTTACCTCTGGACTAAGCTGATAACACGTCAACCTTGTTATGAATGACCAAAGTCTGATATGACCCTATGAACTAATAACACCTTTGCTGAGTTGTGTCTCCCGCCCCCAGAAACTGGAGTTTGTAGTCTCAAGATAACAAACCACAGAATCAATTACACAAACAAATAAACCTTAGGCTCCCTTTTTCTATGTCCTGTGATTAACTTGGAGGAATTAAGAGAACATTCTCTTGGGCAAATCCTAGCCCTGTACAACAGAAAGTCTCAGTTTGTAATTGTTCAGAAAAAAAAAAACTGAAGCTTAGAAAGGCTTCAATTCCCCTAAGCCTACAACAAATATGCTTTAGCACCAATATTAGAAGCCAAGCCTGGGGGCATAGGGGACCTCTGGACCTCAGGCCACATGATATCCAGTGGGCTGCATGATATCCAGTCTGCCACATCATATCTTTGACTGCCAGGTGTAGGATTTCAGAACTTGAGGGATCTGTAAATAGTGAACTTTAACACCTTGACTCTAAATAGAGAATCAAAAATGAAGAGGTGGCACTGAGCATTTTTACCATAATACCTGTGTTGTCAGTGTCAGTAGTGTCCCAATGCCATATAATCAACATTCATTCATCAAATATTTGTTGAACCTATCAGTATGCAAGGACTGAGAGCAGCAAAAAATAAAAACACGCTACAGTAGCAAGGGATCATGGGGACCATGTGACCTAGCAATAATTTTGAAGCCACCCATTCCTATCCAATCAGTCTGGTCCTACCTAGATCCCTGGCCCGTGGTCTTGATAATACTTGTACAGAGAATTACTACATTTTGCAACCAAAATGCTCAGTTTACTGAGGACCTTTTGGCATCCAATCAACTCTTGGATGCAAATCCAGTGAACATGGTGGGGATGGCATGGATAATCTCAGTTATGAATTTAAGAAGCTTCTATCTTTCACATTTGCCCTGGAATCTCAGCATCCTGACCATCACTCACAGTAATTCTGCCAAGATGGACAAGATGGATCACCACTTAGTTACCAAGACCCATCCTAATCCCTGGCACAAGTATAGATAATCCCTATAGCTCAGCACAAAGGCAGCTAGTCAATTGTAGTTACAAAGAAAGCACAGCTACATGTTGAGACTCTCAAAATGCCACATCTTATGAATAGTGTGACTGAGAATGGGCTTCCTTGTGTCAGAATGGTCACTGGTATATGTCTTTACAAAGCATTTAGGGAAGCCCCAGGGTATACTGTCTTTGGTGCCATCTCCATTATGTTGCCAGTGTGTTTCAATTTGTGACAAGGACATTGCATTGAAGCCAAGGACAAAGGAAAGCATCCTGGCTAGTGTTCCATCTGTTTTCTGTAGTCTCTGAAATTATCTTCATTAACAAGATGGGTGAACTCCTGTCTCTACCATAGATTCATATTACACAGAGATGGTGCCAGGCACATTTTTAGAAATCTGGGTGACAGACCAGCCACTTAAAATCATCAATATGGAAGGAAGTTCAACATTTAGATAGAAAGGAAATGACACCTGAACTTCCAAATGATACTAAAAGTAACTCAAAAATGGATCATAAGTTCAAGTGAAAACTGGAAAACTATACAACTTGTAGAAGAAATTGTAAAAGAAAATTTTTGTTTATGCATGGACACAAAAATATGATCCATAAATGAACAACTGATAAACTGGACTTCACAAAATTAAAACCTTTTGCTAAGTAAAGGATACCTAAAAGAATGAAGTAGAAGCTATATACTGATAGAAATTACTGTACATCACATGCTGGTAAAGGATTTGTACTCAGAATATAACACAAACTCTTCAAAACTCAATAGTAAGAAAAAAACCACTCAATTAAAAAATGAACAAAAGATTTAAACAGACATTTTACTAACAAAGATTACACAATGGCAAGTAAACACATGAAAAAGATTCAACATCATTGGCTACTTAGTAAAATGCCATTTTAAACCTCAATGGGATACCACCACACACCTGTTCAGTATAATGGCTAAAATTTTAAAATAAATAAGAATTCACAATACCAAGTGCTGACGAGAAAGCAGAGTAAGTAGAACTCTCATGTATTTCTGAGAATGCAAAATGATTCAGTCTCTGTAAAAAATAGTTTGGTAGACTTTATTAAGTTAAACACAGACTTACCATATAGCCTACCAATCCTATCCACAAGTAGGAAAATGAGAACACATTCACATAAAAACCTCTGCATGAATGTTTATAGTGGTTCTCTATCCACACTCAGCCCAAACTGGAAGCAACCTAAATGTCCTTAGTGGGTTCATGGATGAGTCTTGGTACGTCCACACAATGAAATACTTTTCAGCACTGCAGGCCACGATATGGATGAATCTTGAAGGCATTACACTTAGCAAAATAACCCTGACACAAAAGCTTAAATATTATATGATTCTATCATATAATGTTCTGGAAAAAGCAAAATTGTAGGCATGGAAAGCAGATCAGTGGTTGCCAGGAGAAGTGCAGAGAATAAGAGGGAGGGCAAGGAGTTTTCTGGGGACACAGAATTGTCCTGTACCTGGTTCAGTGGTAGTGGTAGTGGTGACTATAGTTGTTCCCCCTTATCCACATGGGATACATTCTAAGACTTCCAATGGATGCCCGAAACTGTGGCTAGTATTGAATTTCATATATATTATGTTTTATCCCAGGTATACTTATCTATGATAATTAGCCACAGTACACAGTAAGAGATTAATAACAATAGTTAACAATAAAATAGAAAAACTATAACAATACATTGTAATAAAACTGCCACCATCACTATTCTTGTACTTTGGGGTCATTGTTAAGTGATATAAAGCCTATTTGAACATAAGCACTATGACCCCAATATAGTAGAAGGGTAGTAAGTAACCAAGAAGTGGTCAATGTATTGTTAATTTCTGGAATTTTCTGCTTAATATTTTCTGGACAGTTGTTAACTGCAGGTTACTGAAATCATAGAAAGCAAAAATCACAGATAATGGAGAACTGTTTGCATGATTTTATGTGTGTGAAAAAATTCATAGAACTGCATATCAAAAAGGGCCAATCTCACTATATTTAAACTTTAAAAAATTTTAAAGGTGTTGCAAAGAGTATTTTATGGCAGAGCTTCAGCAAGATCTCACATTTATCTCCCACAGGAGAGCAACAACAGTTAATAAAGCATTGTGCTTCCCTCCCTTTTCCCAGGAGTTTGAACTATCAGCCAAGATACTGAGATAGGAAGGCAGTAAGTTGTGGGCCAAGAGTTTCTTTTTAATAAATGGCAGCATAACAAAATGTGTCACTGTGGCCAAGGATGTGGGGTCACATACATAATGGCCATACAGTCCAGGATTTCATCAGCTCCAGCTGTGCACCTGCCCAGACTCCAACGCAGAACTGGAGCACCACCCAAAAGGCTGGCCCTCACTCTGTGGACCTCACCCAGGGAGTGCCTCACATTAAGTGATCAGGAAATCAGCTTACAGTCTCCAGTGGGGGCATCTGAAGCTTGTGTCCACTGAGATTAGTAACAGGGATTTTTTTTTTCCACCACTTGTGCCTCTGAAAATGAAATGCAAGATGAGATCAACTTAGATTTTGTCAAAAATTACAGGCATCTAGGCATTTGTCAAAACTGTACATACAAAGAGTGAAATTTAATTAATTTAAAAATTAATTGAAAGAATCCTTAGGGAAAATCTTATCTCAAATTGTAACTAAAGATAAATTTTAAGCAAGTAGCTCATGTCTTTTTATTTATCTGGTCCCAAATTAAAGTGATGAGTAGCAAGAATATATATACCAGAAAGCTGTTTTTTTCTGTGCTTTGATTTATTACAACAAACAATGGTACTTCTGACAGAAAATACAAGTCTACATAGAGGTAAAAAATGTTGGAGTTGGGAGGTTGGGCCAAAGGTTTAGGAACCTCAGCACTAATTTTCTGTTTATATATTGCACAGCTGTCCTGTCACTAGGGTACTATTTTCCATGCTTGCAGACAGTTTAAAGAATAAACCCTAACAGTGACGAGCTAAGTAAAATCCATAATGGCAACCATAGATGATACCAAAACTCCCCTGCGGGTAGCAGATGCCTGGAGGGTCATGATAACTCTGGGAAAATTATTAACCAGTCTGTTTTTCCATGAATCTTGAGGTGTGAGTGGATTTTCTCAAAAGCTCCAGGCTGCTCCAGGGAAGCAGTCCCCTAGCAGCCATCATGGGTAGACATCTGCTATGCTCTGGCTGGTATGAGGGAATTCTCTATAAAATGGTGGATAGTTTAGAGAATAAGTTCATATGGTTCATACAGCACATTGTGTCTCTGTTAATTTTATCAACAGAAATACTATAAATGATCCAATGAACAAATAAAATCATAAATGTGATGTCTTGGCTTCATATAAGGCTAATAGCCAGCACCCTTCTGGTTTGCTTTATCTTCAGGGTTCCCAAGAGTACATGGGTCTTCACTTGCTCATCTAAGGTCAATGCTAGGTTCAGATGTTTTCTAAAGTACTTTCTGATCTCTGAAGAATTTAATTTCCTGAGTTGATTGGGCAGTTATTCCCCATCCACTTCAAGTGTCAAGAAGTTGACATCTCAAGATAGTCTCCCTTTGTCAGTCACATAATTTGCGAATCCTACCACGGCCATCCTGGAAAGTAATCCTAGGAACAGGTTTTTCTGCGGCAAATCCAATCATTCCTGGGTATGTTTGACTCTGACACAATATTCTACCAGGTCTTAACACTGGCTGTCTGAAGTGTGAACTGGGGCCATCACTGAGTGATCTACTTCTCTGACGGAAGAGTTTTTCACCCAGGATGGCTCCAAGTTGGGTGAAAATATGTTTGTAGGCAATCAATCTGCCCCATTGTTATCCCTTTCCCAGGACCCAAAGCATAGCTGTCACAGTTTGGGAAAGCAAGAATTGCACAACGGTGTTTAGACACCAGTAATCCTTGTTGGTGAGGAGGGGGTTGACAAGTGCCAGAGTTGGTTTAAATGCACGTTTTACAATTGCCTAAGTGGGCAAGAACTGAACCAGGCCCATCTCTGACTTGGAGCAGTTTTCTGAGATTTAATGGGAAAAGCCACATACACTACACTTTCAAAAACAGAAAAAGGATTCAGCCTCAGATGGATCCGAATCAGTGCTTTCTACATAAAATAATGGTTCCATTCTCTGTTTTCAAGTGAACAGCAGTGAGGAGTTATTCCTAACTTGTTTAGAATCGTTACTTTTCTAGGCAAATGTTAGGGTTTGCATCTGGGTGTCCCCCCAAAGGCCCCCAGCCTCTAGGCCCCACCCCTTTAAGAGGTGGGGCTTAGAGGGAGGAAGTGAGGTCATCAGCGCAACACCTCGAAGGGGATTGTGGGACGCGAGTCTTCCTCATTCTTTCTCTTTGGTCCCTGGGAGGCTAAGCCGTGTGCCTCCTGCTGCCTCGGAGACATACTGTGCCCCCACAGGCCGAAAGCCACAGGACCAATCAGTGGTGGGCAGGAACCTGCAAAACTGTGAGTTCAAGTCAACCTTTCCTGCAGAGCCTGGTCTCTGGGAAGCTCCCTAACACAGCAGGTCTCTGATTTCCCCCGCAGACATTTTCTCCATAGGCGCTGCCCTTTGCCACCCCCTGCCGTCTCATCCCTTCCTTTCTCTGTTGAGACCTAAAAGCTGTGTGCCAGGTGACACCCTGTAATCTCAACACCCAAGAGTTACCGCTTGGAAGGAGCGCGGGCGCTTCCTGTCCCCTCCGGGCTCCACCTCGCACGTGCTTAGCTCCACCCAGCTAACGCTGGGGCTCCACTCAGCAGCGCCTTCTCACTTAGGATAATGTGGACGGACAGGCATTCCGTAGAAACGGAACTTGGAATTTTTAACGTGGATCTCTTCCTGGGCTAGCAGTATGCGGTCCGCTTCTCTCTGTCGATGCTGGGCAGCCCCGCAATCGCAAGGGGTCACAGGCAATATTCCACAAGTGCCCTGTGTGGCGAAGCTAGGATGCTATGAAACTTGTGGGGGTGGGGAAGGAATGCACGTGCCACCTGTGATCGTTTCAGTTGACGATGCTGTACCATTGTAAGTGGAGGTACAGCTCACTTAATTTTATTTTTGAGAAAGCGGTGAAGGACATAAAAGTATACTATTAAATATGACATTTTCAGTAGGCTCAAAAACATCTTTTATCAAATTAAGAAAATTCTCTTCTACTCTAGTTTGCTATTTTTCCTTTTGTGTTTTACCTACAGGCATTAAAATGTTAATGTGTTGAACTATCTTTCAGTAAAGCGTACTTGTTCATATTTGTGCAAGCACACACACATATATATACATACACATGCACACACATACATACACACATGGCCAAACAGGCTTATGTATATGGTCATGAATATATATACATATATATACACATATATAGCACAGAATCATATGTATATGAATATATATTCACAAATTACTGTTTTTTAATTTGGGTTTTTTAAAAATAAAATTATAAAAAAATTTTAGACATATAAGGAACAAGTGTGTTTCCCTCTAGAAATTATTATTATTATTATTATTATTATTATTATTATTTTGTGATACTAGGAGTTTAACTCAGGGCCTTGTGCTCGCTAGGTAGGTGTTCTACCACTTAAGCCACTCAACCAACCCTGGACTCCTGAATTTTAAAACAATGAGATTTAAGATATTTTTTCAGATAAAATACTGTGGACCTGAAGTAATAATTATGTAAATATATGAAGATGGGTATGCAACTAAATAGATAAAAACTAAAATTGTTATTTCTAAAGTATTTATTTGTTTATCCTTTGTAATGATCACAATGGCCAGAATTTTACAAGAATGCTGCTAATTAATGAATAGTTTATTTGTAGATCTGAACAATGTGGACTTAGAGTCATTATTTATTTTGCCACTACATTCATAATTAAGATTGCTATGTAATTTAATTTCTTGCATTTTTCTTAGCTGGCTTAGATATTGACAACCTCCATAATACCCTTTTCTTCACAATTTGGCCAGACATTTGGATCTATCACAGGAAAAAATTAAATTTTCATTTACCATAATAAGAAAAGTCTAAAATAGATAAGTCACAAAAATAGCATTGTAAGCCATTATTGAAAAGTAAAAGAAATATCAGGAAAAACATCTGAAACGTTTGAAAGTGGTTGTTAGTCTCTAGGGAAGAAAGCAATAAAATGGAAACTGCTTACCCTTGTTTTGTTTGTGAAAATAATAGATTTAGTATTATTTATTTATTTATTTATTTTGGTGGGACTAGGGTTTGAACTGAGGGCTTTTTGCTTGCAAAGCAGGCACTCTCCTGCTTGAGCCATACCTCCAGTTCAGTTTACTCTGGTTAGTTTAGAGATGGGGTCTCATGAACTATTTCCCTGGACTGGTCTGGAACAGGGATCTTCCCAATCTCAGCCTCCCAAGTAGCTTGGATTGCAGGATTATTGGCGCCCAGCATAGTATTACTTTTGATTTATTTATTTTTTGCTGGTGGTACTAGGTTTAAACCCAAGGCTTTTTGCTAGGTAGGTGCTCTATCACTTGAGCCACACCTCCAGCCCTTTTTTGCTTTAGTTTTTTTTTAGTTAGGGCCTCACATTCTTTGCCTACCTATGCCTCCAGCATAACTGGGAGTACAGGCATGTGCCCCTTTTTAAACTAAGACTATAAAGCCATTTTGCACCCTCAAATCTTTTTTTTTTAATACCAAGTATGCTACTTTGATAAGAGTTAAAGAAAAATTTAATCTCACAAGATTTAGAGACATTTTTTGGTATCTATTCTATTTTGAAACCTTTGACATTTCCTCTTAGGTTTCATTTCTCCCTTGTTTGATCTGGACTTCATTTTCCCCAGAGAACATATACAAAAGTCACGGGTTGTTTGTTTAAGTTTTTCCCAGCTAGTATATTTTGCACTTCCTTGTCTCTGAACATATGAGAGTTCTTCCTCCTACCCTGTGCTTGCTGAAATACTGGTTTTCCAGCAAGTGAATATTGGAAGACATTTTTAACCTTTTATTAGAAAGCATGCAATAACACTCTGTTTATAGTCATCTTTAATCCCATGAAAGACTTCTGGTCTGGTGGCAAAATTCTGTAGAGATCATCTACTAGTTATTTTTTGGCATCCAGTTGATGTGAAACTCTGTGGCTTTGAGTTGACAGTTAGTTCAGAACTTTTGGTGTTGAGAGCGATCCTTAAGTGAGAATACAATCACAGCATGCCCTAGACCCAGTCTGGGCAGACCAGGAAGGGGCTGGCCCTTTATTTATGATGGCCTACCCTCTGCTGTTCCATTTCATGGTTGACTCTGGAGAGTCAGCATTGTATCTCTTCCACTTGTAGAATAATCTTTTTATAACAATTGAGACTGAGAGAAGGTAAGTAGAACACCATGGTGAAAGAGGTTCTTTGTTGAATTTTATTGTTATTTACATTGGCAAGTGAGTCCTTTTTTCCCGTTAAAAAAGTGTTAGTTTTGTAGAATTTTTTACAAAATTGCTGCTGTTTGCACATTATTTTACCTTGTGACTTAAGTCTGGAGGTGGTTACATTTTCTCTAAATTAAATTTTTGTATTTAATCAGCACTTCCTCTTAATTGGAGCAGATTGTTATTTTCTCTTTTGTTATCCTTGTTATTGTTGATAACATTTTAAAAAGTGTAAAGCAGTAGTTTTTAGCTTGCTGAGTTACTTTTGATGGAGAATAGCAGCACAAAAGAAGGTTACTATCTTGGATCTTCGGGAAAAGTAAAGATCAGGATGTCAACTCTGAATAAATCTGATTCTTTCTGTTTTTCTCGTTAAACTTTTTCAATAGTTCCAGGCTATACCTTTTAATTGTGGGGGATGGTGATGGTGTTTAGAGGCCAAGCTGAATGAATGAATTGGAGTAAGGAAAGAGCTTTTTGGAAGTGAGGAGGCTGAGGAGCTGGGTAGGTCATGCTGTTAACTCTTAGGATATGATGTGGATAAAGGATGCAAAAGGAAGGAGATTGAGCCAGGTGCTAATGATCCTTAAGGATTTAGGAGACTAGGGAAT
Source organism: Castor canadensis (assembly GCF_047511655.1). Lineage (NCBI taxonomy): Eukaryota > Metazoa > Chordata > Mammalia > Rodentia > Castoridae > Castor > Castor canadensis. The sequence continues at coordinate 50,072,639 of NC_133393.1, forward strand.
CCCAATGGTGATAGCAGCAGGATAATGAGTAGGGTCGTATTGGGTGGTGTGAGCTTTGAAAGAGCTGGGAGTCTTAAAGAAAAGAAATGCTTTCGAAACTTTTAGACTTTGCAGTGACGTGTATCATCAGAGAGAAGCATCCTCTGCATTAGAGAGCTGTGGGAGAAGTGGTGTCCCCAGGAAACAGCTGGGCTCTAGCCCAGGGTCAGAAGGTAAAGGGGAGGTTCCAAGAGTCTTCCCAGGCACTGTGTTCCAGAGGGCACAAGGGAAGTGTTCAGGGGTGTGGGAAGGTGGGGACAGGTTGGATGAGAGCATGTCCATTGCTTGTGGAGTTCACGAGGATGAGGGTTCATGGAATGATGGAGCTGCAGGGATGAGGTAGGATAGGATTGGTCCTAATGGAAGATGGCTGACTCAAGTTGAATGCAGTATAGTTAGGAGAAGACCTCACTGTGCTTTAACTGAGACACCAAGAAGGCAATTTTTACTTAGCCCTCCTCAGCTGCATACAGTTCCTCCAATCTTGTTTCCCACAGCAGGGTCCACATTGCTTCTGTGAACTTTAGCATTGACACAAGGTGCACTCAGCAAATTACTGCATGAATGATTCCTTAGGAAGAGGTAGGGGACAGCAGCTAGCAAGGGCTTGCCCTGCCTGTAACATTTCTGGGAACCAGGGCTAGCATCACTACCCTCCAGGAATATACATGCTAGAACTTCCACTTGGCTTTTTCCCCTTGCTTACATCCTTCAGGGAGGAGAGTAATGCAGCTGAGGAGGTCAGGCCCAGCCTGACCCACCAGGGAGGACATTTTCCTCTCAAACTCATGAACCCAGGCCCATGCTTTCCCAGTGCTCTGGCTCTTGCATGTCTCTGCTTGACCAGGCACCTGGACAGATAAAGGTTTGCCCTGCAGACCAGCCGTCTCCACGTGCAGCTCCCAGAACCGAGTCCTGCACTGCCCAGTAGCCATACATGGCATCTCCATTTAAATTAACTGAAGTAAAAGGGAAACACGAAACACTCCTGCCTTGGTGACACTAGCTGCATTTCCAGTGCTCAGTGGCCTCACGTGGTTGGTGACTTCACCGGGTCAGCACAGCGACAGAACCTTTCCATCATGGCAGAAAGTTCTATTGTGAAGCTGCTGTGTGGGTTCTAACTGAGGTTTCTTTCCTTATTGCCATAGAATCCAGGAATTAGCCCGGAACCCCGAGGAGAGAGGAAGGAACTGGGCCTTGGGACTTAGGCTGCGCTGACTGGCAGGCATGGCGCAGTACAAGGGCACCATGCGGGAGGCCGGCCGGGCCATGCATCTGATCAAGAAGCGCGAGAAGCAGAAGGAGCAGATGGAGGTGCTGAAGCAGCGCATTGCCGAGGAGACCATCATTAAGTCCCAAGTGGACAAGAAGTTCTCTGCTCACTACGACGCCGTGGAGGCCGAGCTGAAGTCCAGCACAGTGGGCCTGGTGACCCTGAATGATATGAAGGCCAAGCAGGAGGCCCTTCTGAGGGAGCGGGAGATGCAGCTGGCCAAGAGGGAGCAGCTGGAGGAGCGCCGGCTGCAGCTGGAGATGCTGCGCGAGAAGGAGTGCAGGCGCGAGCGCAAGCGCAAGATTTCTAACCTTTCCTTCACGCTGGATGACGGCGATGGCTATGAGGACGACGAGGGTGGCACGGCTGAGGCCAGCAAGAGCAAGAACCTGGGCAAGAATCCCGACGTGGACACGAGCTTCCTGCCCGACCGCGACCGTGAGGAGGAGGAAAACCGGCTGCGGGAGGAGCTGCGCAAGGAGTGGGAGGCCAAGCGCGAGAAGGTGAAGAGCGAGGAGATGGAGATCACCTTCAGCTACTGGGATGGCTCGGGCCACCGGCGCACCGTGCGCATGAGTAAGGGCAGCACGGTGCAGCAGTTCCTGAAGAAGGCTCTGCAGGGGCTGCGCAAGGACTTCCGCGAGCTGCGCGCGGCCGGCGTGGAGCAGCTCATGTACATCAAGGAGGACCTCATCCTGCCCCACTACCACACCTTCTACCACTTCATCGTCACCAAGGCCAGGGGCAAAAGCGGGCCGCTCTTCAACTTCGACGTGCACGACGACGTGCGGCTGCTCAGCGATGCCACCTTGGAGAAGGATGAATCGCACGCAGGCAAGGTGGTGCTGCGAAGCTGGTACGAGAAGAACAAGCACATCTTTCCCGCCAGCCGTTGGGAGCCCTACGACCCCGAGAAGAAGTGGGATAAGTACACCATCCGGTGACCCTGGCATCCATCCACCTGCCTGGGGAGGGCACTTGCCAAAATAGGAGACAAGCAGATCTCCAGGCCCTTTAACTGCTAACTTACTTTGGCAACCTTCATTTTCCCCTGAAATTTAATAAAGACAGAAGGTTCCCATTATGCAAATTTGGTCATTCTTTGGTTGCTTGGTTGGTTTTCCAGAGTATTTTAGGTGTTGCTATGAGGTTCATGGCATGGCTCTGTTGTGCTCCATTGGGACCACGGCTGGGCATCCAATGTGATGAAATGAGGGGCGCATCTTTGGTCAAGTGGCTTTGAGCATGGACTTCGGAGCCAGATTGAATGGGCTTCCCTACTCAGTTTCTTTCTTACTGTGTAGTTTTGAGCAAGCTTATTAAACCCCAGTGATTCAGTTTCCACTCCTGTAAAAGGAAATAACTGTAGCCCCTACCTCATAAGGCCAACATGAGAAGTAAATAAATTCATATTTGCAAAGCACTTACAACTCAAATGTCTGCTATGATGCTTCTTGCCTTGGTTGCTTTATTTAAAGGATTGCTACCACCCATTCTAAGATGTCTGAGGGCAGGGTGGACCTGTCCATCACTGGTCCCAGGATCAGTGGTTGGGAGCTGGGAGGAGGCTCACAAAGGCAGTTGAGCATCCCACCTGTGCATTATTTAGCCCCTGAGTTTAAGAGGATAGGAAGCTGCTGTGTGCCTTATAGGGTCAGTACTATCAATTTCCTTTCTGCCGAAAATTCCAGTATGACTCCATGTGGCACTGTTACAGATCCTATCTTTAAATTTTTTATATTTTATTTCCTGTTGACTTAATTTTTATTTTAAAAAATATTAAGATAGTACTTATCTTGATTACTGAATTTTTATGTGTTCTCTTCCCCTTAACCTTAAAGCCCAAGGCAGGTGTCCGTTCATCTAGTCCCAGCATCGAGTGTAGGAGGGACACTTCTTAGAGTGTCCCACTTCATAAACAAGAACTTCCATGGAGCATTAGCCTTCTAGAGTGCTGAGTTCCAAGCTTAGGATCACTGGACAAACTTAAATTTCTCAATTCCCAGTCCATTTCCAGAGCTAGACCTCAGGGGACAGAACAAGTCATAAGTATGTTTCGAAGCTTCCTGGGAACTCGATGTGCAGTCAGGTTGTAGAAAAAATGCTCAGTGGTTGCCTTCTCCCCACCCCCTCTGAGTTTTCCTGAACCAGCAAGCATACCTGGGTCAGGGCCCATGACTCGCTCTGACTCACTTCATTGGAAACAGATCCATCCTACCTGAGGTAAGACCCTGGACCAGCCTCAACACTTGGAAGCTTGTTAGAAAGCAGAATCTCAGGCCTCACCCCAGATCTGCAGAATCAAAATGTGTGTTCCAACAGGATCCCCAGGTGATTCATATGCTCATGCAGGTTTCAAAGGCCTCTGGCTGGCCAAAGGTCTGCTGTCTAGTCAGAACCTCAACATGTCAGCTCAGGACCAACACCTGAGGGCTGCTAAAAGAACTCTGCCTCTTGGACTGCAGCTCCAAGCCATGTCTCTAATCCAGCTTTAACTTAAAAGTTGAGGTGCTGACTATAATTGAATTCCTGCATCTGTTTCTTTTTTATTATTATATGTTGACATTATAATTATATAAACTTATGGGATGCCAAGTTGTGTTAAAATTTTTGATACAGCGTGGAATGATTAACGTATCATCTCAAATATTTAGCTTTTGGGGTTGAGAACATGAGAAATTTACTGTGTAGTGGTATTGAAATGTGCATTACTCAACTATTCTATTCATGTTGTGCAGTTGACCTAAAAAATTCAGATTTATTTCTCCTATCTGTAACTATTCCTCATTCCTTTCCCACTCAGTCTTTAGAAACAACCATTCTACTGTTTCTGCGAGTTCAGTTGTTTTAGATTCCACATAATAAATGAGAACACAATATTTATCTTTCTATGTTTGGCGTATTTCACTTAGGATAACATTCTCCAATCTATTCACATTGTCACAAATGAAGTTTCTTCCTTATTAAAGGCTAAACACACACACACACACACACACACACACACATTTTCGTTATCTTTTCATCCCTTGTTGGGCATTTAGGTTGAGTCCATAAACAGATATTGTGAATAGTGCTGCAATGAACTTGAGAGTGCAGACGTCTCTTCCACAGACAAATTTCAATTCCTATATATATATACATATATATATATATATATATATATTCCAAAAGTGGAATCCTGTAATAATTCTACTTTTAGCTTTTTGAGAACCCTCTGTACTGTTTGCTACAATGGTTGGGAGACTAATTTACATTCCCACTAACTATTCAGTGATTCCCTTTTCTCAACATCCTCATCAACATTTTTCGTCTTTTGTCTTTTTGATAAATGGCCATCCTCATGTGTGAGATGAAATCTTCTTGTGCTTTTAATTTGCGTCTCTGTGATGATTAGTTATAATGAGCATTTTTCATATATGTGTTAACCATTTGCATGTCTTTTTTGAGATGTCTATTCATGACACTTGCCTATTTCTTAATTGGATTATTTGAGGGGTTTTCCACATACACTTGAAATCTTTATATATTTTGTATATTAATTCTTTATCCGATGTATGACTTACAAACATTTTGTTGTAGTCTGTAGGTGACCTCATCTCTCTTTGATGTGCAGAAGCTTTTTATTTTGATACAATCCCATTTTTCTCTCTTTGCTTTTATTGCCTGCAATAAGATATTTTTAAAAATCATTGCCCAAACCAGTGTCATGAAGTTTTTCCTGTGTGTTTTCCTCCAGTAGTTTTGCAGTTTCAGGTCTTATGGTTAAGCTTTTAATCCCTTTTTTTGGGGGGGGGTGAAGTGGTACTTGGGTTAGAACTCAGGACTTCACATTAGCTAGGCAGGCAACTCTATTGCTTGAGCCATGCCTCCAGTCCTTTTTAGTCTGGCCATTTTTGAGATAGGGTCTTACTTTTTGCCTGCTAGCCTGAACCATGATCCTATTTACTCTTCCCACTGTAGCTGGGATGCCAGGTGCATGCCAAGACACCTTTTCTGTTGAGATGGGATCTCTTGAACGTTTTCCCCCAGGCTAGCCTCAAACAGCAATCCTCCCAATCTTAGGCTCCCAAATAGCAAGGATTACAGGTGTGAAGCCCTGCAGACAGCTGTCTTTAATCTGTTTTTAGTTGATTTTTCTATTTGGTATGAGAAAGGGGCCCAATTTCATTTTTTTGCATGTGGATGCATTTCTTTTTTTTTTTGCAGTATTGGGGTTTGAACTCAGGTCTTTGCACTTGCTAGGCAGACACTCTACAGCTTGCTTTAGCCACACCTCCAGCCCTTGTGGATGCATTTCTTAATTGTTTTGGTACTATTGAGAACACTTAGCTTCCACTACACATTATACAAAAAACTGTGGCATAAGCATGCCTGTTTCTCTGTCTCATAAAAGACTAGAACTAAGTTTGCCATAACATCAAGGACTCAGGCTACTTCTATTTTGTTTAATCATATGTGGCTTCCAGATTCATAAAAGTTACTTCATAGTGGAGGGGGTACATTCAAGTATGATATATTTGCTATATTGTAAGAACTTTTGTAAATGCCACAGTGTATCCCCACCCAGCACAACAATAAAAAAAGTTACTTCATCATCCAATATGATGGTACCACTCTAACCATCACACCCACATCCCGGAAAACAGAAAGAAGAGGAGAAAGAAAGTTCAAAACATTTGGAACGGCCGTCTCTTAGGGAAGAGTCCTGTAAACTCATGAATAATCCATTGGTTGAGATCTCATTTGCCAGACCCTGTTTACCTAGCCACACTTAGCTTCAAGGGAAGCTGGGACATTGGGTTTTTATTTTTGGAAGCCAAATTCTATTACTGTGAAAAAAGCAAATTCATAGATAAACACAGTTTCCTGACATAGTGCGTTCCTTTTGCTACAAAAATATCTAAGGGTTGCCTTAACCCATCCCACACTTAGCACACTCTGTTCTCAGGGAAGGGAGACCACCACAAGATCCCCAATAGTTAGGGTGACTTGTAGCCCTCTCCTTCAACTCTGTGGGTGTCTCTGTGTCATCAGCTACTTATAAACTAAATGAATGGCATTGTGCCCTTACATACCTGATGTGCAACAGTGGAGCAAATTAAACCATGAAGAAAGGGGGATGGAAAACATGAGCAATAGCATTCATTCTGTGGCCATTAGCAAACCGTGCTAGTTGGAAAGGCTCTGCCTGAAAGGCATAATTGACATGGCACCCTGGATCTGCTATCCATGGGAATTCCCCAACTCGTCCTTCACATCCCTGGCTGGGCCTCTAAAAGGTTTCCCCTCCTGGCCCTCAAGGACCATATAGCAGAGGATATATTTGGCAGGGATGCTGCTTTCTGCTGGTGCAGATCTGAGTGCCATAGATTGCTTTAACAGTTTTTCAGGCTAGGCTGACCATTCCCTCAGAAGCCTAGATGGTTCTCTAGTCAGTTCTAAACTGACTGGCCAAAGATATTGTCTGTATATGATGGTTAAGTCTGAAACTCTGGTCTTTACTTACTGGCTTCTGAGCATTGCTCACCCAACCCCCCAAACTTAACAAGGGCTACCTTGAGACAATAGGTAAGGGTGCAAAGATGACACTGTTAGTGTCATCTCAGGCTTCACATGGCACCCAGCATCAACCTTGTTAAGGATGCAGCGTTGAGCCACTAATGATAATAACTTCATTTGGCCCCTGTGTAGCATTTGGCTTTAGACATGGTCAGCCCACCAAAAGTAGGGTCATCTTTCTTGGCACTGCTCGCACACAGGTTAACTCATATCTGCATGTGTGTTGCTTGGCACTGCTGAAAGCAGGAGGAAACATCTAACACACACCAGAACATATCTAAACTTAAGTGCAACCCCAAAGGTTCCTGTGCTGGAAGCTTGATCCTCAGTGTGGCAGGACTGAGGCGGTGGAAGCTGTAAAGAGAGGGAGTTAAGTAAAATCAAGGAGTAATTACTTGGGTTGCCTCCAGAAAGCCTGGATTGTTCTAAAAGAACAAAGTGAGCCTAGCCCCTCCTCAGCCTCTGGCTTCTTCTCTTGCTGTATGATCCTTTCTGCACATGGCTGGTTCCTTCCCTGCTTCTCTATCACACCGTGACAGCCAGGCATCTGCCATAACTGTGAGTGAAGTAAACCTCTTTTTCTCATTTCTCCTTTTTTTACTGGGATGGGGTGGGTATATAAACTCTTTTCTTCATGCATTTTCCATGTCACTGTTTTATTACAGCAACACAAAATGCACTAAGACAAGCACTGACCTTCTGAAATTTTCCTAGTATTTCCCCACTGCCACAGCCATGCGGGCACACAGTCTGCCTTCCAAGCACAGCAGAAGAGAGTGTGACCAAATGTCCTGGGTGGGGCTACCTGCAGCCTTCATCACACATAGGAAGCCCAGGGGAGGAAAGGGTTAAGTTCATCCTGACCCCAACATCCTGGCCAGATTACTTGATTCACCATGTTTTAGCACCCTAAGATGTTGGCATTATTTGCATGGTGAGAGAGCTGAGACCAGAGGGTGTAATTCACTGGTATGGGGTCATATAATGTTGGAAATGTAGTTGGTTTTATGATCCCTGTCACAGAGCTCCTAAAACCCTTGGAGTCTGGTTATTGGTAATGAGTTCCTTTCATCACACCTGAGTTTATGCTAATTGGGTGACTTAGGATTGGACCCCTAGGCAGCTTCAGGACAGGGCTGCACATCAGAAAGACCAAGTGTTTAGAGTTGGGAAATTTGGCCCCACCCACCAACCTCTGGGCAGGTGGAAGTAGAGGTGCAGGGATTAGGGGGACCCTCTGAAACAAACAGATTTGAGGAGGTTTTGAGTGAGTTCACCCAGGGCAGGAACAGTGGTGCACCCCAACCCAACCAGTGTAGGCATTCTTGTGCTCGGAATCCTGAAGGACCTCACTCTATGTACCTCTTCACCTGTATCTTTTGTAATGTTCTTTAAAAATCAATCAGTGATTGTAAATGGTTAAATGTTTCCTCCAGTCCTGTGAGCTCCTCTAGAAAATGGGCTCATAGGAGACTCCAATTTATAGCCAGTTGATGAGAAGTACAGGAGGCTTAGGATGGGTTTAGAAGTGGGAGGCAGTCTGTGGGACTGAATCTTGAACCTGTGGGCTCTGTTGTGACAGGTAGACAGTTTAAAATTCAGTTAAATGGAAACCCAGCAATCTCAGAGAGTTGGTGAGGTAGGTGTTCCTTATGTCAGAAGTGTTTTGTGTGGGACTGCTAACAAATGTTTTGTTTTGTTTTGTTTTTTCAGAAATTTGAACCTAAATCTGTTTGACTTCAACACCTGTGATTTCCAACTTGTAACTTTGTGTTTGCTTTTCATAGTGAAGCATGCACATTGTAAAAGACATCATTTTATAGGACTTGTGAGAAATGCATCTGACCTCTTCCCTCTTTTGCACTTCCAGTTTCCCAGAGGTAACTAGGTATTATTATTTTTTATTAATGTTGTACTGGGGGGTACATTGTAACATTTACAAAAGTTCTTATAATATACCATAGTTGAATTCACCCTCTCTGTCATTCTCCTGGTAACTATGTTTTAGCAGATACTCTTGAAATTTACCTCTAAGTGAATTTTCAGTTTTAGGAATTACCTGTTGACTTCCTCTTACAGTTAACCCTTTTAAGGATTTAACTCTTTCTTCTCATTATTTCTCTACCAATCTCTACCACACACATGAACGCTCCCTTACCCCCAACCTCCCAGTAAAACTAGAAAGCAATTTTCATGTGTTTGCAATATAAGGATACACATGTCCCAATAGTATATTCTAAACCATGTTTTGCTCTTTTTTTTCTGGAGTTAATGATTTTCTTGTTTTTGTTTTTTATTGTGCTTGAATTTCATGTCCTTGTTATTAAATCAACCTCATACTTCCTGTCAAAATTGTCTTCAACCACTGTCAATATGAAAGCCCTTAGTTTTAATAACAAACAGAGGTTCTCCAAAGACAATGAGTTTATTTATAAGCAAATGACAGCTTACGATCTGGAATCTTCCAAGCTATGTTGAACCCTGGGGGCCATGGGTGTACTCTGGGAAGCAAAGAAAAGCAAGAGATTTTAAAGGCAAAATGAGGGAGATTCCATAATTTGTTTTGAGATAAAGATAGCAGTGATTATGGGGGAGTTGACTCAGTTTATTGGTGGAGACAGTGTGGTAGGCAAGTGATCAAGCCAGAAGATTCCCTTCTAAATATCTAGAGGCACTAAGCATTCTAATCATTTCATCTTCTTGGAAACTGGTCTCTTGCAGCCTTCCCACCTGCTCCAGTTCAGGTTGGATTCTCCATGATGCATAGCTGATGTTCTGGAACCCCTCTTGCCATTGTCCTGAGAATCCCTGCCCCCTCTCTGGTATGTTTAATCTCACTTACCTCGGTCTCGGGCCTTTATGTGTTCTTTCTTTCTTGATTTGCTTCCTCTTCTCGATGGTGCACATCTTCCCATGTTTAAGCATCCTTGATGCTTAAGTTGAATCACCAAACCCTTCCTTTTTTGCTTCACCCTCCTACATAATTGGAAGATTGACAGACAGAGGGAAATCATTTTCTCTCAAAATGCTAAAGGCATTGCTCCATAATCTTATCACTTGCTTTCTTGAAAACTCCACTTAACATACTTAAAATCAGCTCATGTGTAGGAGCCATATTGAACCCAGGACCACTGAGATGCCCTTCCCAAGCTCTCCATGGAGGTTGGTCAGACAGGCCCCCCCCCACTTCTTCCTATCCCTCCCTTCCTCTGCAGGTTCAAGCTGCTCGGCTCTGCCTGTGCAGGGCCCGTCTATTCCAAGGCAGACACTCCCTGCTAGGCTGAGTCTCCTTTCTGGAAGTCTTCACCCAGATGTTAGTTCTCTGTCTTTCCCTGTTTTGCACAGCACTTGTATGTGCTATGTATCTGTATGAGGTAAGGCTTTTCCTCTTATCTCATGTGTTCCTCTGTAACCCCAGGGGCCAAGGTGTTAAGATTGCTGACTCCACACAGTGCTAGGACCACAGAAACCATTGAACTGACTTGGGCACAGGCAAAATCTCCTCCAGAAACCTCTAACCATGACAAGAACTGCTTCTGCCCAGACCACAGACAGTCCCTATCCTTTCCAGGTGGAATTCAATTCTGAGGTGAGCAGTATGCCTGGGACATCCTTTTGGAGGTTCCCTTATGAATAAATATAGTGGAAAAGTTATTACCCCAGCAGATGCAGACCACCCCTTCTCAACCTACTTTCCACTCCAAGCCAACACTGGAGCTCACATTCCTCACTGCACCCTTTTGAGATGACGTCTGCCTTCTAACTAAGGCATGGAGTTTCAGAATCCCCTCTTCCTGGCCAGCTTCCATTAGCTTGCAGGACCTTGTGAATGCCTATCCATAATAGGAACCAACATTCAAAACATGGCTGCAATTATTTTAAGCACCTCAACTATTTTAATTCCATCCTTACTCACATCCTCTGAGTTAGGTTTTATGATCCTATTCTACAGATGAGGAACAGAAAGGCTTAAGTCATTTCCCAGAAGTTAGACAGCTAGTAAAGGCAGAGCTAGGATTCAAATCACTGCACATCACTGCCTCCATTTTTGTACAAAGCCCTGGATTTTGTTTGTGGTTCAACTATTTTAGGGACCATGGGTAGCTGTCTAGAATGGGCATGCTATTTTTTTTTTTTTTTGCTGGTCATACACCTCTCTTCCAATTTCCTTTTGGAGGATTACCACATTACCCCTACTGTTACCTGCATAGCTGAAGGATGGTGTGCAATTCCTCAAGCTTAGCAATTCATGTTGTCACCTTTCTGGCCACTGCCTCACAAAAGTTTGGTGTGTGTGTGTGTGGTGCAAGAATGAGAGAGAAGAGAGAGGAGCCAAAATGGTGGCTAGATAGGGAATCAGAACTCCTAAGCTCTGTGACACCAGAAACCTTGAAATGTTGGGGCTACATTTAGGTAATTCTGATTGCTCCTAGCCAAAATAATAACCATTACCACTTTAGGTGCAGATAAAATTCAAAGACTAACCCTTAAATCAGCCTTTAATTGCACCTAACAGCCATGAAAATCCCTCCCAGCACAGCCAGCAAGGCGTGTCTGGCCTCCAGCCCTGAGAAAAAAGGCCCTGGCTGCTTCTCTCTCCTTTTTTTTCCCCTTCTCCCAACAAGCAGAAGACAGAGCATCCATCAGAATCAAACTCTGTGATATCCTGGACCCCTAGCCTGTGGAAAGCCTCCTCATGCCGTGCTACACTGAAAAAAGTGATGCCATTTCTTCCTGCCAGCTGGCTCCAAAGCTGTGTGCATGAAACTGCAGAAGGAACATGTGAGCATCACACACCATGTGCAACTCCCCTACCCACCCCCAGGAAAATAATCCAGTACAGCCCCTGGGCAGACTGAACTCCCCCCACCAAGCAAAAGTGAAAAATATAAACAGTGAACTATAATCTAACACTGACAGTAGAGGTGGGGGTGGAATGCTGAATCTGCCCTGGGGAATGGGGGTGGGGCAAGGAGCCAAACTCTCAGCACTGAAATCTCAGTGATGCATGTGTAAAGCAGCAAAGACTGATAGCGGGAGCGGGGCGACAAGCCAACCTCCCAGAGGAACCTCTAGTACCCAGCAGAGATCAGGAGAGGCATAAAGGTTGAGAGAGGGAGTGGGGCAACAAACCAACCTCCTAGAGGAGCCCCCAGCACTGAGCAGAGATCAAAAAAAGTACAAACACTAAAAGCAGGGGTGGAGCAAGCAAGAGGTGGATTCCAGAGCTGATCTCTGGGACAGAGAGCAGCATTCAAAATTGAATTGCCCCACCTTGCTGGGGGTAGGTGCTGACCAAACAGAGCTGCAGCTGAAGGGCAACATAGCTGCCACCTTTTGAAAACAACAGCTCTGACCAACCTGCACAAGCTGGCAGTCTTACCTCACTTCACAATTCCAAATAATCTTGTGGACAGAAGGACCAAATACCACTTACAAGCCAGTCACCTGGTGAGACCACATAAGAGCTTCTTCTTGTATGCCAATACCAGGATTGGACACCTAAGGAAAGACTCTAGAACTTTTACCAATAAATTGAACATTTTGTGGTTCCTGAACCTGGTGGTTTTTTTAATTGTGTTTCTTGTTTTTCTTTTTTATTCCTGTATTATTAACTTCATCATCACTATTCTCTTATCCCTATTCTTACCCTCTTCATTTCCCTTCCTTCTCCTGTACTACAATGCATTGTTCTCCCTCCCAATTATCCTTTCTGCCCCTTCTCATCCACTCTTTCCCCTTTCTTCACCTCCCCCACCTGTCTTCCCCCAACCTGTCACCACACTACCCTTCCCTTCTACACACTCACCATTTGCTGAGTAGCCTACTGTACCAACTGCACACAACCCCAGCCCCTACAGTCCCTAACACAAACACCCTCCACTACAACAACAGAAATACACCCAAACACACACAAGGGCCACAAAACCCAGTAGCCCCCAAGCCTCTACCCCCACCAACCCACACCTTTTCCCAACCCCCTTCGTTTAGTGCCACCTTTACTGATTCCCCAAAATCTATAACTAGCCTAATGACCATCACTACCCCTCAACTCCAACTGTTTATAAATAGTACCATCGAGGACTATGTAAACACCTGCTCTGGCAACAAACCTGTGAATTTATTCTTACTAAATTACCCCTACAGGCCAGGGACAGAAAGAGCACATCAACCTAGCTAATAGCCAATTCAGTCACAACACAAAAATTGAATCAGGGAAAGAAATCAGAAAATCAAATCCACCAACTAGTCTATCAAGAACTTGGTGCACAGCACCAAGTAGAGCGATGGGAAGAAGAAGGGATGGAAACCACTCTCCTCAAAAAAAAAAAAATTCAATACAGGATTCAGTGGGAAATGAAGAAAATGGATAACCAGTTCCTGACTTCAACAAAACAATAATAAAAATCACCAAAATGCCCAGTGACACCCACATAAAAACCTCAAAGAGGAACTCTTAGAAGAAATTTCTGAAAAATTCATGGAGAAGATACTAAACATGGTTAACCAGAATGTACAAGATGCACTCAAGAAATTTCAAGACACAAAAAATAAAGAACATGAGAAGACACAGAAACAAATAAAGGAACTCAGAGAGGACTTCAATAAACATCAAAGTGAAACAAAGGACACTATAAAAGGAGAGACACATGAATTAAAGATGACAACACAAATTACAAAAAAGGAGGTGAACAGAGATATGGAAAACCTCAGAAGAAAGAAACAAACAGAAATCCTAAAAGTCCCCTTAGTCAAACAAAAAAACACAGTGGAAGGCCACTCCAGCAGACTAGAACAAGTGGAAGACAGAATCTCAGAGCTTGAAGATAAAACAGAAATCAAAGATACAAACAGAAGAGCTGTGAAGGGAATATGCAAGAACTCAACAACTCCATCAAAAGACCAAACCTGAGATTCATGGGCATTGAAGAAGGAGAAGAGGTGCAAGCCAAAAGGATACGTAACATATTCAATAAAATAATAACAGAAAATTTCCCAAATCTTCAGAAAGTTTTGCCCATTCAGGTACAGGAAACCTCCAGGATACCAAACAGACTTGACCAAAATAGAACCACCCCACAACATATTATCATTAAAACAACAAGCACAAAGAACAAAGAAAGAATATTGAAGGCTGTAAGAGAGAAAAAACAAATAACATATAAAGGTAAACCCATCAAAATAACAACAGATTTTTTGATGGAAACCTTGAAAGCAAGAAGGGCATGGAGTGAGGTGTTCCAGGCACTGAATGAAAATAACTTCAATCCTAGGATCCTCTACCCAGCAAAACTTCAAAATTGACAGAGTAATGAAAATATTCCATGATAAACAGAAACAAACAGTATATGACCACCAAGCCACCACTACAAAACATTCTACAAGGAATTCTGCACACAGAAGATGAAAGTAAACAAAGTCATGAGAGGACGGGAACTATCAAACCACAGGAGAAGAAAAGACAAGGAATCAGAGAATAACGTTGATTCAGCTGCACACAATCAAACCCTTAAACAACAAAAACAACTAAATGACAGGAATCACCACATACCTATCAATATTAACACTGAATGTCAACGGACTCAACTCCTCAACAAAAGACACCATTTGGCATACTGGATTAAAAAGGAATATCCAACAATCTGTTTTTTACAGGAGACCCATCTTATTGACAGAAACAAACACTGGCTTAGGGTGAAAGGCTGGAAGAAGATTTACCAAGCCAATGGCCACCCAAAACAGGCAGGAGTAGCAATATGTAAATCAGACAAAGTAGAATTCAAACTTACTTTGATAAAGTGAGATAAAGGACACACCATACTAATAAAAGGAGAAATACACCAAAAGGAAATAACAGTTCCTATATGCACCCAACGTCAGTCCACTCAATTTCATCAAACATACTCTAAAGGACTTAGAAGCACATATAAAGTCCAACACAGTGGTAGTGGGAGACTTTAATACCCCCTATCACCAATAGATAGGTCATCCAAACAAAAAAATCAATAAAGAAATTTCATCCAAAAACGTACAATATACATTCTTCTCAGCAGCCCATGGAACTTTCTCCAAAATTGATCATATCTTAGGACACAAAGCAAACCTCAGCAAATATAAGAAAAAAGAAATAATCCCATGCATTCTATCTGATCACAATGCATTAAAACTAGAACTCAACAACAAAAACAACAGCAGAAAATACACAAACAATTGGAAGCTGAACAAAACATTGCTCAATGACGAATGGGTCATTAATGAAATAAAAAAGGAAATTAAAAGGTTCCTGGAAGTTAATGAAAATGAAAACATGACCTACCAGAACCTATGGGACACAGCAAAAGCAGTCCTAAGAGGAAAGTTTATAGTCATGAGTGCATATATTAAAAGGACAGAAAGATCTCAAATTAATTACCTAATTCTACATCTCAAACTCCTAGAAAAACAAGAATAAGAAACCCCAAAACAAGCAGAAGGAGAGAAATAATAAAAATAAGGGCTGAAATTAATGAAATAGAGACAGAAAAATACAAAGAATCAACAAAACAAAAATCTGGTTCTTTGAAAAAATAAACAAGAAAAATCAACAAGAATGACTGGCAAATCTGACTAAAACAAGGAGAGAAAAAACCCTAAATCAGTAAAATCAGAAATGCAAAAGGGAAGATAACAACAAACACCACAGAAATACAGGGAATCATCAGAGACTACTTTGAGAACCTATATTCCAATAAATTTGAAAATCTTGAAGAAATGGACAAATTTATACATACTTATAACCATCCAAAATTAAACCAAGAGGATATTAACCACCTAAATAGATCTATAACATGAAATGAAATTGAAGCAGCAATAGTCTCCCAAAAAAGAAAAGTCCAGGACCTGATGGATTCTCTGCTGAAATCTATCAGATCTTTAAAAAAAGAACTAATACCAACTCTCCTTAAACTTTTCCCTGAAATAGAAAGGGAAGGAATACTGCCTAACTCATTTTATGAAGCCAGTATTACACTCATCCCAAAACTAGACAAAGACACCTCCAAAAAAGAGAACTTTAGGCCAATCTCCTTAATGAACATTGATGCAAAAATCCTCAATAAAATAATGGCAATCCAAATCCAACAACATATCAGAAAGATCATTCACCACGACCAAGTCAGCTTCATCCCAGGGATGCAGGGGTGGTTCAACATACACAAATCTATAAATGTAATACAGCACATTAATAGAAGCAAAGACAAAAACCACTTGATCATCTCAATAGATGCAAGAAAAGGCCTTTGATAAGATACAACACCACTTCATGATAAAAGCTCTAAGAGGAATGTACCTCAACATTATAAAGGATATATATGACAAACCTATAGCCAACATCATATTTAATGGAGAAAAACTGAAACCATTTCTCCTAAAATCAGGAACAAGACAAGGGTGCCCACTCTCCCCACTCCTATTCAACATAGTCCTAGAATTCCTAGCCAGAGTAATAAGGCAAGAAGAAGAAATAAAAGGAATACAAATAGGTAAAGAAACTGTCAAAATATCCCTATTAGCAGATGACATGATGCTATATCTCAAAGACCCAAAAACTCTACCCAAAAACTCCTAGATACCATAAACAGCTTCACCAAGTTGGCAGGATACAAAATCAACTTACAAAAATCATTAGCTTTTCTATACATCAACAATGAACAAATTGAAAAAGAATATATGGAAACAATTCCATTTACAATAGCCTCAAAAAGAAAATCAAATACCTAGGAGTAAACTTAACAAAAGATGTGAGTGACCTCTACCAGGAGAACTACAAACCTCTGAAGAAAGAGATTGAGGAAGACTACAGAAGGTGGAAAGATCTCCTGTGCTGATGGATTGGTAGAATCAACATAGTAAAAATGGCTATTCTACCAAAAGAAAGCTACATGTTCAATGCAATTCCCATCAAAATCCCAATGATATTCACCACAGAGATTGAAAAATCTACCCTAAGTTCATTTGGAAACACAAGAGACCACGAATAGCAAAGGCAATACTCAGCAAAAAGAACAATGCTGGAGGTATCACAATACCTGACTTCAAATTATATTACAAAGCGATAGCAATAAAAACAGCTCGGTACTGGCACAAAAATAGACATGAAGACCAGTGGAACAGAATAGAGGACCCAGATACGAATCCACACAGCTATGCCCACCTTATTTTTGACAAAGGAACCAAAAACATATGGTGGAGAAAAGACAGATTCTTCAACAAATGTTGCTGGGAAAAGTGGCTTTCTGCCTGCAGAAAACTGAACTAGATCCATGTTTATCACCCTGTACTAGTATCAACTCACAGTGGATTAAGGACCTTAATATCAGACCCGAAACCTTGCAGTTAACACACAAAAGAGCAGGGAATACCCTGCTCTTACCTATATCTATTGTAGATATAGATATAGGCAAAGACTTCCTCAGTAGAACTCCAGCAGCCCAGCAACTAAAAGAAAGGATGGACAAATGGGACTACATGAAATTAAAAAGCTTCTGCACAACAATGAAATGGTCTCTAAATTGAAGAGACCACCCTCAGAGTGGGAGAAAATATTTGCTAGCTACACATCAGACAAATGTGTATAACCAGAATATACAGGGAGCTAAAAAAAACTAAACTGCCCCAAAAGTAATGAGCCAATAAAGAAATGGGCAAGTGAATTAAACAGAACTTTCTCAAAGGAAGAAGTCCAAAAGGCCAAAAAACACATGAAAAAATGCTCACCATCCCTGGCCATAAAGGAAATGCAAATCAAAACCACACTAAGATTCCACCTCGCCCCTGTTAGAATGGCTAGCATCAAGAACACCACCAACAAATGTTGACCAGGATGTGTAAAAAAGGAACCTTCATACACTGTTGGTGGGAATGTAAGCTGGTACAACCACTCTGGAAAACAATATGGAGGCTTCTTTAAAAACGAAACATAGATCTGCCATATGATCCAGCAATCCCACTCCTGGGATGAAGGGGGCGCTGTGTCTTGCACTCCCTCCCTTGCTGGAGCGAGGTTTTCCTCTCTCGCTCATTGATTATGACTGGACCTAACTGGACTTAACTGGGGGCGACTGGAGATTTTAGAGAACATATAAGATAGACAGGCAGAAAGAAATTTGGAGTCAGGTGCGTTGTACACTCTGCTGGAGGCACAACCTTCTTTGCTTCTTTTTCTCTATCTTGATTCTTTAAGGCCTTGCTCCTTGCAGTTCTTTAAAACCTCTTTCCTTAGGCTATCCACCCCACTTTTTTAGCATTTTCCCTTTAGCACTTTTTCCCTTTTCCCTTTAGCATTTTCCCTTCCAAAAGCTTCCCACACCAAAAAGCCCAAAGTAAAGCCCCAAAAGGCAAAAGCCAAAAGCAGAAAGCAAAAGCCCCTCTTCCTCCTTCAGGGGTCTTTTATAGCAGCAAACGGGGAGGGGCAGGAGGAACCTGAGTTCCTGCTTCTCTGAACACAACTTAGGAGACACAGCTGTTCTGCCTTTCCCTGTTTCATGGCTGAGGTCTGTGCCTATCTCGGCCTACAGCTAAAAGCAATTAACTGCATCTCGTCTTGCTTGTGTCCAGTTCTTACAGGCTTTAATCTGCTCCCCACACTAGGGATATACCTAAGGAATGTGTTTCTCTGTATAGCTATCTTTACCTTAAACTAGCAAAAATGGTATGTCTTTCTTATTATCTCTTATGCTTTCTCTTCAACAGGTTCTGCCTGGAAGCGGGGAGGTGGCACAAACAATGTATACACATGTAATAAAAGAAAGAAAAATAGTGAGAGAGAGGAAGCTCTCTCTTCCTATAAGGGCACTAATCCCAACATGGGGGCCCACCCTCATGATGTCATCTAATCCTAAATTACCTCCCAGAAGTATCACAGTCAAATATAATCACATTGGGATTTAGCAATATACATTGCCGGAGGTGGGGGGAGGTTACAATTCAGTCAATAACACTGGCCAATGGCTATAGGGGTTTGAGTCGTGGAGCCTATGGAATTGATCTTAAGTAGGGAATGGCTAATTAGAAACATGTAACACTGGATTGAGTATGATGCTAGTGAGAGACATCAAAAGGTCAATGGTAAATTATTTCTATTTTCAGGAGTTTTCTAATAAAATAGAAATTTCTGGATAAGTATTAGCACTTACTAATGCATCTGGGTAAACTGCCAGCTAAGCCTGGGGAGTCAGACACAGATTGTGCCCTGAGGGGAAGGGACCTGAGTAGCTGAGGCCGAGCTGCTCCCTGGTTTGCCTCCACCAGCCTTGTTCCCCACAGCCTGCTGAGACGGTTTGGGGCCTGGGGTACTGACAGGTGCCGAACACTACCATGGCCACCCAGACTGTTGGATATCAGAGGAGGGGGCCTGGATCACCAGCACCTGGGTTCCCAAATGCTACTCTGTGACTGTGGCATTTACAAGGGTCTATAGAGAAATGAGAACAGTAAGAATGTTAAGTTTTTTTAGAACTATTATTCCCATTTAAAGGAATACATTTATATGGAGAGTATGGTTTTTCTTCTTTCTTTTCTTTTTTGGGGGGAAGGGTGTTAAATATTCTTTATAATGAAATCATAATCATTACAGCTGTTATCTTTTGAAAAGATAACTTGATTTGGCCAGTAAGAAATGATCACCCCATGGAAGTCCCTGCTGTCCTTGGGACCTAAAGGTCTGGAAAGTTCTAAACGAGTCCAACTTCCTCATTTTACAGAACAAGAATAAGGTCCATGGCAGAGAAATGATTTGCCCAGGGTCACAAAGCTGATCAGCAAAAAGACAACATTGGTCCGGAGAGTTTCAATGGCCAGGCTCTCTCTTCCCTTCTCCTCTTCTCAGGGCCTCTGCTGTGATATGACAAGCACTGGGCTAACTGATTCCCTTATTGGGAGAGATCTCTGATGACCCATGAAGATGATTTAGGAGAATAACTGTTTTGTGCTGATGTCAATTCAAGGGGAGCCCATCAACTAGTCCCAAGGCCACAAACATTTGCCTCTGCTAGTTGGCCACTGCTGTGTTCCTCCCTTTGCTAGCTTGAAAGCTTTTAGTTTATTTTCAGTTGCTTTTGGGAATGAACACAACATTTCTTCTGCAATGAGGGCAAAACAATACTCTTTGAAAGGGTCAGCATGAAGTCTGCCCAACCTCGAATGTCTCCCAATGAAGTCATGTGGAATTACTAACACATGAATTCTTGGGGATCATCAAAAAATCCCCCATCTTCTTCAAAAACACTTGGGTGGCTTCAAAAACTATTGGTAGACACACAGACTCTTAACTAGCCTAACACAAGCAGATACCACTATGTTGATCTGAAAGCATCACAGGGAGTTGGGGTTAGAAGTCTTGTGTCTGTTTTTCATGATTCCTGAGAATGAGAGACTGAAGTTTTGATGTTCCTAATCAGAGGAAAAGCAGGAAATGTCATTTCCTACAAAGCCATGCTTTTGCCAAGTAAATGTCATGGTAAATGATATTAGGAACAAAAAAGAAAAACCAGATGAGGTTTTGCATGTTTAACTCATGCTAGAAAATTATTTCTCTAGGAGAATCCTTTACCTTCAGACCAACAAGTTAAACTTTTTGAAAAATAATATAATGTGTATGTATATGTATGTGTATATGTATATGTATATGTATATGATGTGTATGTGTGTGTACACATCCAGATCTCCTGCAGAAACTTGAACTGCTCCTTCTCAGGCCTCAGGGTCCACTGGGGGCACTGTGCATTTCATTAGGGCAGTACTGAGTAGGGTAATGACTAATGAGCTAGGGAAGCTGAAATCACTAAGAAGGCAGTTGGCTTTAAGCCCCAGTTGTGGGAGTCAGCTTCCAAGAGTGCCCCAATCATTGTTTCCTCTTGATTTCATGCCCTTGTATAATCAATACAATTTTGATGAAATGACTCTGTGCGACATAGAAGGGCAGATCATAAAAGTCTCGGTATCTTTTACCTTGCTCTCTTTGATAACTCACACCAAGAAAAGCCAGCTGCCATGTTCTAAGAACAATCATAGGTCTCTTGGAAAGGCTACTTGACAAGGAGAAATGACTAAGGCCATCTGCTAGCAGCCAGCACAAACTGGGCAGCGGTCTTGGAATCAGATCCTTCAGAGCCATCAAGCTTCAGATAACTTTAGCTCTAGTCAACAACCTGAGTCATCTCACTAGAGGTTCCAAGCCACATGCAACTAATGCATTTGTATTCACTGACATATTTCACACCATAAGATACAGCTGTTTAAAGTGCATGGTTCAGTGGTTTTTAGTCTATTCACAGAACTGGGCAAACATTACCACATATAATTCTAGAAGATTTGCAGCACTATAAAACCAAACCCTGTGTCCACCACCAGACACTGTCCCATTCACACCACCCTCTCCATTTGTAAGAAGTCATTTTTCTGTTTCCATAGATTTGCCTATTATGGACATTTTATATAAATAGAAAATTTGTGGTCATTTTTGTGTGGTTTCTGCCCCTTATCACAATCTTTTCAAGTTTTATCCATGTAGAAGGTATATCAGTATTTCATTCTCTTTTATGACCAATAATGTTCCAACTTATGAATATACCACATTTTGTTTATTCATACATTCATTGGTTGATGGACATTTCGGTTGTTTCCACTTTTGGGCTTTCATCAATAGTGTCACTAATGGGACTGGAGGTGTGGCTCAAGTAGTAGAGTGTCTGCACTGGGAATTCAAAACCCTGAGTTCTAACTCCAGTCCCACTGTGGGGAGAAATAATGTTCTAATGAATGTTAGTGTATAAACTTTTGTGTGGGTATGTGTGTACTTCTTTTGGGTATATACCTAGATACTATGTGTAATCTTTTGTTTGTCAAAGCAGCTCACTATTTTACATTCATAGCAGCAGTGTAAGAGGTTTCAAATTGTCTACTTCTTCTTCAGCACTTATTATTATCCACTTTTTTATTATAGCCTATTTTGTGGGTATGAAGTGGTATTTCACTGTGTTTTTGATTTGCATTTTCATGATATTAATATTAAGCACCCTTGATTGTGTTTATTGGCAATTTGATACCATCCCTGAGGAAATGTCCATTCAAATCCTTTGCCAACTTTTTAATTGAATGATCTATCTTTTTATTGAGTCATAAGGGTTCATTATATAAGCCAGGCATGGTGGCTCAAGTCTGTAATCCCCACCAACTCAGGAGGCAAAGATCAGGAGGATTGTGGTTTGAGATCAGCTGGAGCAAAAAACTTAGTTCTCTTCTCTCTTTTTCCTCTTTTGTGGTACACATGTTGTGCATATATTTGTGTGTTCAATGATGTCACACATTCCTCAAAGGCTCAGTTTCTTTTTTATTGTTTTTAAAATTCTCTTTGCTCCTCTAATTACAGTCTCTACTGATCTGTCCTCAAGTTTGCTAGTTCAAAATCTATTGTTGAGTCCTTCTAAGTGTATTTTTCGCTACAGTTATTGCATTTTTCAACTCTAGAATCTTCATTTTTATATTTTCTATTTGATGAAACATTATCAACATCATTCTTTAATTCTTCAGATGCAATCTCTTTTAGTTCTTTGAAACATATTTATAGTAGTTGCTTTGAAGTCTTTCTCTGTTGCAGCCAATGTCTGTGTTCTTTTTTTATGATTTATTAACATATAATCGTTGTACAGGGGATACATTGTGATATTTACATATGTGCTTACAATATACCTTAATTGGATTTACGCCTTCCGTCATTCTCCCTCTTCCCCCCAACCCCTTCTTAGAACAAACTCAACAGGTTTCATGTTTCTATTTTCATATATGGATACAAAACTCATCCACCATATATACCCTCATTCCCTCTTTCCTTGTGCCCACCCCCTCCCATTGGAAGCCACCCCCCAAAAACATTTATTTTTCCCTCCTGCCCTTCATTTTTTTATTAGGTGTATATTGATAGTCTAAGAGGGTTTCATCTTGTTACTTCAGGTCTGTATATGTTGTGTTTTAACTAACCCCCTCCCCACATTACGTACTCATTCTCTATCACCATACTCCCCTAATATTCAACAGATTACTATACAATGCATTATATTATATTCATATATAGATGGGTTATTTCAAAATTTTTCATTCTCTGACATTTTCTTTCTCTCTCCCATTTCCCATAGCCCCCCTTGGACAGATTCACACTCACTAATACAATTTTGTTCTCTGTCACTGTATATATATATATTATATATATATATATACTGTATATATATATATATATTACATATATATATAATATATATATATACTGTATATATATATATATAATATATATACATTATATATATATAATATAATATATATTATATATATATATAATGTATAGTGTCTTGTGTGTGTTTATATATATAGTGACATGTATGTTTCTATATGTACATTTACAGGTTTGGCTTTCACATATGAAATAAAATATGTAATCTTTGATTTTTTGGGGCTTGGCTTACTTTGTTTAACATTAAGTTCTCCCGTTCCATCCATTTACCTGCAAACAACATAATTTCATTCTTCTTTATGTCTGAATAAAGCTCCACTGTGTATAGATACCACATTTTCTTAACCCATTCATCAGGTCTGGGGTGTCTGGGGCATCTTGGCTGCCTCCAAAGCTCAGCTATTGTGATTAGTGCTGCAGTAAACAAGGGTGTGCAAGTGACTCTGTCATGTGAACCACCATACCATCCACTGACACCACTCCTGGAGAATGTTCTCCAGGATGTGATAGAACCTCTTGTATTCTCTATTGCAGTCTCTATTGCTCCTTTTGCCTCCTCTATCTGGCTCATGCTTTCCTGGTTTTTTTTGCATGTCTCATAACTGTTGTTGAAAACTGGACATTCTAATTAATAAATTGTAGCAACTCTGGATACTGATTTTCTTATTCTGGCCATTGTTGTTTGTTTAGTGACTTGGCTTGACTAATTCAGTGACATCTATTTTTCTTGCATTTGTGCAGCATTTTATGTCTGCTCAAACCTTTCCCCCTTGATTATATCTTTAAAAGCCTAGTTTCTTCTATTAATAGTATAGCCAGACATTAGTCTCTACTAATTGCTAGTTGATTGAGCTATTTTCATAATGAAACTGTGCCATAAACTGCTCCATTCTGATCCAATTAAAGTAGGACCCCTGCCAGGGCAGTGTGGAGCCAGTTTTGAGCTCCATACTGCTGCTGGACAGAAACTTCCCACCGTGGAACTGACTTCACCAGCTGCACCACCTGGGTCCTCCTTACCAAGCAGAAGCTGGGTGTTCATAGGAAATGGGAATTTGTGCCAACACTATTCAATACAGATTATCTGCAGCCCAGAGCTGGAGATGGTCAATATTTGCCAACTACCAAATCTACCAGGAATAGCTCTGCCATGTCAGGAAGCTGGAAGAGATGGGATCTCTAAGCCCACCAAAGCAGTTCTCCCACAGTGCAATGCTTTGAGGGAGTGGGTGATGCACTTGACAACATAAACAGATCCTTTCTATGTTGGGGTGGGAAAACAGGCACTACTACCTGGCTCCCACCACCCAGCAACACAGGACTCCTACAGCATGAAGTGGTGAGAAGTGGGATGACCCGCATCTACTGGGAGTAGTTCTTCTACCCAGGGATCTGGGGGAAGGGGTGGCTGCACCTGAGCAGGTGTTCTGTAGCACAGAGCTGTGCGGCAACAGACACAGCCCCAGCCTGAATGCCACCACCCCCAACTGTCCTTACTGTGCTGAGTGGGCTTCTCAATTTGTTGTAAGCACTTTGATCGGTCTCCAGAAATTTTGGCTGACTTGATTGTGCTAATTTTGACCAATTTAATAGATGTCTGTCTGGGGAAGAGCTGTCCCAAGCTCCTTTCACCCCTTACGCTTCAAGATAGGGTTTTCAAGTAAAAAAAATAAAAAGCCCAAGATTAAAAAACATTTTTTTATATGCTACTGTTTGTGTAAAAGAGAGCAGAGAGAGAATGATACAGGAATTTTTTTTCATATATAGTTTACTTTAAATATCCTGGAAAGAATATAACATTCTAGAAGCCATTGTTTGGCTCTGGGGAGGGGCACAGGATGGGGAGGAGACAAGAGTGTGAAAGACACTTTTCATAGTCAAGCTGGTTGTATTTTTTGAATGGTGAGCTATAAAAATGTGTTGGCTATTGAAACATAAATTATGATTAAAAATGTCAACTATAACTAAAATTTAAACAATTTAAACAAGCACCTCAGGTCCTAAGTGATGAGGACCTGATTTACAAGGAAGAGATTGGAAACTTCAGGCTATGGTGGCACATTATTTTTATTATTTTCTATTATTTTTAAACAGGCAAAGAGAAGAGTAACTAAGATCAAATGGAACGAGACCATTGGTTTATGTTTAAATGAGGGCGCCCTCACCCCCTCGCCATCAGGTCAGGGCTGACCTCTCCACTCTGCAGTCTGTTCCCCGTGAGGATGTCAGCGAGGCTATAAACTTTATGTGTTCCAGTCAATTTCTATGAAATTGATGATGGATGTTGATTGAATTTTAGAAAATTAATTTGAAAATAACCTTTGCAAAGGCAGCAGAGTCAGAGTTTGAATCCCTGTCCTTCAGACAGTTCTCTGCCCACGTGTGCGTTTGCCCAGCAAACATCAGCATTGACTTTCTAAGAAACACAGGTAGAGTGACAGGGGCCAGAGTCTAAAATCTCTGCTGTGCACTTTCCCAAAAATAATGAGTGTTGATATGCTTTACCCCAAATATTATTTTATAGCATTCTTTCAGACATTATTGATTTCTTATATGAGAACATATGAATATCTCTTAACTTGAGGCTACTAAAAACAAAATCAAGGGCTGGGCATGGTGACTCACACCTGTAATACCAGCTACTCAGGAGGCTGAGAGCAGGAGGATTGCAGTTCAAAGCCAGCACAGGCAAAAAGTTAGCAAGACCCCTATCTCAACCAACAAGTGGAGCATAGTGGTACACACTTGTAATCCCAGCTACATGAGAGGCATTGATGTAAGGATTGTGGTCCAAGGCTGGGCCCAGGCAAAAATAAAAACTTGCGACTCTATCCAAAAAATACCTAAATCAAAAAAGGACTGGGGACATGGCTTAAGTAGTAGAGTGCCTGCCTAGCAAGTACGATGCCCTGAGTTTAAACCTCAGTACCAGCCCCTCCCCCACAAAAATTGAAATGTCCACCTTGATAGCCAAGTCTTTAGAGACATTTATGACTATACATTCAACCTAAGTTTTCAAAAACAGAGTTGCTGGGGACAAAGGACATACAGGTACCTGGGATTTTATAAACATTGCCCAGTTGTCTTTTGTAGCATACTGAATTTTTCAAATAGTGTCCCAATAGTGTCCTTCATCTTACACACTCTTTTTTTTTTTTTTTTTGTCAGCACTGGGGCTTGAACTCAGTGCCTCATACTTGCTAGGCAGGCGCTCTTACCGCCTGAGCCTCTCTGCCAGCCCAATAATTTGCTAGCTTACACTGCTGTGCGTATTTGTACTTTCTCCACCAAAACGGGAGGAGCATTTCTCCACCTCCTTGGGTAGACCACGCGACCCCTATGGCTAAGGCAATATGGCGGAAGTAATGCTGTGTCACGGATGTAGCTTTTAGATTTTCCATTTCTGCCTTTTGGATTGCACACTCTTGAGACATGATCTCTAGAAACTCTTCTCACCTTACTGTGAGGAGCTGAGCGACATGCAGAGATCGTGCTTGGATTCTTACATGGAGCCCACAGCCAATGCCACAGGCCACCATATGGGTTTCATCAGGTGACTACAGCCCCAGCCAATGACACCCACAGCAGAAGAGCCACCCAGCTAAGGCCAGTGGACACGGACAGTCACAAGAGGCAATGAAACAGTTGTGGATGTTGCATTAAGACACTAGGTTTGAGTTTCACTGCACTTTTTGTTTCATCTTTGCAATGTGATAGGTGACAGCTTTAGTTCAGTATTGAAATTCTGAGAAGGACTTTCTGGGAGCTTAGTTATGCTTGTTGTCAGCCATAGCTAGTTTTCCAGTGAGCTGTTTGTCATTTTTTGCCTTCTTTTCTATTTTGTTTTCTTTGCATTTTTTAATAAATTATTAACAATCATTCATGTCACAATGTTTATCCAGTGTTTCATTTTTACTTAACGTTGTTTGAAACTTTGTTTTTGTATGGAATTTTTTCATTTCTATAAAAATACAGACCTCCTACTGCTCTCTGCTTTGGGTTATAAAACTCACCTGACCACATTAGTGACTGCTACTTGAATATGTTGTCTTCACTGACGGGTTCCTCGGTCTAAGCTCACAAGCTCTTTTCTTTCTTTCTTGTTTCCTGCAGTACTGGGGTTTGAACTTGGGCCCACACTTTGAGCCACTCCACCAGCCCTTTTGGTGACTGTTTTTTTTTTTTTATAGGGTCTCAAGAACTATTCGCCGAAGCTGGCTTTGAACTGAGATCCTACTGATCTCTGCCTCCTGAGTAGCTAGGATTACAGGCGTGAGCCACAGGCACCCGGCTCACAAGCTCTTTTCAAGTGTGCTTCTTTCTGTAATCAGCTGCAGGAAGAGCTCAGTGCCCTCTCCATCCACTTGCCTATGGCTTCAGCCTTCATGACACCTCACACCCTGACCTCACAGCTCCCTGACCCTTAACTCCAATGACTGGTTTCCTCTCTGTTTCACCCACTCAACAGACCATCCGTGGCTTAGAGATGAATGTTACTTGTCTTGCTCTACCTTCGAGATATCCTGTTCCAAGTCCCCTCTGACCTTCTGAGGTCCTATGTTGTTGGGGGAGGGAGGTACTTGGGGATTGAATTCAGGGCCTAATGCATACCAGGTAAGTGCTCTTCCACTTGAGCCAGGCCCCAGTCCTTTGTGTATTTTGTTTGGAGATAGGGTCTCTCACTAACTCTACCCTGGCTGAACTTGGACTCAAAATCCTTCTGCCTCCATCTTCTGAGTAGTTGAGGTTTCAGGCATGTACCACCATGCCTGGCTTGGGTCCTACTTCTCTTAACTTTCACATAGCCTCCACTTCACACTCAAGGTCATCTTTGCACCACTGGCCTCTCCCTACCGTCATTTCTGCTGCAGCGCATGCTGGCTGTCCTGGCTCTCCGTTCCAGGTCTCTCCTCTGTGCACCCAGGGACCCCTCCCTTTACCTTGGGAACCACTCTGCCCCCAAGACAGCACTGCACTGTGAGGCAGACAGCAAGGCGACCACGATGAGGGCTTAGAACATGGCCATGGAGCTGTGCGTCCTGGCTCTGTGTGGCCAGGACAGGTTACTGAACCTCCCTGTGTGCTAAACAACTGTAGAGTCACACCAGCATGCTAGACATGAGCCACACGTGGCAGTGAGAACTCAGAATGGACTGCTTTGAATGGAGATGAACTGTCAGTGTAAAATACACACTGAAGTCAAAGAATCAGGACCCCAAATACTGTAAAACATACACACATGCTCTTACGTTGCTTCCATGGTGAAGTGACAGTGCTTTTGCTATTTTCAACCAAATAAAATCCAAAAATTAATGCCATTCACTTCTCTTTACATTTTTTCAAGTGATCACTAGAAAATTTAGTCACTCACATGTTTTGCTTCTGTTAAGCAAGCTCTGGCACAAAATGTAAGGACAGACGAAACTGCCTCTGCCTCGTGTTGTAAACATTCTCCGTCAGTAGGGAGTTATGGTACATACCCAGAAAGAAGCCACTAATATTGTGGCATTATTTTGTCAGTTTCTAAATAAAAGATACAGATGGTAAGTTTCTTGTTTATGCCAGGAGAAGATAGATTTGTGGCAGGCAGAGTCAGGAAAAGTGTTACGTAGGAGATGGAAGCTCAACTTCTCACTTGGAAGAATAAGAAAGAAGTCACTTGCCAGGTGACAGACCATGGGAAAGATGCTGAGGCAGCAGTTCAGGTCACTCAGGTCATCTCCAGCTTGTGTGTAAGAGACAGGGAACCACGGGGGAGCCACACACAGTTCTTCCTTCGTGGCCCCTAACTTGCTTTTTCTGACTTCCCCTAAGACACCAAATGTGTGGGCTTTGCCTACCAAAACAAGTGCCCCAAAACCAGCTGGGTTTCTGCAATTCAATTCAGTTCTTAACCTAATACACAGAGGTTAAGGTGCAGTTCCACAGGACTGCCACCACGGCAGATGCCAGCCCAGGTCCATCCCCGCTTCTGCCCAGGTATTTCCCTGACCTGCCCCACTTAGGTTTGATGAAAGAGTTACAGAACTCAGGAAAACACTTCATTTACATTTGCACATTTATTATAAATAAACAAAAGGGGTAAGGCATGGGGAAAAGGTTGGTACGGGCTTCACAATCCCTCTGGTGTGCTACCCTTCCCAGCACCTCCATCTGTTCATTATCTAGAAGTTCTCCTACCCCACTATTTAGGGGATTTGGGAAGGTTTCATTGCTGTAGGTATGATTAATTAAATCACTGGCCACTCCTTTCTCTCCTTAGAGGTTGAGTTGCAGCCCATCTAATCACATAGTTGGTTACTCTGGAAACCAGCCCCCAACCTGAAGCCACCTAGGAGCCACCAAGAGTCTCCTCATTCCTAGCACTCAGGTATGGTCAAAGGGGCTCATTACGAATAACAAAAGACAATCCTACCACTCAAGACCTTCCAAGGGCTTGGGAAGCTTTGTACCAGGAACTGGGGACAAAGACCAGATGTGCAGATGGCCCCCACACAATGGTTCAACTTAGAACGTTTTCCATGATTCACAATTGGTAGATGCTCTACTGGGAATTTTGAATTTGGATCTCTTCCAAGGTTAAGTCATCTCTCTCTCTCTCTCTTTCTCTCTCTGTCTCTCTCTCTCTCTATCTCTGAAACAACCCATGTCCCACAGTGTGTTGTGTTGCTAAGCTTCAGTAAAGACACTCACAGTACTTCTAACTTACCATGAGTTTCTCGAGACTTGACTCTACTCTAAGTCAAGAATGTGCACCTCTTCTTTCATCACAGCCCCAGACCGACAGTAATGGCCTAAAATAGTGGTTTTCACACTCATTTGGCTATGGCCCTTAAATATGTTTTACATCCCAGCCAAGTATGCAGACAACACACACACACACACACATACATACACACGCACATATATAAAACAAAAACCTAAGTTTTGTACAAGCGCTAGGAAATCATACTTCTCTTTACTTATGCAGTAAACTAATACTTTTCATTCCTATTCCATGCTGCTTTTGTCTTCCTTGACATTTTAAATGCCAGCTCAGCTCACAGCACTGATGTCTTGACCTATTGATGTGTCTCAAGCCACAGTGTGAAAGAGGCTGTGCTCTCAATGTGTCTCCTGCTGAGACTGTAGAAGGCAGAGAGACAGGAAGACATTCCCTGTGTAGGAAAGTTTGCTCCTGGACCTGCAGGAAGAGATGAGAACAGAGGTCAGTGAGCACCCGTGGACAGAAAATAGAACAAGAGCAGATGGTGGCCGAGGAAAGCTGACAGTCTCTCTCTCTCTCTCTCACACACACATACACACACATACCCCAGTCCGGGGGATACACACCAGTATATGCCTAAAACAGCACATAGTACCAAACCCTAAGTGTATTATGTTTTTCCTGGAAATACTTGCCTATGATAAAGCTTAACTTACAAATTGGGCACAGTAAGAGGCTAACATTAATAATAAAACAGAACAATTACAGCAATATACAGTAATCAAGGTTATGTGGATGTGGCCTGTCTCTCAAAATGTCTTACTGTACTGTACATCTTAGCAACCTCAGCACACAAGTTCTTCCTCTCCTTACTAAGTCAAGAACCTTTTCACTTAAGGGAAACAGTTTCTGGCTTCTCTTTGGCATGTCTGAATCACCGTCACTAGTCTTGTGTTCTGTGGCTGTCGCTAAGTAAAATAATGGAACTTGAACACAAGCCCTGTGATACCATGATGGAATATCCGTCTTCTAACTAGACGGCTACTAAGCAATTAGTGGACAAGTAGCATATACAGTGTGGATACACTGGATGCAGGGATGATTCATGTCTCTCAGGGGACAGAGCAGGCATTCCAACTCACTCTTCAGAATTGGTATGCTATCTAGTACTTGTGGATGGTTTATATCTGATTTTTTCTGTTTAGTATTTTCAGACTACAACTGGTGGTAATGGACACCTCAGAACGTTTAACCTGGATAAGGGGGAACTACTGTGTCCCTTTCAAACAAACTCTCCCCACAGAACTACCAAAAGCAAAAATTTTTTGGGTGTCTCTTGTTTCAGGGCTCCTCAGACAGCCTGCACCAATACTCTGAGCCCCACACCAGCCCTCAAATTTGCTTCGAATCTCCAAAGCCCCTGCAGTCAGCTGTGTGCCCAGGATGCGTCCTGGGAAGGACCACTTCCTAGGGTTTGGAAAGCCTCAGCAGCTGAAGTGTAAAAGCTGACAAGTCACCACTGCAGGGGTCGCTGTTCAGACTGTGGGCTACTCAGAAAAGGGGTCCTGTCCCAGCAGTGGACTAGGGGCTCCTACAGCCTCTTGATGGCTGCAAGAAGAATGTCTGGACCAGAAAGGATGGTGAGGGCTTTGTTCCTGGGGAGGATGTAAGGGCCTCATGAGTCTGAAGACAGATGCTCCTGGCTGCTCTGCAGAAGCATTGCCTGGCTTTTACTCGTTCCATATTCTTCCCTGGGCTCGTTGCTGTGTCTTCCTCTCACTTCCCCTAACGGGCCTAACATCTGGGCGGTTACAAATGGAGCATGCTCAGTTGTGAGCCTAGGAGCTCGAATGACATCAGGACGGCCAGGGACTTGCTGCTCATGCAGGAAGGAGAGCAGCAGGGCACAGCTGGGGCGCAAATTAGGCCAGTTCACAGAGGGGGGACAATGGTGTAACCTGGTCTCCTTTGTATCCTCTAGAGTTTGTATATAATTCTAAATTGGTGTTCCTAGGGTTTTATTTTTCATTTCGTAAACCTAACACATGCTTATTGTAGAGAACTTTTAAAATACAGAAAAGGAAACAAATCACTCATAATCCTATAACTCAGTTGTTAATTTCAACAACTTTTCCTTCTGGTTATTTTTGTCACACATGTGTATGTGTACTTGATATATATTTTGTCATTAAACTCTACAGACAATTTTTAACCTGTTTTTTTAAATTTACCCTTACACTGATATATTAATCTGCAAGTGCCTCATTTGTAACACCCTTCCCTTCCCCCTCCCCCATCACTCCAGCCACCCTTATGTGCTTGCAAATACCTAAACGCCACCTCTGCATGTAAAGAAAGCTTTGCCTGGCCTCTCCACCTCCAGGCAGCCTTCAAACAGGAAGAAATCGGGATACAAACATCTTCCAAAGTCATTTTATGTCCTACCAGGAGAGAATAAATTGACATTCAAACCAATTATTGGTGTGACTTTGTTTTTTTGTTGTTGTTGTTGTTTACTTGAGATAACAGAGTCTCGCTAGGCAGCCCAGGCTGGCCTGCCTAGAACTCACAAAGTCCTGCCTTCACCCCCCAAGGGCTGGGATTACAGGCATGCACCACCACACCCAGGTATTGGTGTTACTTTAAATGAGTGTGTGCAACAAAGCAATGACTGGGAAGCATGGAGGTTTTATGTAGACTAGATAAGGTGGCATGCCATGGATTCTTCCCCTGTTTCTGTGGAAGGTCTGGAAGTGATGCCTAGAATTACTCTGAAAGCCAGAGTAAAGCAGTCTTCTCCGGCACTCTGAGGACTGCAGCCACAGGATGGAGACCTCTCAATCTATTGTCAGAAGAGCCTGGTTGCACTGTCTGTGCTGGAAAGAGCTGCTTGCAGAGAGGAGCAAGAGTGGGAGTGAAACCAGTGGCCTACAATGTCCACACAGGACCTCCCAGCTCAGAAGCACAGGGAGCTCAAATGAGGACCCAGAAAGTACAGAGAGGATACCTTCACAGAGCACAGTTCCCTGGGATGCTGTGTTTCCTGCTGACACTGCTCTCCAGCACAGTGTGATCCACCTTTATCATGTCCCAGAGTCCCCCACAATGGCTTCTATGGGAGCCCTGGGAGCCCCATTGCTTTGGGACCAGCACGTTAGCTGTGATTTTTAAAGAGAGATGATCTTCAAGACAAAGCAGTTCTGCATTTATCAGCCATCCAACACCACTGATTAAACGTGATGCCATGGGAAGCTGAAGGGACAGAGTCAGAGATAGGCACTGAGATCTTCTAAAGCCACTTCCATCTTTGCACAATTGTTGTGCAATCATTTCCGGTGCTGCCTTCCCCATGCCAGCTATTAACTGGGTCACATGGATCCTCTGATCTGTGTTATGAGAAGACAGTCAAATCACTACCACCTCCGCCTTCAGACTGAAAGTTGAAAGAAGCCGAGATTAATCTCAAGCTCAATTACAAGTAGCTAGCCACAAAGGAAGAAGGAAATGAGATCAAAACTCTGTTGTTTTCTTCAGGACAAAAATATGCAGCTGGGTTCCCTCTTTTTCCTTTCTCATTGTGTATGATTTCACATGGTGCGTATATGTCACCGATCTGATCCTGTTCTGCCTTTGGAAAAGGCACCCAAATACAGTGTGCAGGAAGCAGGAGCTTCTTTCTCATGTACAAGCCAGTGGCTCTCAAACCTTGGTGAACGTGCATCCCGGGAGCTCCTCAAAATATGCCACCCTGTCGCATCCCCACCAAAGGGGTCAGCCCAGTCTGTGAGTGGTTCTATTGCACACGAGAGGGCCCAGGCTGAGAAACAGTAGAGCAAATAAGAACCAAACCCATTGCCTGTTACCCATGGTGGAGGGGGATGGGAGATGAAGAAGTAGAGACAGACACACAGACATCTCTTTTGAGAAGCTTGCAAGTGGAGAGAAATGGAATACTAGCTGGCAATGGATGTGGGAGAGAGGGAGGATAGTGCATATCCTTCCTCTGGATTTTAAAAAATGGAAAGGTTTAAGTGTGTATATATGCTGAGGGGGAAGGGCCAACAATGAAGGAGAGGATGAAGATAACAGGAGAATGGAAGACGACCCACTGGCCAGGCCCCAGAGCAGGTAGCAGAGTTGGGTGTTAAGCTGTAAATTACTTGAAGCCAATGACCCAGAGACTCTTAGTGGATAAGATCTCCCAGATCTCTAGATGGTGCTAAAAGGAGTTAGTACATTGTCTTTGACATCAATGATCTATAAAAATGCATGCATTGTATGTATGTACTGCTACGTGAGTGTACATTCAGAAAGTAGAGACAAGCAGAAAGTGGGAGAAGGAAAGTCACTCATCGTCCTCCCACACAAGACTTCGGTGCTGGGTTAACTAAGCTCCAAGATGGCTCCTTTGCCCAGTGTTCACACCCTGTACCCTCAATAGAATCAGGGATGGCCCTGCCTCACCAATAGAATATGGAGAAAGGGACAGCATGCAACTTCTAGGATAAAAATCATTGCAGCTTCAACATATAGCCAAGGCTTTTTAACAGCAGCACTATTAACATTCTGTTCTGTACATCTTAAGGTGCCTACTGGCATCCCTGACCTGCACACATCAGATGCCAGTTGTACCCCATGCTCAGCTGTAGAAAGCAAAAATGTCTCCAGTTAGTGCCAAAAGTTTTTAAGCTGCAGTGGCAAAACTACTCCCAGTTAAGATCTAATCTTAATTTCTCAGCTTGCTAGCTCTGGATGAAATGAGCCACCAAGCTATGACCTACAAACAGCAACATGAAGAAAGTGTGGAGAGGAACTGGGACTCCCTGGACAACGGCTGGTACCAACTTCCTATCCATTGTAAGGGAGCCACCTGGATCCTCCCACCCAGTCAAATGTCCAAGTGACTGTGTGCCTTCCCCAAAGCTGCAAATCTTATGAGAGATCCTAAGCCAGAACCTTCCAGAGGGCCACTCCCAAATTCCTATACCACGGAAATCGTGAGGACTAAGTAATTATTTGTTTTAAAAGTCTCTAAATTTGGTGGTAACTTGCTTAATTGATTTCTTTGCTGAGTAATAAACTGATTCCCACCCAGTTCCTCTTAGATTATTCATTGATTCATTTTCTACCACTAAGCATTTCCTTATATTTTAACTAATCTGGTCTGCATCTTTTTTCATTCTGTCTCTATTTGCAACTCACACCAACAAGTGCATTCAGTCAGCCCTCCTTCAAATCTGCCATTTCAACCAACCAAGCATCTAAAATATTTTCCCCTCCAAATATTTCATCTGTACTGAACATGTACTGACTTTTTTCTTGTCATTATCCCTAACAATGTAGTGTAACAACTATTCACATACTACCAAATATGATAAGTGATCTAGAGATAATCTGAAGTATACAGAAAGATGTGCAGAGGTTCTGTGCAAATAATGTGCCATTTTATTTAAGGGGCTTGATTGTGGAGGATTTGTGTATCCTGGGGAGTCTTGGATCCAATCCCCTGCAGAGAACAAGGGATGAGTATAATTATTGATATTTGAATACTGATTTATTTGGAGTAGAGATGAAAGTCCCTTTTCTGTCTTTGAGAACATTTCCCTCGGGTCTAAGTCAAGGGAAAAATGAAGACCATGATGATTGATTACTTCTTACATAAAATGATCTGGTGGAATGAAGTGATTCATAACATTTCAATTGGCAGATGGGCATGATATAGCAAGCAGTAGCCCCTCAGGTGGATGGAGGCACAAGATGCTAGCCCCAAAGTGAGTCTCTGCTATCACAATCTGATTGAGAAACTAAGCTCCTGTTTCCAAAGCAATGAGATTCTGATTTTTAGGAGCCAACTGTTCCTTGCCTGGCCAGGTCTAAAGATGAATTAATGGCACACTTCAGAGGATCAGGTCCCTTCTCCTTTACATCACCAAGTAAACTGAAGAATGGTAGCACCTTAGTGAATTACGCTAATACAGACAGATTATCTGTGGGCCTGACCTTCCTCCACAGGCTTAAAGAGAATGTGAACACCACTTACAATTTACAAGCACAAATACAGGGTTTTTTCCCTAAATACCCTGAATGTGCTGCTCCTGCACATTCTAAGGCAACGACTGTGGCCCCTGCTATTCCCCTGGCATTGAATGGTGGGCCCAATTGTTCTGACAGCTTGATAAGGGTCCTGGGGGCTTTTGTTTCTGTTGTATGTTTTAAATACTATTATCACTTGGTCATGGTGAAAATTCCCTCTATCTCCCTTTATTGGTTATAATGAGTGGGAAAAGTTATTCAGTTTTTTAATACTCTCAGCAAGAACATATTATTCCATTTTTTCCTACTGTCAAAATATGTATATTATCCCATTAGAAAATTATATGCTAGTTTAGAGTTTCCAAATCTGGTTATCTTGTTCTATAAACATAAATGCCCTGCCAATGATTTTCCTGAAAAATTTATTAGGGGAAAGGAAACTAGGGAGCAAAGAAATATAGAGTCTTGTTTCCTTGGTTTGGTTTTAATGTTCTACCAGTCAACAGACTTCCTCAAGCATTTATTTGAGGAGAATAAGAAAATATTAGAATGTCCTAGAATTAGCAAAGCATGCTGTCAGACCGCTTGCTTATATTATTGATCAATAATCAATAACAAGGCTATAAACATAAAAGCAATTTATTTGAGGTTTTAGGAATGGCAGTTTTATAGACACAGATTTCAGTAAAGCCAAAGAGAAGTGTCCCAAAAAGAAGACAAAGGGCTTGGATGTAAGAAGGAAAAACCTTATGATGGGTGCAGGCAGGATCAAAGTCCATGAATCCACAGCTGACTGATCACCTAGTGGTTACAGCTGGGGCAGCTGGGAGTTGGCCCAGGTGGAGCCTGTCAGGATATTTTCTGGGTTCTATTTTAGTATGCTGTCTCTCTGGATGAAGGGATTCCATCGTGGGTAGAATTTTCCATGCCTTCATATCTCATCTGGCCTTGCTTAGGATATAGGTGCCATTCTACCAGTGTCAGATAAGGAAACTGAGGCAGTCAAGCTTCAGTAACTTGTTCAGATTTCTAAGTGTTGGGACAGGAATTGACCTTGGGCTGCCTTATTCCTAACTGCTGGGCTGTATCAAATAGATGGCATTCCTGTTGGTATTGATTAGAGTTCTCTACTACAAGTGACAGAAAACAACTCTAGCAAAGAGGAACTTGTTGGAAGGAAGGGGGTAGATGGGGAGTGTGGGAGGATGAAAATGTGGCTCAAAGAATCAAAGAGGATCCAAGGACCAAACTCAAGAACCAGCAGAGGTCAGGGAACCCTGAAGTCACAGGACTCCATGTCCTTGCAGGGTCCAGCAACTAGGCTTTGCGGCCTTTGCTTCTAAAAATGAGTCCAGCCCTTGCTCCCAGCCTTTGCTCAGGGGTCAGAGTCCAGAAGAGCACATCTGAAGGATCATGCTTGGGCTCATGCTCACCCCTCTGAATACTTCCTGGCAGGAAGAAGGATGATTTGACCACTTTTGGTTCTGTGCTGTGAGAAAGACCCCTGAGCTTACCCTCCCAAAAGGACCTGTAGTGTGGGAGAGTTGAAGTCACAGATGCCTGACAGTCAAGCACACCAAATGTCCTCAAAGCTCTTAGAACCTAAATGTCTTCTCTTACGAAAAACCTGCAGACCTGCAATGTAAACTTGACACACCTAGCTGGGATGAGCTGCGTCTTTCTGGATAGGACATGGACTCTGTGAGGGGAGGGAGTATCTGTCATGACATCCCTCAAATTCCTGTACATGGGTGAGTGTCCCAATAAATATTTTTGAATAAATTAACTTTGCCCACTGTTTCTCTAACTTTCATTCACTGACATCACACAGTTCTGGGCAAATCAGACATATTTAACTCTTTACAGACTTAAAATACTATAAACGGGGAGAAAGAAAACTCCTGATACTCTTGGGCAATGTCATGGTCAAATCAGCTCAGTGCCATGAGCAGTTACGCTCGGGGTCACCTGCATGGGTCACACGTTCCTTCAGAAAGTTCAGAAATGTCATTTCTCAAATATTTAAAGATAATTGAAAACCCAAAACATGAAAGCATTTGATGTCCCCACTCCAGAGGAACTAATACAGAAACCTTAAAGCGGCAGAGGTCAACACGAGAAGGGGATCAGTTAGAGATGAATCAACATCGGTTGTAACACATTCATACATGGAAGCAATGCTAGGAATATTTCTGTATAGCTATCCTTAACTCAACTAGCAAAAATGCTTTGTCTTTCTTATTATGCTTATGTCTTCTCTTCAACAAAATTAGAGATAAGGGCAGAACAGGACCTGCCTGGAAGCAAGGGGGGAGGGGAGAGGGTGAGGGTGGAAAGGGAGGTGAAATGACCCAAACAATATATGCACACGTGAATAAATCAATTAAAAAAATTTAAAGATAATATATCACCAAGATTAAATAATTTTTTAAACATTTAAGAAATATCCTTACCATTTTTGTACACTACCATTAGGTTTTTAGAGGACATAAATATTTAGAATAGTTATAATCAAAGTGCACAAAACTTTTATGTATTTTTCCATAAAATATTATACTGTCTTATGTCCCAAAATATACTTCATAATTGCAATTTTAATGGCGGCATAATAGTCTATGATCTTGATATACCATGACTTACTAAACCGTTTCCTTATGGTTGGACATCTGGTTTGTATGCATTAGACTTTTAACAAGCTATGACTTCTGAAATGATCTAGAATATTGTCAACAGATGGCTTATGAAGTGATTCTGATATTAAAGTGCATCTCTTTATGAGTGTGCAGTAAATAAACTGTAGCTAGGGTGACAAAGGTAAGACACATAGAAATAGAATTTTAGTCAAACTAGGATACGTGAAATTGAACAGGATCACCTAAGTTAGCTATACATGCAAGGGAAAAGGCTGAATAGCATAGAAACATGAAACAGAGCCAAACACATAGATAAAGGTATTTCAATCACATTACTTAGCGACATGAATTTTCATGCTCCAGGAGATAAAGACTCTACTGAACCCAGAGTTGTATCTAATCTTGAACTATGATATTGGAGTGTGTTCTTCACATCTTACAGTCCCTACATGGCTCTCCTTCCTCAGGTTCTCCCTAAGATTATTTAAAATCCATATTCCTAGATTAAAGTGACAATTTTCAGAATGAGAGGAGGAATGGAAAGTGCTATGATAAGGTTCTTTCTGCAGTTACAGAAAAAAATAGATCAATCAGGAGGGTGCATTTTGACTTAAGGGAGGGCAAAAGTACATGAAAACACCCTAAAGAAGACAAAAAAGGGAAAGAACCACTTCTGTAGGGTGTGTTTTTATTAAGAAATAAAAGAGACGAAGAATACATTCATGCCTGTGTCGGGCACTCTCTGAAGCACTGGGACCTATGTTTTAGGTCTTCAGGGCTCAAGTTTTCTTTTCCTAAGAACCAGGTTCTCATCTTCCTGCACTACTCCCAGGTGAGCAATGGGCCACTCTAACCTCCCTGGGATGTTCTATGTTTAGTAGAAGTGTGAAACAGTGGAATATCATTTGTATGACTTGGCTCTGATACAAATGAATGTGGCTTCATTTTTCTTTCCTTCCTTCGATAGTTCTGCTGTGACCTTGCACCCACCTTGAAAATTCACCCAAACTTTTATACAATAAACTGCTGGAGAAAATTTTTCATAGGCACATCTTTATACTGAGACAAGTAGTGTTGGTTCATGGGACAATACAAAACCCAGGTCCTCACACTGAACAAAAAGCAATGCCCAAAGTCATCCTATAGCCTTTCAAATATCTCTTGAGTGTTTCTGTAACACAAAATGTTTAGTTATTCCTCAGAGTTTTATCTGCTCTGTTCTAAATACAGGTACCTTCATCCAATATGTTAAGGAAGTGATAAAATCCTGTCACACAGATGAATATAGTTAATTATGTGGCATTGTATATTTAGGGACATGTCAGTAGTTGCCCTAATAATAAACCAATACTGTCAGGTTTCTAAAATACAGGCTAAAGGTCTTTAGGAGAAAAAGGTAACTACAGTTCTCTTTGTTAACACATTCATCACTGTGTTAGTCATCTTTCCTTCACTATAATGAAGTACCTGAAATAATTAACTTATAGAG
The DNA here is from genome assembly GCF_047511655.1 of Castor canadensis. Lineage (NCBI taxonomy): Eukaryota > Metazoa > Chordata > Mammalia > Rodentia > Castoridae > Castor > Castor canadensis. The sequence continues at coordinate 50,112,635 of NC_133393.1, forward strand.
AAAAGGGTTATTTTATATTCGCAGTCACTTCTACCCCCAGAATAACAGGTTCTGCATTAGCAGATTCAACCAACCCCAGATTGAAAATATCTTTCCAGAAAAATTGTGGCTGTACTGAACATGTACAGACATTTTCCTTGTCATTATTCCCTAAACAATACAGCATAATAACTGTTTACTTCGTATTTATACTGTATTAGATATCACAAGTAACCCAGACACGATTTAAAGTACACAGGAAGATGTGCATAGGCTGTATTCATATATGATGCCGTTTTATATGAGGGCCTTGGGCATAAAGGAGTTTGGCATTGGGGTGGGAGGAAGGTCCTGCAACCAATGCTCTGCAGACACTGAGGACAACTGTATTACACAAAGCCTGAGTCTACACCACTGTGTCTAATTTCAACTCCATACTTAAGTTCTTTCTAGCCTTCCTCCTTTCTTCAGCTGTGTGCGATGGCGAGTCCCCTCTGATGGACTTGGCAGTCCTCCTCCTTTTGGAGGACGGAGGCTGGGTGAAAGGAGATGGTAAAGAGGACTTGGAGCAAGGGAACAGCAAGGGCAAAGCCTCAGGAGCCAGAGTGGCTGCTGCGTGGTGACCAGGTCAGAGGGCTTTGAGGCCAGTTCAGGAGTCTGTGGGTCGTGCATGGTGAGACGTTTAAGTTGGAGCATACCATTTTGCTTTGCACTTGTAAACCATCACCCTGGAGACTGTGTGAAGAATCAATAGCTGGAAGTCAGGAGGACTGGAAGTAGTCTCATTAGCCATGGACTCGTTCACCCAACGCCCAGCTGCTGAAATGAGGGTCACCAAGTGTCCCCCAAAAGGCTAATGTGTTGAAGGTTTGGTCCCCAGCTGGTGATGCTATTGAGAAGTGATTGGGTCATGAGGGCTCTGATAATCCATTGACAGATTCATGACTGGATAGCACTATTGGGAGGTGATAGAGACTAGGAGGTGGGGCCTATTTGCTAGAAGTAGGCCACTGGGGTTGTGCCCTTGAAGGACGCACCTTGTTCCCAGTCAGTCTGTCTCACTCCTTTTGCTTCCTGGTCACCGTGAGGTGTGCAGCCTTTTTCCCCTATGCCCTTCCACCATGATGCTCTGCCTCACCACAGGTCCAGAAGCCTGGAGCCAAGTGGCCATGAACTGAAACCAGGAGCCAAAGTAAATCTTTCCTCTTTTAGGTTGGTGCCTTCAGGTATTTTGTCACAGTGGAGAACAGCTCCTTAAACACACCAATAACATGGATTATGCTCACTCACTCTGTGACTCACTCAACTTCTGCTCTTGACCAGATTTGTGAGGTGATGTGGGAGGGTCTCAGCTTCACAGGACTGGGAGTCCAGCCTCTCTCTCCACCCCAGTCTCTGGTTCAGTCCATGCTTGTTTAGTGATAACAACTGTGAGAACCTCAGAGATGTGCAACCTTGAAATTTTTGAAACTGAGGTTAAAAAAACAAATCCCTCAGACAAAAACACAGATGCAGCCTTTGGTCCCTGGGTGGACTCATCCCCACAAGTGTCACACATTTTATAGATGTAGAAGCCAGGAAGCCCTGTGAATGCCCTGCTCAGATCCTGCCCACATCCTCTTGCTGCTGGTCTCCAGCTTCATTTCCCTGTGCCAGCAACAGGTGTCCACAACTCCTTGGCATGTGGCTTTATGGGTACATAAAATTCACACTGCATGCCTGGCACAGGGAGAAGAGCTCTCTCCCTCTGCACCCACGCTTGGAAGAAGCAGTGTAATGCATTAAAGTAGACTTCTTGGAACCCATGCCTGGTCTCATGGGTGTTTTGTAAAACACAAGCTCTGATTTCCTTGGGCCTGTTGCTTTGGTCCCCCCAGTTTTATATTTAGTTAATCAAAATAAAACACAGTCATCTACAACTTGTCTCCCATACCAGTGCTTCCCTCTCACTGGTTGTATATGTTTGGCTTCTTTCCCTGTACAAAGACGGTGCCATGGTACTTTGGACACACAGAGAACACACCGCAAAAGAGCCAGTGACAAGGAGGGCTGCATTCACCTTCTCCTGCTGCCTAACAGATGACCACAACCACACATACTATTAGTGAGGTCCCCTGCAGGACCTCACCAGGCCAGGACCGTGATCTTATCCCCGGCATAAGGCCCCTTCTAAGCTCACTTGTTGCTGGTAGAATTCAGGTTCTTTGGGGTGAGCAGGGCCCTCAGCTGTGAGAGGCTACCTGCTACCCCCAGTCCTGAGGACCACACCCCAACCTGGGGATCTTCAAGGCCATCTGAAGTGGGGGTCTGCTGCTTCAAATCCCTCTTTTCTGGAAGCTGTCTTTTAAAGGGAATTGCCCATTAACTCAAAGTCAGTGATTAAGGACTTGATTACATGTGCCAATTTAGCTATGCAATGTAAGTAACATAACCACACAAGTGAAATAACATCAGAGTTCAATCATAATGAAGTGCCATTATAGTTATCCCCAAATCCTCAGATGTTCAAGTCCCTCCATATGCTCCTGCACACTTTACATCCTCACTGCCTACATAGTCTGTATTGTGTACACCGTATATTCAGGGACTTAAGATGGGAAAAGAGTCTGTGCATGCTCAGTACAGATGCAATTTCCCCCCAGATATTTTCTATCTGCATTTGGTTGAATTTGCATATGCAGAACCCATGGGTACAGACGGCTGACCACATTCACAAGTTCTGTCCCCACTCGGGGACAAAGGGAGGAGGGTTATACAGAACACCTACACCAGAGGAAGGAGTCATGGGGCCACCTAGAATTCTACCTACTTACATTAGATTCCTCTCCTAGCTCCTTTCTTTTAAAAGATTGTGGTAAAATATATGTAACATAAAGAGTATCATCCTGACCATTTGAAGGGTACATATCAGTGACAGCAAGTACATTCACATTGCTGTGCAACCATCACCATCACCCATCTCCAGAACTTTTTCATCTTCCCAAACTGAATCTCTACCCATTAGATACTGACTCTCCATTTCTTCTGGTCTCCCCAACACCCAGCCACTTAGGCATCTGTGTTCTCAGGTGTATGTTTTGGCAGCTGCAGAATCAGGTAGAGCTAAAGGTTCTCTTCCCTCCCTGCCTCCCAAGGCTTGCAATTTTATCAGCTTGATTTTCTTGTGCAACTCAAAATTAAATACACCTTGAGGCTTATTCTTCAGTAGGCTTGTGTGGTTAATTCCCTTGGAGTGGGAACTCAGGTTAGCCTCTTTGCTAGGCAGAACAGAGAAGAATGGAAGACTCCGATGATGAAAATAGAACCTACTGGTGGGTCCTGTCCTTCCTACCATCGCAAACATAGGATGCATTAAAAACAAAACTCCGCCAAGGGGTACATTTTCTTTGTACACGCCAAAACAGCCATGGGGTACATTTTCTTTGACTTCAGAAAGGACCTGAGTCCAGATGAAATGGGGTCTTCCAGTCATTATTTTTCTAATCACGTGCTCCTTGTGTAGACAGAAGTAACATACAAGAAGAATCTGAGCTGGTTTAACTACTATGAGAATTAAAGTCCCAAACTGCATAATAAAAGATAATTATATAGTTTTTCTTAAATTTTCCCTACTTATAAATCTGTCATTACTCAATAGGGTCATTACCCCATGACTTTGACTTCTAAGTAGGCTATAGGTAAAAACTCAGACCCAGCTATGTCCAAACATACAGAATTTGTTCCCTGTACTAGGATTTGCATGGGCCTTGTTGGTTCCCTGTACAGCAATTTGCACGGGTCTCCTTGTTCCTGCACTGGGGTTTGCACGGGTCTCATTGGTCTCATTGGTGGAGGAAATATTTACAACTATTATAAACCAAGACAATTGCCAGCCTCACCCGAGCTGTACATGTATAGAAAGATCCAAGAAGTACAAAAGCCAAGAGAAATGACCTGTGATATAAACTGGAATAAAACTACCATTCCATCTCAAGATGCTTCCCTGAATTTTGTGACAGCCATGTGGACAAAGCCACAGAGTGATGACCCAAAACGTGACTGAAGGTGTCCCACATGCAGTTTGATTTTGCCTGTACTGACTGCTTATTTGAACAACAAAACTGGGGTTTGCACGGATGCCGTATTTTGGAGCACTGCAGGTTTCCATTGCTTTGTTTGTGTGGCATAATTATTTCCAGAGGAGATGCTGGCTTAAATAACTGCCTCTTTCCTCATGTGGCTTTTGAGTTTCAAAAGCAGCAAAGCCTGATCTTTTCTAGGCATGCCTTGTGTGCACCATGGTAAAGTGGCAAAGAGAAATCATAACTGGAAAATAAGTCATCTTTCTAAACTATGATGAGTGTTTCCAGAATAAAATAACTTGTTCAAATTCTAAACCCACAAGCATAAGAACTATAATTTTCTGTCTTCTACAAGCAGAAAAGGGGGTGACTATCCCAATGGCTTGCACTGTTGGCATCTTCCATGTCAGAGGCAAGCCTGAAATGATGGAACCTTCTAGGGCCACCTGTGTGATAGAGCCCACAGGTGAGCATGCAACACAACCACATCCAGAGCGTCAGCAGCTTGAGTCTCCACAATCTGAGGAACCATGGCAACATGCCTGTGTGCCCAGCCTCTGCAGACTGAGAAGTTCAGTGAAATCCCAAGTTGGAGGGCAACCATGGAGTCAGCTGGCCAACCACAAGCATGTGTGGCGCTCTGAAGGACTTGTGTTTGCACTGGCTCCCTCAGGGATTTGGTTTTAAGCAGCAAAACAAATACGAATTCAAGAGACTTCTCTCTTTAAAAGAAAAAAGGTTTATTTCTATTGCCACATCAATATTTTGCATGTTCTTTAAGGTAAAAGAAAATACCACAAAAATAGGGATTTATAACTACCAGTCCCCAAATGGTCATTTGCAGCTCTTTCCACCTCCTCAGAGAAAAAGGAATTTGTTTCCTGATGTCACCAGATCTTTCTGAGGATGCAGCTATGCAAATGTACCACGTTGTGCAACTTCCTTCTGTGTATCCCTAAGGCAAATAAGGAGGACGGGTGGGGCCAAGTTCGCTGGCCCAGCATGCACACACACATATGTGCGCACACACACACACACACACACACGCACACACACACATGCACAGAGCCATTTTTGCAATTCTGACACAGGCCAGACTCCCTCCCCTGTCTGTAGCTTTGAGCCTTGGTTTTGTCTTCCAGCCTCCCTTGGCTTCTGCACACTACTTGAAGAAACCATCCAAGCCTCCAAACTCCTTACTGGTCCACTTTCGTTTCCCTTCATTTTTTCCTACTGAGGCTCCCAGCTTCCACCTTTCTTCACTTGAAAGTCCATGCAGGTGATGTCAGAGAAGTCACCAGAACCACTCTGGATGGCTCCTTGTATTCACGTGGCTTCAGGCCCACACAGCCCTGTTCCCTGTGGAGGATCATGGCTGTGGCAATGGCTTGTCTCAGATGCAGTCTCCACTTGGCTTTACACAGCACTGCTTCTCCACAGATCCTGTGGGGGACCAGGGCTCCACCAGCTTCACCGCTCTCCAGCCCTTTCAGACTTTCTTCTTGCTCTGGCCCTCATCTTCCACAGAAGCCCAGGGCTCCTCATTGGCTGGACTTCAAAACCAAGCAGTCACACAAAGTCTCAGACAGATCTGGAATCCAATCCAACATTTTTTAATAACTCTAAGTTATGGCTGCAGACTATGGAAAGAATGAAGAAAGAATGAAGGCAGAAATAGCACAGTTAAATCCACCATGTGGTACAGAGGCCTGACAGGCTTGCAGGCAGGTGTAATTGATCAGAATATACCTGACACCAGGAGACCAGGACTGTGAGCCAATCTATCCACAAGTCAGTGACTTAGCAAATGCAAAGTCAAGAAAAACTGTCCTGGGCATCTCTACCTCTAGTGCCCTGAGTTCAAACCCCAGTACCCAAAAAAAACCCGTGCAGTTAATGCCATTCGATCCAGTGATACCACTCCTGGCATCTACCCAAAAGAACGCAAGACAGGATACAGTAGAGACACCTGAATACTGATGTTCATCGCAGCACTCTTCACAATAGCCAAGCTCTGAAAACAACCCAGAAGCCCTACAACTGATGAATGGATCAAGAAATTGTGGTATATACACACAATGGAGTATTGCTCAGCCACAAGGAATAATGACATGTGGTTTGAAGGTAAATGGATGCAATTAGAGAACATCATGTTAAGTGAAGTAAGCCAGCTCAGAAAGACAAAACACACACGTTTTCTCTTGTATGTGGAAGATGGATTCAAAAATAAACATATACACAAAAACAAGCGTGATCATGTACAAACTCAGATGTAGAACATGTTTGTAATAGTAGAACTACTCTATGGAACTTGGAAAGAGAATGATAGAGCATCAGTAATATTGCATACCACAAGAGGTGAAAGTAGAGGATATGAGAATGTGTATTGAAAGCTGTTGCAAAACAGGGAGGTGCCACGGCAAGGGAGAGTATTCGAAGGGACTGAACAGACCAAAGTAAAGCACGCCCACAGAGGGCATACATTGAGACACCTCTTTGAATGTTAACCCAAACATTAATAATGAAAACCAGGACTGTAAAATAGGCATGGTATGCAGAGGGAGGGGGGTATTAGTAAGAAAGGAGGGGGGAGGGTGAAGGAAGGAGATTAAGGTGAGGGTATATGGTTGATGGACTTCATACACCTATATGAAACAGAACTAAAAAAACCTCTTGCAATTGCTTTAAGTGGAGTGTGGAGGTGGCTGATGGGGAGAGATGATGGGGCAATGTAAATGATGTACAATATAAGTCTAATCAGAATTGTCACTACGAATCCCCCCCATAAAATGAATATATCAATAGAAATTTATAAAATAAAATAATGGTTGATTCTAAAAAAAACATGTGCAGTTGAATAGTTAGTTAATCATTTAGATCATGATTTTCACATTGATATTTTAAGAAAATGTAAAATTTATTATATTGTAGAGTTTTTGTTACGTTTAAAGGAATCATTACTGAAGCATTTGGGAAGACTTATGAGATAACGAAAGAAATCAAATGATTACATTTACAAAAGCTATTCAAAATGTTTAATGAACAGTAATTTAGTTTTGTTAATGAGACCAAAGATTAATCAAAGACCCCCTTTAAAAACTATTACTAGCCTTTTTGGTTTTTTGAGACAGGGTCTCAATATGCAATTTAGGCTAACCTCAAATTTGTGATCCTCCTGCCTCAGTCTCCTGAGTGCTGGGATTATAGGCATGTACCACCATGCCCAGTTCTAGACTCAGTTGTTTTTTATTTTTTTTCAAAATGAGATTTTCAGGTTGATGGCATGTATAAATAGTATAAAAGAACACTATCATTGTGTTAAACATTTAAAATACCCATCAGTTTTGGGCTAGCCTGTGAACTTGAGCTCTGTTTTTCACCTGTAATAACCACTATATCATGCACCTAACTTCAAGATCAGAATGAAATGATGTGAGCAAAGTAGCCTGTCAAGTACCTGGTCCACAGCAATCCCCAAGAGTGCTCAGTATTGCCCCTGCATTTGTAAGACCTATTCCAATAGGTCTTATATGTAATATAAATAATATAATATAATATAATGCACATAGTACTCTTTTCCTCTGTGTTACTGCTTTCTTGGATTTTATCGGCAGCTTATATTATACTTCCAGAGTGACCCTGTCAAGATGTAAGGAATATCATGTCACACGTGGACTTCAGCCCGTGCCCTGCCATGTTTCCATCTCAGCCAGAGGAAGAGCCTAGTCTAGGCCTAGACCAAGGGTCTTTCTCATGTAGATTGACACTCTTAAGTATAAAGAGCCCAGGCATGCTTTCAGTGACCACATTAGTGTGGCAGGTGACCACAGCAGTCACACAATGGTCTCCTTATTATCCATGGAGGAAATGTTCCAGGAGCCCCAAGGATGTCTGAAACTGTGATTTCACTGAACCTATATATTCTATGTTCTCTCCTCTACATACATACTTGTGATAAAGTTTAAATTAAAAATTAGTCACAATAAGAAATTAACAATAATACCTAGGAATAACAGAGCAGTGTAACTAATAGATGATAGTAAAAGCTCCATGAATGTGGCCTCTTTCTCTGGAATTTTCCATTTACTATTTTCAGACCACAGTTGACTTGAGGCAACTGGAACACAGGAAAGTGAAACCTAGGATAAGGGGCATTGCTATACAGAATAATGGTAGCAATCCCAGTAGCCAAAGCCACAGTGCCCTACGCAGCACACCCCTCAAATCCTGAGTGCCCCCCTTTCCTGCTTTCTCTTCCTTTAATGCCCTTTCCACCACTCGATACAATGCCAATTTGGTCACACGCCTGTTTCTTCACATTCCCCCATTAGATTACAAATGCCATGAAGGCAGAGATCTGTGAATGCCATTTGCACTGTGTTCTGACATCCAGCACAGCATCTAGCACCCAGAAATAACAAAGGATGTGAAGGGAAGAAGGAATCAGGACTCAGGCAATGGAAGTTTTAATCTCAGTTCCGAGATGCGCCAGATTGGGGGTCTTGTACAAATCACCACCTTCTTGAATTTTCATTTTCTCCTCTCCCAAATGGACATAACCATCTGTCTCCTGGTTATTTTGCAGGGCTGCTGTCAGGATTAATTGAGAAATAAGTGCATACTCACTGTAAGGCACTGCAGAAAGATGACAGATTATTATCACTTCTTGATGACATTTGAAAAGATTGCTTACTTGCACACTGCTTAAAATGTTTTAGATTTGGGAAGTGCCTCCCCTGCAGCCTTCATATGACATGACACTGCTCCACCAAGAATGACAAACACCTCCAGCACCTCAAGTGTTCAGCCCTGAGGCATGACATGAGGAGGGGGAGGATGGCTCACGGTGCATTTTTCTCAGAGTTGGTGAGAACCGGGGTGACCTGAAGATCCTGGAACTCTATTGACCTTACTGGGATTTGTCTCATTATCCTGTTAAATCCCTGAGCAGCACTCTATGGGGGTGGGGAGAGTGTGGAGAGATGCATGAAGGGAAGTAACTTGATGACCAGCATCGTTTCTGATGAGGAAACCATTCCACAAATAAGTGCACCCCTTGAGTGCGTATCAAGGAGGTGAGGTATCAAAGTACAAACAATGGTGCAAGAATTCTCCTCCTGGCTCATATGGAGTTGTTCATCTGCAATTTTTAAAACTTATTTCATGAATCCTAGAGACCAAAGATCTTTCTTTGTAAATTGACACTCTTAGGCACAAAATCCCAGGCGTGTTTATCCCAGGCATGTTTACAGTGACCAGGTGACTGGGACAGGTAACCCACAGCAGCAGTACAGAATGTTGACAACAGCCCCAGTAGCCCAGGACACAGTGTCCAATACAGCAAGGTACTCAAACCCGTCACCCTGGTCTCTGTTCTAAACACCTGTGTCCAAGCTAATTTAGGGAGCCGAGTTTTGTGTGGCATACAACATTGTGGCCACATGGATTCACCAGACTTTATTGTCAACATGGCTACCCTCATCATGGCCATGTCCTGGATCCCCAGGAAGATAAACCATGTAAGGCACAGATCATGGCACAGACAATACAGACACAGACCATACAGGTTGAAATATAGGAAGTCAACCTCCCATTTATTCTACGGTAGTTTCAAAATGCCACATTTTTTATTGGCAGAAACGAAGACCAAGAGGTGAGCGCCATCTGGTGGAGAGGCCCATAGGCACTCCCAGTAGGGTACACACCCAAACATCCTTTCTGGGAGCAAGCATCCCCCAAACTCACCGCATCTCAACCAGTATTAGACTCAGGTGTACTGCGACCGTATGTTTCACAACACTCTCAACTTTACAAAAAATGTAACCATTTAAAAGCTACCTCCCTTACTAGTAGTCTGGAGTCTGCCTGAAACTCTCAGCCTCTGCAGGAGGCTTATACTGTGACAGCCTCGTCTTACCATGACAAGTGTTTTCCTTAGCTTGTTGGGATTCTTCATTGGAAGGGAAGAAGGTTCACGCACCTTCCCCATGCACAGTGTCACATTTGGTTCCATGCAAGAAACATTTATTTTATATGTGTTGTTTTATCTCCACATAGGCACTGGAGATGCTGAAATGATCTAGAACAGCCTTTGGCTTTGAGATGTTGTCTAGTCAGGAGTCAGATGAACACATATCTAAGTGACGAATGCCAGGAATGCTTACAAAGAGCAACAAGGACAAGAGTTGGAGGAGGAAGAAGAGAAAGTCTGAGTTCTTAAAGGAGCCATCACCACCATCCCTCAGTGTTCCCCCACCCACCTCACCCTAAGTCCCTGCTGCCTAGTGTTCACCTTACTGCATGTTCCTCCCCACAAATGCCTTAGAGTCCCAGCCCGAGCCGCAACTGTGACCACTTTGACAAAGTCAGTCCTTGAGGGGACCTCTGCCCTCCTTGGCTAGGCTGGCCTGGGTGTGGACACATTGCTTTTCCTCTTACTCCATCTGAGGCAAGGTTGGAATTTTCCAATAGAAAAGTTTACTAGGCAACTGAAAGGAAAAACAAAAGCAAAAATGAAATGCAGAGGTATAGAAGGACCGGCTTGCTGAGTAAAAGTGCCTTATCCCAATGTGACCCAGTGTGATTTCAGTACAGGAAGGCTTCACTGGGCGGGGGGGGGCGGGGGTTTGCTGCTCAACCCGTTGGCCCCTTTGCCTTCTCCCCTCACAAGTGCATTCAGGGGTGCAGGGCCAAGTTGCAGATGAGCAGAGATGAAGCAGATTAGGGAGAGCTGTAGTACATTCCAGAAGCTGCTTCCTGAGTTCTGTCTGGGCTCATGGCAATGTGTCCTCAGCTCTCACTGTACTCCCTCCTTCCTGGCCCCGAAAATGGAAGCTCTTACAGATGCAGTTAGTTTTAAGGTGTTGTTTTTTTTTTTTTTTTTAATGGTTAATGGACTTTTGAATTACACCTGAATTTAACAAAGATTTATTTTGGTTGTGTCGAGATAGAATCTGTATTCCTTGTATTTTTCAATCTTATCCCAAAAGTAAAAAAATTTAAAATGCCTCCCCTTCTAAATGGAGTTAATTGGGACCAATAAATGTAGTCTGCACCAACTGGAAATACGATGAAGCAATGCTAGAGGTTCTAGAAATTATCCTCCAGATTGTACTCACCTCGTAAAAGTGCAGGGCAGCCCTGGGAAGCACAGTGGTACTTCCAATACAGTGAGTAATCAGCAAGCCATAGCAGGGGTCCACAGCCTTGATTTGGGGACCAGATCTGAATTCCAGCTCACTGGTAGGTTTTAGCTGGGACTTCCCAAGGAAAGGCCCTTTGCCTAGCTGAGTATCTTAGTACACTTGAGAAGCTATAATAAAGTACCACATTCTGAATGGCTCATATCAACAGAAATTTCTCACAGTTTTGGTAAATGGAAGTCCAAGATCAGATATCAGCATGGTTCTGGTGAGGGCCCTCTGCTGGGGTGTAGACTGCTGACTTCTCATTATGTCCTCACATGGTAGAAAGTGGGCCAGAGAGCTCTTTGTGGTCTTTTTCATAAGGGCACTAATCCCAATAACAAGGGCTCCACCCTCATGACTTCGTCACCCCCCAAGGCCCCTCCTGCTAATATCATCATCTTGGGAATTAGAGTTTCAGTTCGTGGATTTTGGAAGGACATAAATATCCAGCTTTGGTTGTCCTTATGTATGAGATGGCATAGATGACACAGGCTGAGACAGAAGTAAGAAGTTTACTACAGTGCCTGGCATATAACAGATTCTCAGTAAATGGCAATAAATTATGATTGTTGATGTTCCCTAGCATCTAATACCCTCCAGACACCCACTTGTCAGCTTAACGTTAGGTACTATGACAATCCTGTGAGAGACAGACACTCTGTGTTTTATCCTTAAAGAGATGGGGATTTGAAAAAAAAAATTGTATTACAGTTTGATCTCAACCTTAGTCTGTGGTTTGTCAGTCTTTTAAATGACTTTTTTTTTTTAAGCAAAACACATGCAGAGAAAAGAACTCAGAATTATGACTGCACAGCTCCATAAGCCACCACAAAGCAACCACATCCTGGAATCAGCAGATCAAGGAATGGAATGTGACATGCATCCTAAACCCACTGTGCCCCTCTTGGAATCAACAGATGCCTTTTGGGGAGAAGGAGCCCCAACCAGCTCACCTCTCGATTTCTTTCTGCTGTCTCTTTGGTGCTGTCCTAGCTCCCTGGTTCTGATTAGGTATGATTTTTAACACTTTAGTCCAACTTTCCTGTTATGATTGGTCAGCAGCCTTTACCAGGTGTCCAGAGCGCAGGCCACTTTGCACCCTGCCATGACCTTGGAAGAAGCTCTCACCTGGACCACCTGAACCACAAGAACATGTTATGCACTGAACTGCGAACCCCTAAATATACAGTTGGAAAGCCTAACCTCCAGCACCTCAGAATGTGACTGTATTTGGAGATAGGGCCTTCAAAGAAGTGATTAAGTTAAAATGAGGCCATGAGAGTGGGTCCCAACCCAATCTGAGTGGTGTGCCTATGAGAAGAGATGAGGACACACACAGAGGGAGCCCACGAGAGGACACAGGGAGAAGATGCCAACTGCAAGTCAAGGAGAGAGGCCTAGGAGAAACCAGACCTGTCACACCTTGATCTCAGACTTCAGCTTCCAGACCTGTGAGGAAATAATTTTTGTTATTTAAGCTGCCCGGACTGTGGTGTTCTATTATGACCGAAGTAAGAGGAAACAGAGAAACAACACATTTAGTGTTACGATGGTTTCAACCATGAGGTGCGAAGTAGGGAGAAGAAATCCAGACAGTTAAAGGAGAAGAAAGAAAACAATGAGACTCGGTCCCTGGGGCCTCTGAGTGGCTGCAGAAGCTCCAGCCTGTCCTTCTGGAGACTCCTTTTGGGAGACAAATAAACCTGGTCTGCTTAAGCAAGTCTTGAGAAAGGCTTCCTTCTCTTGCAGTCACACATTTTCCTGACCATCAGCATCTGTGTAGGTCAGCTGAGCAGTGATGGGGTGACACTGTCACTGACACTACTAAGCTAGATGCTTCAAGGATGTGCCCATTGTGACATCATAAGTACTTGCTTTGTGCCACTTGTAAGTCCAAGGTATTAACTTGTTTGACCCTTAGAACACCCCTGAGGGCTATTATTAACCCCAACAGACAGCAGACAGATGTCTAAAGTCACATGACTGGTCACTGGTAGAGCCAAGCTCAAGTCCAAGCCGACAGCTGCAGGTCCTGGCTGGTTAGTGAAGGCACTCTCTGTCAGCCAGAGTCAAGTAATTTTTTTCCAGCCAACCAAGGAAACTCAAAATCAGTGAGTTCTTAGCATACAATGTTCAAGCCTCAGGCCTCCAAAACCCAGGATTCTGGCTACTAGTGGTGTCCTGGAAGGAACCAGGTGGATGGCTCATTGCTCCAACAGGATCCAGCCTCCCTTCTAGGGGTGGGCCAATCAGAGGTGAGAGGGATGGTCTTTACTAAATTCTAAGGCTTGTCCTCATCTAGGGCTCCAGATAGGGTCTTGTCTTCAAGTGTCAAAATCTGTACAAACTTGCTTACGTTATTCATTTTTAAATAAGAAAGACCAACTAGGTTCTGAGGGTCTTTTTCCCTTTAAAAAATTTAATTTTGCAGCTGGGCACTGGTGGCTCACTCCTACAATTCTAAGATTGGGAGTAACACAGTTCAAGGCCAACCCAGGCAAAAAGTTCACAAGACCCGATCTCAACCAATAGCTGGGCTTGGTGGTATGCACCTGTCATCCCAGGTACGTCAGAAAGCATAAATAGGAGGATCCGTGGTCCAAGTGATACTGGTTTGAGTTTGTTGAGTTCTTGTCCAGGATCAGTTGAATAATGACAAGCCCAGACAATGGTGAGTGACAAGAAAGAAGTTTATTGAAGTAAAAAGTACCTGCACAGGTGGGACTTAGAAAGACAGAGTTGTAGCAACTGCGTTAAGAAATCTCATCTAGGTTTTGGCACGTTTTTTGGGGCAGATGTTACAAGCCCCCGGAGACAGCTTTCTGATAGGTGGGCTTTTATCCCCTCCTTACCCTGAGCCCACATTTGCATTCTCAGGGCAGGCTGTACGTTCTTTCTTCTCTTTCCTAAAATCTCTCTCTTGCTGACTTTAGCCACTCCTTTGTGGCCCCAAGCCCTAACTTCCTAAGTCCAAACTAGTTCCTAACATAGGCTGGCCTGGGCATAAAGAGATCCTATCTCAAAAATAACCAGAGCAAACAGGCCTAGAGGCATAGCTCAAGCTGTAGCATGCCTGCTAGCAAGCACATGATCCTAAGTTCAAACCCTAGTGCCACCAAAAAAAAAAAAAAATTAACTGGTTAACAACAATAAATACCAATGTAAAAATAAAAACCAAATAAACTAGACAAATTTTTAAGGCGGGGGAGAACCCACTATTTGGAGAGGAAATGTGTAATTTTTCTTCTTTGCTGGCATTGTTCTATAGCCTGCGTGTAGGCCAGGACTTTGATAATTTTATCTCTGTGCTTTCTAGAGTTTTATTCATGATTGCAAAGGCAGAGTATCTACGAATTGGACTTTGATATACTCCTTTCATATTTTATCTGAAGGGAAAATAATAAATTGCTACTGATGAAATTTATTAAGCAATTTTTATGACACTTAATTGTCACCTTTAGTCACAGCTGTAGTATCCAACTTTAGGCATAAAGCAAGTTTGACAAAGCTAACATGAAAATGATGCAAATTCATTCTAGCCTCTTTATGAAGTCCCAGCTGGAAATGAAACACGGGCAAATTATTTGAGGCAGCTATGGCTCCCTCCTTCCCGTTTGAAAAGAACCAAATACGTCTGCTTAGTTAGGACCATTGTTTTGTAAAATCATATCCATTTTGTCTGAGTATTGTCGCCATGAAGTGTGAGTGCAGCGTGCTGCCTGCTGAGTAGGAAATTCACCCACTGAGCCAATCCCGTTCTCCATTTGCAATCTATTATTCTGCATCCTGCACAGCTTCTGATGGAGTGCATACTAATCGTCTCATTTGCCCTTCATTATGCTCACTACTTGCCAGTCCGTGTTGGGCCTCTACTCAGTTGGCTTCCAGTGTGTAGTGAGTGACTTATGGCTGTATGCAGCACCCTCAAGCTTGGTAACATGAGGATGAGGACACCAGCATTGCTTCTGCCTGGAAGAGGGACACACGGATGGCTAGTCCATCCGCCTCCCATGTGGCTCACAGGTGAGGTCCCTTCAGTCATCCATAATCCGTTACACATTCCCTAATTACACAGCTATTTATTAAGTACCTGCTGGCTATCAGGCCTGTGCCAGGAGCGGGGATAAGAGGCCTGCAGGAGCTGCTTTCCTGGGTCTGCTCAGGAGCACAGGCTGGCGTAGACTTCTGCAGGAAAAACTCTTATCAGCTGTAAGCAACAGAAATGTACCTGCAATGGATCAAAGAGCAGGGAAACTGATCACCTCCTGAGGCAGGAAGTAAGAGCTAAAGCACCCAGGACTTACCAATGCAAAAACTGTGGGGGCTCCCCAAGGACTCGGGTCATTTCTATCTTTCTGTGCCTCCACCCTCCCTCAGCATTGTGGCTTCTCCCTTGTGCTTGCGAGGTACCTGCAGCAAAGGAAACACCCAGACATGACTAGTTCACAGTAACAGGAGAGGGGCAGCCTCTTTCTGGGTCTTTTGGACAGTGAAGAACCCTTTCCTGGAAACACCCAGCAGACTCTTGGACCTTACTGGACAAAATGCATCTCATGTCATGATTAAACCAATCACTGGAGATGCACCTGAGGTCACCATGACTGGCTTAGATCCATTAGGACCTTAGGGTCATGGGAGCTAAACTGAAGGGACAGGGGGCTATCTGTAGCGACTTGGTAAAAAAACTCCATTGCACTTTCCATATATTATCTAGCTCTAATATATCTCGTCTTCTAAATTTTTCCCTCCTCTCATCATTCATTCCTTATCTTTGGTAAAATTTCCACTTAGAATGTGATCTGAATTTCTGACTACAGATAAGGAGTTAGGTAAAAAGCCATCTAAATCAATGTTTCTAAAATGTAGTCTGTAGGCATCAAATAATTCAACATTCAGGCAACTACAGAGGAGGTGGAATATCTAAACATAATTATGGCTCTATTAGAAGCAAAAAAGGAGAGTTCTATGGTCTGTATGTTTATGTCTCCTCAAAATTCATATATTGAAACCTAAGACCCAATGTGATAGTCCTTAGGAGGTGATTAACTCACTGGGTAGAGCCTCCCTGGATGGAATTAGTGCCTTCCTTCTGGAAGGAGACGATAGCCCCTTTTACTGTATGAGGGCATAACAAGATGATACCATCGGTGAAGCAGAGAGCAGCCCTCACCAGACACTGGATCTGTTGGCAACTTGATCTTGGACTTCCCATGCTCAGAACTGTGAACAATAAGCTTCTGTTGTTTATAAAGTACACAGTCTCAGGTATTTTGTTACAGAAGTCTAAACAGACTAACACAGGGAGATAATGGATATCAGATAAGCACAAACGGATACTACAATAATCACTTTCTCTCAAATTGGAGAAATGGTTCAATGTAGTTCCAGATGAACCACTACAAGAAAGATTCTTAAATGGATGTAGGCTTTATTATTTTTGTTATAGTATTCTTCTATGTATGCTTCTTTTTAGCTGCAAAACTAAAAACAACTTAATTTATAAATATTATGTACAAAATTATATAACTAATGAAAGTAAAATTGTCAAAATTAATTTGACAAAGGACATTTTTCTAAAACCAGTAGCTACTCCCAACATGAGAGTTGCTACAGCAGCAACTACACTGTATGGTTGTAGGAACCTTTGTAAATGCCACAATGGACCCCTAAATTCAAAATAAAGAAAGATAACTGTATTGTGCGTTAACTCTGTGTTGTATGATAACTCTGCATTGTACGATAACTCTGTATCACTGACACTCTTTCTTGTACGATGAGGTTACGGAACTGTTTGCTTTGTCCTTGACACTGCAATGCCACTTCTCTGGCCATGGCATCAATTAAAGCTGTATCTGGCCCTTTCACCTCAGCCAGTGAAAATAAATTGATGCCTACAGGTGACATTTTTTAAAAACGTTGGTTTAGATGGCTTTGTACCTAACGCCTTACCTATGATTAGGAATTCTGGGAATAGAAAATTCACCGAAGATTAGAAAAGGATGAAGAGAAAAAGGGAAAGTTTAGAATATAAGAAACAGATAATTGTGCACTCTAACTAGATAACATATGGACAATGCAATGAAGTTTTTCACCAAGTCCCTATAGATAGCCACACATCCCCCCGGTTTACAGAAGGGTAAGTGTGACAGAAATTACCAATGTGTGATAGGAGTCCTGAGTTCCTGGTTGTGAAGAAAGCTAGGCAGCAGTGCTCTAGAGAATGTGTTAGCCATGTACCTGAGGAAATAAGGCACTCACAGTGACATTATTCTTAATATCAAAAAGCCAGAGTCCACCACATTTAATTGGCTAGATAAACTGCATTATATTCCTAAAAATGTAATTCTATACAACAGTGAGATTTAAGGAAACACAGCTACCTCACCAAATATGGGTTCATTAAAAAGAACAATGTACAATGTACCACTTTTTCTAAAATTCAAAGCAGGTACACTCCCACCATTGGGGTTCGCACAGACCATTTCCTCTGCCTGGAAAGTTTGTTTCCCAAATTTCTGCATAGTTAAGTTCCTCACCTCCTTCACATCACTGTGACATTGCCGACCTTTATATTTCAAATTGCAATCCCGTGCACGCCGTCCCAGTGGCTGTCTTCTACTCTATTTTGCACAGCATACCATTGTACTGTCACCTTCAAACACTATCTGCTTTAGCTTGGATATGGTTTATTGACAGTATCCCCAACTACAAATGCAAGTTCTTTGCTTTATTCAGATGCATTGTGACTAGAACCCTATTTAACACCTAACAGGAAATCAATACTTATTTTCCAACTTCCTGCCTACCACTTCCTACTCACCGCCTCTGCCTAGCATCTTACAAGACTAAATGGTTATTATAAGAAAAATTCAGCAGCATTTGACATTATGTAACTTTCAGCCCACTGGCCTACAGAAAGTTAATCCATCCAGTCATTCATTCACCTGAATATACCTGTGTGAATGCAGACAAACACATGATGGTGCCTTTAGGGAGCTTGCAGGTGTGGAGGGGTACAGCAGGCCCACGCAACACACATAACTGCCATAGCTATGGGAGGCATTGTTCATGTTACATCTCTAAAGCTGCCTTTTCCAAACACTGACAACCTGATGATCAAGAAGAATAAAAATAGCAATGTATTGAAATGCATCCCTATGTTTAAATTCACTTGTTCATCCTAATACTAAAAAAAAAAAAGCCACAACTACAACTCACCGCTTTGACGAGGTATCAGGTCTGCATTCAAATAGTTTCAGATTTTGAAGGATTTTGGATTTCTGAATTTTAGATTAAGGATGCCCAGCCTGTAGGAAGTAAGGAGAAAGAATCAAGCATTTATCTGGCCTTTATTCTACAAGTTATACCTTAGATAATCAAATGTTCATGAGGGAAAGTTTCTCTTTATAGAACATTCCAGCAAGGAAAGAAAGAACTGATTTAAAAATTAGAAAATCACCATTTTTCAACCTCTCAAGAAATAATCTAGGCAAGTCAGCAACAACCAAGCTGAAGTACAAAATACCATCTGGAAAGGATTTTTTACCAAAAAAACCCCCTAATCTCCCCCCAAAATTTAATCTAAAGTCTAACCACCAGAAATACTTGGACCATGTTAAAAGATGCCACGTGAATGCAATTAGCAAAATCCAGGTTCTACAGGATAAAAATTTAATTTCTTCAACAAATATATTACAAAGTGACTGGTGGGGGAAGCCTAGAAATTAGGAGATACTTCAAAGGCATAATAACCAATAGCAATGATTTGACCTTCTTCGGATCCTAATTGGAGCAAACCATAAAAAAATTCATGAAAGCAAAATTTGAAAAATGAATGAATATTTGGTGCTATTAAGTAATGACTGTTAATTTAGGCACTGTGAAAAATATGCTCACTTGTTGAAACTCAAAGAATGGACTCAGAGACATGTGAAGTACAGCAGAAGTGAGACTTTAATCAGTCTTGCAAAATCGGGTGTCTAGTAAGCCAGGCACATCCAGAGCTTTACAATAAGCATTTATTGCTATCATGCAGGTCCCTCCCCCAGTTCCTCATTGGCTGAGTACTATGGGGTTTACACCCTCTCACCTCACCTGATTTCTATTGGATTATTTTAAAATATGCCTCTTTGGGATTGGTCAAATTTAAGAGGCAGGATTGGCCTCTTCCTGTGGCAGATGGTCTTCCTGTGATATGTGATTTTTGGAACATAAGCAGTTTTTACCCCTCCTATTTGCCCCTCCCTAACATCTGCAGGCTGATAAGCAAGCAAGCTAGGGTCAAATGCTTTGCCTTAAAAATGGACTACTACTGACTTTATTTCTAACAGGCACAATACTGATCTTACGGCTTTTTTAAAAATAGTTTTACCATTCTAAGAAGCTATACTGCAATATTTAGGGGTAAAACAGTGCTATATCTAGGATTTGTAAACCAAACAGGAGCATAGATGGAAAGGGTTGGACCCATGAGTTTGTTGTTAAACTGGGTGATGACTATATAAAAAAAAATTGTGTCTAGGCTAATTAGTGGATCTGTCTCAGTATTTCATTTAGTGAAAAACCATACTAATCTTTCAAGGTCTACATGATCTCACATTGTGTTACGCGGAGAGGTTGTGAGAGTGACAGCAGCAGCCACAGAAGAAACGCAGGGTGGAAATGCACTATTGGACTGTTCTTTAGTGTGAAAATAAGAACTCTGGGTCCTCACATATACCCTCTCTGCTCACATGCTGCCCACACTTCCCTGTACTGGGTAATTCATTCTGGGAAAGATGTTCAACCCAATCAAGAGATGCCTGGGTCCCCACTGCTACCATTTTCAGAGAAAGGCAGTAAGCAGGAGTCATTTCTACGTGGGTCATGGATCCTTGTCAGGACCACATTCCAATGACTAAATAGGACTTTATCCCATCCACGTTTGGTCCCATTCTAAGACCAGGCACCATTTTCCAAAGTTCAGGACACTTGCAGCTACTGTGGAGTGATTTAAAAGATAAGAAAACTTTGATGCCCAGAACTGGTTCCTTGTTCATCACCACATGCACCAACCCTGGCTGTGGTCACCCTAGTGTTTTCCTGAACCAAGGGGCCCAGGTTGAAGAAGGACTCACTCCCTGTCATAACAAGACCAACACATGGAGGGAAGGGGCTCAGCCTGCCCTCCCTCCGTCACTCCCTCCCTCCCTCCCCGGGAGAAGTAACTGTGCCCCCATCTCTGGTCCCACTAGTGGTGTGGCTTTACTCATCCTCACCCAAGCTACAGTTCTTTCAAACCCTGGCTCCCTAGAAATAGGCCAGCTCAGAGCTGGGTTGGAGGAGGCCACAGAGAGCTCATATGTGGGTTGGATGTTGCCTTTCTGCTACCTGGGGGCCAGATATCACCTCTGACCTGGTCGAGCCAAGGAAATCTAAGGCAGAGCTACAGTCAATTGTGTCACATGTTCCTCCTGAGACTCCTGAGCTTGTCTGTTTGTCATCCACTCCACTGACTTAACTGAGTAATTGCTATGGGCCCTCCCTGGAGGGGCTGTTTGCTCAAGCTGGTTTATTTCCAAAACAGATGGGAGACTGTGCTATGGGATGGCATTGTGGGAAGGGCTCCACTTCTTGCCTTCTGACTCATCAACTTTTTCTGGATATAGATGATAATTTATGGCCCAAGTGGCTCTTTGGTGCAGCACCGTTAAAAAATTAGCTCCCTTCTCAGTTGAGCTAGGACTCAGGATTTTGCCTACTAGAATGCTCCCTTGCTTCCATCTCTAGGCAGGAAGTCACAGCCCTCCCTTTCTCCTTGGCAAACAGACTCAGCAGACTTGAGACACTTTCTTCTACCACCACATCCCCCAGGAACAGCTGACAGTTTGGGACTCACTGCATGCTTGAGATGGAAGGAACCTGAAAATGACACAAAAACCAGTTTCAGAGATGTTGCTATGGAGAGCTCTGCCTCTATGTCTATCTGCCAATAACTTAGATAGTCTTTGACCAAGTCAGAAAATTCCTTTACTTTCTTTCCTGTGCTGTACCAATGCCTATATCATTCATCTGGAACTTAGCATATGGCTCAATTTTGTTCTGGATATGTTCTGATGCCCAAGTTAGAGAACCAAGGGGTGAGGTTGGTGGCAGATTGGTGTGGAAGGAGTGGTGATAATTTAATGTCTATGAGCAGAATTTCATTTAGGATAGACAATTCTTTTTTTGTCCAAACCCTTTAGAAAGTTTTTTTTAAAGGAAAAAAATAGCACTTTGGGGAAGGGGGTCAAAGCCAAAAAGGATGATAGTGAGGAAAAAAAGAGCAAAATTATTCTGATTAATAAATTTTCTAGGTTCCTAAAAATGAAAGGCTAAGAGACATAGATCAAAAGTAACAGGAAAGATAGTTAAAATGTGGTGGAGAGGAATAAAGAAGTAAATTGGTAAGGTGTGGTATAGTGGTACACACCTATAATCCCAGCTATTCTGGAGGTGGAGGTAGGAGGATCTTAGTTTGAGCCTGGCCTGAGCAAAATTCAGTGCAACTCTATCTCAGAAACCAGCTGGATATGGTGGTATATACCTGTAATCCCAGCTTCTGAGGATGTGGAGGTAGGAGGAATAGGTTTGGGCCAGCCAGGCAAAAACACAAGACCCTAACCAAAAAACAAATTAAAAGCAAAAGGGCTGGGGTGTGGCTTAAGTGGTGGAGCACCTGCCTGACAAGCTCAAGGCCTTGAGTTCAAATCCCCAGTGCCTCCAAGAAAAAAAATAAAGAGGAAGGAAGGAAGGGAGAAAGAGGGGAAGAAGGGCAGAAGGGAGGAAGGGGAGGAGACAGGGGGAAGGTGGGAGAGAAGGAAAAAAGAGAAGCTATGAAGGGGTAAGTCCCTGCTTAGCCACAAGAGATAATCCTGACATTCCCACTAAAAGACAGTACTGAATCCTACAGATCAATGTTTTTTTCTGTACCTACATACCTATGATAAAGTTTAATTTATAAATTATAGTAAGAGATTAAGAATACTACCTAATAATAAAATGAAGCAATTGTAACAATATACTGTAATCAAAGCTTATGAATTGTTTGTTTCTGCGATTTTCTATTGAATATTTTCAGACTGCAGTTGCCCAAAGGTAACTGAAACCATGAAACGTGAAATGACAGCTAAGAGTAGGTCACTGCATGTGAGAAAGAGCCACTGAGGCATTCCAGACAGCAAGTGGAGTACAGGGACTTTCAGCATGGACCTTAAATGTAGGGGACATATTATGTTCCCCTTCAGGACCATTGTTGTGCTGCAGTGTAGCCACTTCTAGCACTAATGCCCACACCCAGTTTCCTCCAACCTGGAGATGAGAGGAATTTCCTCTGGTGGGGCAATTTGAATTCAAGAAGAGAGTGCAGTGTGGTGAGCAGGAATTTGGGGAAAGGATTCCAGAATAAGGAGCTAGAACTGACAGGGAAGGAGCTAAAAGCAGCTTCTTGTTCCTGGACATCCAGGGAGGACACTAGTGTCCCCAGCATGTGTGAGATGGGACCCTGAGGACCTTTATTTATATTTTAAAGGTCTTAGTGAGGCCAGCAGATGAGGACTGGGCCCATCAAGGTAGCTGACAGTTCCATGTACCCTCCTGTAGGCCTAGGACCCAAAGTGGCAAAATTAATCCGAATTCACTAAGGTTACTACAAAGATACTGGTTTTAAAGGGGCCAAAATAAAATCTGAACATAGAACCTGAATAAAAGTTGGTTTGTCCCTTTGCAGCCTGGAATCTGGCTGGCAAATGCGATCTTTTTTCACTCAGCGTTATAAATAACACGTTCAGAAAGAGGCCGTCAGTTGGGTCCCACAGAAATATTGGGTTCAGAATGAGCAACACTGTGCTCATTGTGAGACTTGAGCCCCCGGGCAGAGGCCACTGATGCTCTCCCTGTGGGGGTTTATTAACCATACCTTACAAAGGGCCCCTGTTTGCCAAGAGGGTGACACACACATATGGGCCTTGGGAACTGGGCCATGGTTTGCTATGTGTTTTTCTTTCCATATAATCACTTTTTAAGGAAATCTAAATCTGTAACTTTTTCATTATAAAAACAATAATAAATAAAACAAAATAAAAATAACAGAGATGTTCTGTTTCCTGACCTGAATGCTCACTACATGATGTGTTCTCTTTGTGAAAACTCTTTGAGTTGAATCTTACCTTTTTGTGGGAATGTTATGCTTCATTGAAAGGGTTATTTTTAAAAAAGAAAAAGTGACTCAAAAGCATCTTGACTACTTAACTGAGGTTTTAGGAGATTACTGCTGAGTTAGCTGTGCATTACTGTAACAAAATACCTAAGACCATCAATTTCAAAGGTGGGAAAGATTTACTTGGCTCACAAGTCCATGATTTGTTGGCCCTATTACTTGAGGCAGCATATCTGGCAGGGAGCACATGGTGGAGCAAATGTCACCTGTGTCTGAGATTCAAAAAAGTGAGAAAAGGAAGAGGAAGAAGCTGGAATCCCACAATCCCTTTGAGGCACACCCCCAATGACCTAATGACCTCCCACTAGGCTCCACATCTTAAAGGTTCCACCACCTCAAATAGTGCCAAGCCAGGGACCAAGTCCTTAACACATGGACCTTTAGGGGACATTTATCTAAACCATAGCTACTCCCAAAGAGAAAAAACTCACTAAGGGACAAAGAGGGAGGAAAATACAAGAGACGAGGAGATATAATCAATGGGGGCTACTGGCAACACATATTCTCCTCAGGACGAAGTCCCCCACAGTCTTGATGATGGCTTTTTTAAAGCCACCATCATATCTTTCTTAAAGGTAACTGGTAGCTTTTATCCTTGCCTCTGAGCTTTGTTAAGGTGAAGGTCAAAGCCATGACGTATCAGACACCAAGTCCACAACACAGGAACTGCTGTGCGTGGCCCCAGGTGTCTACACTCCACTGACTGACTATCTCACTGGGAGCCAGTTGAGCAGTCAGGGGAGGGGTTCTGGGTGGCTGGAGAGGCTCAGGAAGTCACTCTTGGGTTTGCCAAAGAATTTCAGGGGCCTGCCTACCACAGGCACAGCTTCCCTGTGATGTGACCCAGCTTGGGAGTTCTCCAGTGAGGCCCAAGCTGTCTCCAGGCATCCGGAGACATCCCAGGCTGCCAGGATAGCCAGGATGCTCTATTTCCTAATGGAAACTTACTGAGTGGAATGGATGGCATTTCTAGCAAAAGTCTTACAGACCAGCAAGGTCATGGGCTCTCTGAGTTGGTTTGCAGTGTGTACAGGTCTGGGCACAAATGCACACCTACCCACCTGGTTCCCACGAAGATTTCACGTAAAATTCTGTGGATTCTTTCTCCCACTTACAAAGCAAGATGTGTGCTGAGAAGGAACACACTGGAGAGCTGGCAATTTACGCTGGGACCAGCCCAGGGGAGGGGAAGGCAATCCAGAGACCCAGCTGCTGCTCAAAGAAGGGCTGTGTTTGCTGTGCTGGGGAATGTGTGTGCATCTTTGTTTTCTGGACAAGGAAGGGAAAGTGTCTTGCATGAGTCCTGTTGCCTAAGCCTTAGGGAGAAAACTGAGATTCTTTTTCCTGTTTCCAGGGAAAGGAAAAAAAAATCCATCAAGCAAATGGCCCAAGGTCCAACTCCCACAGGCCTGCTGGCTGCATCGCAGGATGGTGGTTTATGTGCAGTATTGGGCCTGGATCCCGAGCCACTTTGAGCTACTTATTAAGTGTCACTACCCTAGTGGGACAAACAGTTCCATAAATAACCCAATAGCCAGTAACTGACATCTACCCCATCCACGAGCTTCAGGAAATTACTTCCAGTCACATCAGCATTTTTTTTTTAATGTCCTGCAGACCAAGGCAAAGGTGTGAAATCGCTCATTTCCAGCACCTATTACCTGCAGCAGTAATAGGAAGATGCTGCCTTGTGGTGCATGCAGCAGAATATGTCCCCAAGGAGACCTGGCCTTGGCCCTGCGCCGGCCTGGTATGAACATGTCTCTACACACCTGCAGTGCCATCTTTTATTTGGGGCTTGTGCCCTCCCTAGACAATCATGCCCCAGAAGGGCCAGGAGGGGAGCAGCGTGTATGGGGGGAGTTTCTCCTTTAGATAGGGGACTGCTGTCCACACCTTGGAGACAATGGCCTCTTGCTTCTTCATGGCTAAGCAGTTGGAGAAAACTCAGCTGTTTCTTCCTCTCACAGCTGTGTCTATGCTCTGGGAGGTATGAAGCATGATTCTTGGAAAACTGGCCCCCGCGATGCTCTACGGTTGTCAGATGTGTGACATGGGGCCCATGGAAGTCACTGCTTCCTAACATAGGGAGGCCACCCTGCCTTTGCACTCTCTCCTCCCTCCACCAAGGGTGGCTGGCAAGTCTAAAAGTCAATGTCCCAGTCATTTGTGCACGATGTGAAGCTGTTTGGAATATCCATGTTGTATCCAAATGAATTTAATGCATCTCCTCAGGACAGTGAAGGTTTGTCACACAAACCTTCTCAACACTGGGGCTTGGCTGGTGCCTTGAATCCATAGCTGGCAGAAGCCCGGCTTCAGTGGCTGGTTGCTGAAAGACCCATAGGCCCCAGGAGGAAGAGCACAACAGTGTCAGGACACCTGCAATCTCTCCCCTCCTGGTGGCCCCACTCTCCAAAATGGCTCAAATGCTTCAGTCTAAGTTTAACCTGTAGAAGGAACAGGAACATTCTGGAAGCCATGAGACAGCATTGACAGCATCTGGTATGGGGGGCAAGTCTGTCTGCTACTGGATAGAAAAACCCTTGGGGTTGCCTACCACATTGTCCAGAACCTGGTCAACGTTTGTCTTCTCCCATCAAGCTGTCACCTACTCCATGTCTATAATGTCTCTCTACTCTCCCTGTCTTTTGTACATCTCACTTCCCCTGGAGGGCCCTGGCTTTACCTGAGGGTCCACAGCAAGGTCACAGAAGTCATGTTGAGCATGGTCATTACAGTCCATCCTCACAGCAGAGCCTCAGGGAGGAGCATGGAATGTTTTCCTGCTGTGCTGAGCTTTTTGTAGCAAAACTTCTTTGGTATTAGGCTACCAGTCCTGTCTCAATCCCTTCTCCCCACACATCTCTTCTTCCCACACAGTGCAAAGGCAGGGGGAAAGAAAGCCAATCTCGTGCTATGCACCTTAATGATTTCCTGCCATTATAGCATCAGATTTTGTTGCTTTGGGGCCTTTGAGGGGCAGGATCCCCTTTCTAATGCCCACAGAATCCTAAAACAGAGACGCTGCCAAATTTACCTCCCCTAATGGCTCATTGCCAAAGAGAAACAGGGTCTAGTTTTTCTGAAAAGTCTTTAAACACAGCACAGGAGGCAGAGGATGAATTAAGTGACCTCTGGAAGTCCAGTCTAGGCTCAGGAAGTTCTGATACTCAGAAATATAGGTTTCAGGAGACCTGGGGGCCTTGTCACAATGAGGCCCTTTCTAGCATCTGCTGCTGCTGGCTGATGAACTGAATTAATCACTGTTCTTCACAATCAACTAAGGAAAATGGCCTTTCCTTCAAAACCAGCTGTCAGCAGCGACTGTAAATTGGTTCCTTTTATGCAGAAAGATGCTCTGAGATAGGCTGTCAGCAAAATGAATGCTTCCTTCGATGTGACTTGAAACAGAATGTGGGAAGTGACAATATATGAATGGAATGAGGCAGGATAATGAACAGCCACCTCTTCTCTCTCAGTAAGGCACTTTGAGGGTGACAAGTAAAGATCATAATCCTAACAACAATGCCAATGTTTATTGAGCACATAGGTGCTATGAAGTGTACAAAGTGCATCATTTGTCTTATCTCATCTACCATTAAATTGTACCAAGCAGGGGCATTTGATGTTGAGACCTGCCAGGGCATCAACAAACTCCCAAGCTCAAAGAACCCAGCTTAGAAGCAAGCAATGTGCTAGGACAGGCGTGTACGAGTGCCAGTATTTGGAGAGACAAGCACAACTCTGAGTGGCAAAAGCCACCCAGGTTTGAAGTTGACCTTTAGAGAAAAGGCTGTCCCCTCACTATGATATGGCTTTAGATCTACCAGAGCTTAGCAACTAAAATTACACTTAAAAAATAAACTAAAGTAGTTTGCCTTAAGTAGACAAATGAGAAGAATGATTCTCTTTTTGCAAGCGAGGAAAGGATATTTGATAATTTTCTAAGCATCTGTCCTGTGTTTTGTTTTAGGGACCTATAACATTCCTGAGTGCTGGCCAGCCTCTGTTTTGGAAGCCAACAGACACTACCTCATAGCAGTGAGTCAGCAAGTGGGGGCAAAGGGTGGCAAGGAAAGGCGGAAAAAGTCAGACAGATGTGGAATCTTAGCTTTGTCATTAACTAGCTTTAGGACTTGGAAAAAATTACTCAGTTCTGCTATGAGTTGAATGTTCCCACCAAAACTCATGTTGAAATTTAATCCCAATTGTGAGATTGAAGGGGTAGGAACTGTAAGAGATGATTAGATCATATGGGCTCTGCCATTCATGGATTCACAGGTTACTGAGCTGATATAGCAAGGGTCTGTTATAAGAAACAGCTTGGCTCTGTCTCTTATATGGACCAGGCTTGAATGTGACATCTTGTATCTCCTTGGGACTCAGCCAGATGTGGCCCCTTGCCCTTAGACCTCCCGGCCTCCAAAACTTTTTTTTTTTTTTTCCGGTGCTGGGAACCGAACTCAGGGCCTTGCACTTGCCAGGCAAGCGCTCTTCCATTGAGCTAAATCCCCAACCCCCGACCTCCAAAACTTTGAGCTAAATAAACCTCTATCCTTTATAAAATACCCACTCAGTGGTATTCAGTTACAGCAACAGAAAACAGACTAAGACAACTTCCTTAGGCAGTCATCTCAACTTTAAAATGGACATCTTGGATTGAGGAAGACTATAGAAAGTGGAGATATCTCCCATGCTCATGGATTGGTAGAATCAACATAGTAAAAATGTCGATACTCCCCAAAGTAATCTACATGTTTAATGCAATTCCCATCAAAATTCCAATGACATTCATTAAAGAGATTGAAAAATCTACTGTGAAATTTATATGGAAACACAAGAGGCCACGAATAGCCAAGGCAATACTCAGTCAAAAGAACAATGCAGGAGGTATCACAATACCTGACTTCAAACTATATTACAAAGCAATAACAATAAAAACAGCATGGTACTGGCACAAAAACAGACATGAAGACCAGTGGAACAGAATAGAGGATCCAGATATGAAGCCACACAACTATGAGCAACTTATCTTTGACAAAGGAGCTAAAAATATACGATGGAGAAATAGCAGCCTCTTCAACAAAAACTGCTGGGGAAACTGGTTAGCAGTCTGCAAAAAACTGAAACTAGATCCATGTATATCACCCTATACCAAGATTAACTCAAAATGGATCAAGGATCTTAATATCAGACCCCAAACTCTTAAGTTGATACAAGAAAGAGTAGGAAATACTCTGGAGTTAGTAGGTATAGGTAAGAACTTTCTCAATGAAACCCCAGCAGCACAGCAACTAAGAGATAGCATAGATAAATGGGACCTCATAAAACTAAAAAGCTTCTGTACATCAAAAGAAATGGTCTCTAAACTGAAGAGAACACCCACAGAGTGGGAGAAAATATTTGCCAATTATACATCAGACAAAGGACTTATAACCAGAATATACAGGGAACTTAAAAAACTAAATTCTCCCAAAACTAATGAACCAATAAAGAAATGGGCATGTGAACTAAACAGAACTTTCTCAAAAGAAGAAATTCAAATGGCCAGAAAACACATGAAAAAATGCTCACCATCTCTAGCAATAAAGGAAATGCAAATTAAAACCACACTAAGATTCCACCTCACCCCTGTTAGAATAGCCATCATCAGCAACACCACCAACAACAGGTGTTGGCGAGGATGTGGGGAAAAAGGAACCCTCTTACACTGTTGGTGGGAACGTAGACTAGTACAACCACTCTGGAAAAAAATTTGGAGGCTACTTAAAAAGCTGGACATCGATCTACCATTTGATCCAGCAATACCACTCTTGGGGATATACCCAAAAGACTGTTACTCCAGAGGCACCTGCACATCCATGTTTATTGCGGCACTACTCACAATAGCCAAGTTATGGAAACAGCCAAGATGCCCCAGCACTGACGAATGGATTAAGAAAATGTGGTATCTATACACGATGGAATTTTATGCAGCCATGAAGAAGAACGAAATGTTATCATTCGCTGGTAAATGGATGGAATTGGAGAACATCATTCTGAGTGAGGTCAGCCTGGCCCAAAAGACCAAAAATCGTATGTTCTCCCTCATATGTGGACATTAGATCAAGGGCAAACACAACAAGGGGATTGGACTATGAGCACATGATAAAAGCGAGAGCACACAAGAGAGGGGTGAGGATAGATAAGACACCTAAAAAACTAGCTAGCATTTGTTGCCCTTAATGCAGAGAAACTAAAGCAGATACCTTAAAGCAACTGAGGCCAATAGGAAAAGGGGACCAGGAACTAGAGAAAAGGTTAGATCAAAAAGAATTAACCTAGAAGGTAACACCCACGCACAGGAAATCAATGTGAGTCAATGCCCTGTATAGCTATCCTTATCTCAACCAGCAAAACCCCTTGTTCCTTCCTATTATTGCTTATACTCTCTCTACAACAAAATTAGAGATAAGGGCAAAATAGTTTCTGCTGGGTATTGAGGGGGGGGAGCGGGAGGGGGTGGAGTGGGTGGTAAGGGAGGGGGTGGGGGCAGGGGGGAGAAATGAACCAAGCCTTGTATGCACATATGAATAATAAAAGAAAAATGAAAAAAAAATGGACATCTTGTAACAATTGCTAAATTGAATAATTGCTATATTCATGAGATAATGTATTCATAAAGTGCTCGTTCCTGTGCTTAAGTACATACTCAGGATTGACTCATGGTAACTATTATTTTAGAAGATATCTCTTTCCAACTTTGAGACTTACTAAAAGCTACAGTAATGAAGAAATGTGGTATTGGTGAAGGGATAGAGAAATAGACTCACATAAATATAGTAAGTGAATCTTTGACAAAGGAAGGCAATTCAGGAACAAAGACAGTCTTTTCAACTAATGGTGCTATGAAGACTGTACATCCATATGTGAAAAAAAGGAGAAAAAAATCTAGACATAGACCTTATATCTGTTTTCAAAAATTAACTCAGAAGGAGCTGGGCACCCACCAGTGGCTTGCACCTGCAATCCTAGCTACTTGGGAGGCTGAGATCACTCTCAATGGAAAAAAAGCTAAGTGTAGTGGTGGTACACACCTGTCATCCCAGCAGTGCAAGAAGCATCCAAGCTGGCATGGGCGATACCCTATCTCCAAAATTACCAGAGCACAAAGCTCTGGAGGTATGGCTCAAGCGGTAGAGCACCTGCCTAGCAAGCACAAAGCCCTATGTTCAAACCCCAGTGCTGCTGCCTCCCAACCTAACTCAGAAGTTAACAGAGACGGAAATGTA
The DNA here is from genome assembly GCF_047511655.1 of Castor canadensis. Taxonomy (NCBI): domain Eukaryota; kingdom Metazoa; phylum Chordata; class Mammalia; order Rodentia; family Castoridae; genus Castor; species Castor canadensis. The sequence continues at coordinate 50,143,371 of NC_133393.1, forward strand.
AGATGGAAAACTAAAAAAACTCTTCTAGGATAACATAAGACAGATTCTAGATAGCCTTGATTTCTTAGACACAACACCAAAAACACAATATATGAAGAAAAACTGATAGGTTGGACAAGAGATACTGCCACACACCTACTGGAGTGTCTAAAATCCCCAAACTGGTATCACAAAAATTCTGAAGAGAAGAGCAACAGGAACTCTCAGTCTCTGCTAGTAGGGGTGCAAATGGTCCAGCTGTTTTGGAAGGTTTTGTGGCAGTTTCTTACAGAAGTAAACTTACTTGTAGCAGGACCCACCAATCATACTCAGGTATTAATCCATCTGAGTTGAAAACAGGTCTACAGAAAAACTTTCCGATGGATGCTGATAGCATCTTTATTTATAATTGCCAAACCAAGGAAGCAGCCAAGAGGTCCTTTAGTAGGTGAATGGATAAATAAAAAGTGATACATCCAGACAATGGAATATTATTCAGTGCTAAAATAAAATGAGCTATCAAGCCATGAAAAGACATGGAGGAATAATGAATGGATATCTCAAAGTAAAAGAAGCCATCAGAAAAGGCTACACACTGTATGGTTCCAAATATATGACATTCTGAAAAAGGTAAAACTATGGAGACAGTAAAAAGGTGGGAGGATGTTTATGTTTAAAGGAAAGATCGAACAGGCAGAGCACAAAGGATTTTTGGGTAAGTGAAGCTACTCTTCATGATATTGTCATGTTGGGTACATTGTGACATAAAAAATCTGTATTTAAAAAAAAAAAGAAATCTGTACTGGTCTCTAATCTGGTTTCCTGGCATACAGCTCCTAAAACCCTTAGAATCCTGGAAACAATTAGTATTTTTCATATGCCAATGAGATGACTGGTGGCTGGTGCTCCTGATAGCTTTGGGATTGGGCCAAGTCTCTGGGGGGAACACAGCATGTAATTACAGGGTTGGAATTTCAGTGGCCCCCCCATCTCCTGGGAGTGGGGAGGGCTGAAGGTTGAGTTAATCATCAGTGGTCAATAATTTAATCAATCATGCTTATGTATTGATACCTCAATAAAAACTCCAAAGGACAGGCTCAGAGGGCTTCTGGTTGGTGAGCATGTGGAGGTGGCTGGCATAGAGAGGGCACAGGAACTTCTTTCTCACAACTTGCCCTGTGCAGCTCCTCCATTTGGCTGTTTCTGGGTTATGTCCTTTCACAATAAACTTGCAATCTGTAGGCTGTTCTAGGAACTTTTCAAATTCTCAGGGCAGGGATGGTGGGAACCTCTGGTTTATAGCCACAAGGTTAAAAGTATGGCAACATCTGAGCTTGTAGCTGGCATCTGAGGTAAGGGGTGGTCTTGTGGGACTGAACCCTTAACCTCTAGTGTCTGCACCAGTGCCAAGTAGATAGTGTGAGAAGTGGATTGATTTGCAGGACATCATGTCAGTCAGCTTTCAGTTATTGCAACAAATGCCTGAGCTAACCAACTTGGGAAGAGAAAAGGTTTATTCTGGCTCATTATTCTGGAGGATGATCCAGACAGCTTTGCAGTGGATGATCAGACAGACCCGTTGCTTTTAAGCCTGTGGATAGGGTGGATGTGGGCAACACAGGGTAACAGGAGCAAGTGACAGAGCAAAGCAATTCACGTTATGGCTGGCTTACAAGCAAAAAAAAAAAAGTAAGAGGTGGGGTCAGGTTCCCAATTTCCCCTACAGCATGTCATTATGAATTTGTTCAAACTTACAGAAAGTACAACACGGAACATGAGCCACAAGCCGTAGAGTTTGGGAGATGCCATACCCATGTTATAGCTTGCCAGCTGCAACAGATGTACCATGTGGTGTGGGATGTTGATGGTGCAAGAGACAGGGCACGGGCAGGGGCAGAGCATACACGGGACAGCTCTCTACCCTCCTCTGAATTTTGCTGTGAGCCAAAACTTCTCTAAAAACTAAATTCTTATCAAAAGACATCCCTGGGTCCCAGCAGCGTGGGTGGTGAAGGCACCCAAGTAGCCGGGCAGCTCTGCTCCATGAAGTATCCCTCATGCTACAGCAGGCAGCCCCTTCCAGCAAAGCCACACTGAGACACCCAAGGGAAGATCAGTGGAGTGAAGAGGAGTGGAGGGTGAGGACAAGGGTGTCAAGCCCACCTTGCTCCTCCTGCAAAAGAAGAAATTAAGCCACAATAGGCTGCCAGAAAGGACACATCTTCAGATAAAAAAAATATGAGGACAAAAGAAAATAGGGCAGCAAAAGGACAAAGTGCCAACTGAGAAATTGAAGAAGATTCACCCATTAAAAAAAAACCAGAAAAAGCTTGTAGAGCTCATCCTAGAGAAGTCTAATCTGTGGTCCTGAGTGTCACTTCTTGTGACAATCTAGAGAATGAGTTTACCAACTATTTGGTAAATACCAAATTTCAGAGTTCTAAAAACATGTTTTGAAGAAAGAGGGATTTTTACATCATGTTTTTTTTCCTTTTAAAACACATGTAGATAAGTAGAAATGCCTGGTTTTTTTTTTTAAATCATGACCTGGTTGCTTATTTTTCTGAATAACCAGAAAATATCAGAGTATTCAAATAAAGGAAGTATAGGCTGTATGAATATTAATAATCCATAGGTTGGTGGGAGAAGAATTTTTATACCCCATAATACCAAGCAAAGGAAATGGTAATGTGGAGTTACAGTCATGGATTTAATATGTAATAGATATTTGAAGTTCCTTAACTTCTGTTCCTGTGTTTATAGAATTGTGCCTTATAGAAAATTGCTCCCTGATCTTAGCACCCCTGACAGACTGATATTCATTGTGACATCCTGGTCATCTGGGATCTCCAGCCACATAGCATTGGAGTAAGATTGAAAACTTAATGAACATAGGGGGAGACATAATTGAAGGGTCCCATGTCTAATGAGTTCTTAGATACATAAGGATGGGACATATCCCTTTTATGAAGGGGAGATGATAAAAGTTTGTTTAAGTTAGTATAAGGTGTATGTTGACCAATGGGGCTTGAAATAAGAGAAATTTAGGACAGAGGCAAAATACTACCACATTAGAAATTGAAAAGGATTTGTTTGAGGAGACTATTATATTTCTCCATTAAAGCAGCTATCTAAGACTTATCAAGGATATGAAATTTCTAGTAATGACTCTTCAAGAGCCCAGGATTGTGTATTTTGAAAAGAAGCAAAATATGTGCCATGTTTACTATTATGATGTCTGTAACTAGAAAGGGGATAAGGCCTGTCTTGTCAAGACCTTGCATTGTGGCCTTAATGTATGCAAGACATTTGTGGTTTTGATTTACATTTGAAAAATGTATGAGGCAAGCGATTCTCAGAGATTTTTTGAAGTGTAGGGGACCACTCTTAGGCAATCGCCCAAGAATTTGTAGTAAGTGTGAAGATGGGCCTCTTGTTAACCAAAACATCCAGTTCTGACTGCCAGAAGTTGTCTCATCCTTTATGGGAAACATCCTGACAAGGGGACAGAAAGCAGCAACATGCCAATGGGCTCCATCATTTGTGTGACAAAAGCAGGACTATTGCTATACTCCATGAATTCTCAGTGGTGCTCATTCAGAGAGGACTCCCCCCCTGAACTGTGGCATTTGAGGGACTGAGGACAGGGAAGACTGCAGGTGGAATATGCCAGAGGGACCAAGGTTGCCTCTACCCTGTTTTAAGGAAGACTTGGTAGCCATGCTGAGTTTGTGGAGTTGTTTCTATGATCCAAAGCCCATAGGCAGCCAGGTATAGAAGCTACAGGCTCAGGGGCTGGAAGAGCCTGTATTTCACTTTAATAGTGTAGCCAGTCATTTTCACTTTAATAGTGTAAAACACAAGGCTGAAAGGAGCAATTCCTTGCATCAGAAGCCCTTGGGCAACCTATAACCACTGAAGGTGGTTCGGAGAGGTGCTTCAGAAACATGAGGAGTGGATGTCAGAGTCTTCACAGGAAAGGAGTCTCTGAGGCACTAGGGCAGTACCTGCTCAGTTTTTTTTTTTAATTTGGACAGGTTTTAGAGCCTTTTGAAGAAAGGGGTGTTAAGGTAGACTGCTTTATAAGCAGCAGCAGCAGAGAGATTTATGCAAAATATGAATATGTTGCCATTAGCACCCCAGAAGACTCAATGTTGAGCTCACTTGTCCTTAATGAGTGTGTCAAATGAGTCTCCTTAGAGGAAGCATGTCATTAATATAATGCCATACCTGTGCTCCTGGAGGAAGACAGACATAAAGATCTTGTCCGCCAAGACTAGTATGGTGGCAAAGCTGCTGAGGTTCCGTGATGTATTATGTCTCTCCAGAGAAGACAAACTGTGGCTCAGCGGCTGTTGGAGTCAGCTGGGCTCTGGTAAAAGCCTTACAGAAAATGGCATCATGGCGGAGCATGTTTAAGAGACAGAAAGTCAGAGAGCAGCTGGGATCATAGGAGAACCATGTTATAAGAACCTTCTACTAGGCCTCACTTAAAGGTCCCACTACCTCTTAACATGGCTACACTGAAGACCAAGCTTCCAACACCTGAAACTTTTTTTTAACTTTAAGTTGCATATTCCAGTGAACCCTGTTAAAAAAGGAAGGCACGTGAAAAGTCTGTGCAAGCTCCACATAATAAAATTATTCTGGCTAATGAAAGCATTTGAATTACAGAACTACAAATATCTAGAAAAGGAATGATACATTTGTTGCGTGCAGAATACCTGAACCATTCTTACTCATGGCACAGTCAGCAAACCCCAAGTTCATATTATAACAATGTAGCTACTGTTAAGGCAAAGCACTAATCAGCTTATTCACATATGTACAGCCAGGTCCACAAGTATTAATTATGCAAAATCTACAGGAGGTACAGTATCTAACTGCATCTTTTCCCTTTTCATCACAGGTAAGGGATTTGGCACTGTCAGCCTCTTCACATGTTGTGCTGATATTCACAAGGCTTGGTTATACAAGGCTGAAGACCATGCAGAGCTACTGCTCATAAGACACCTGAATCCAGCTGTCCTGATCTGTGCTGTAGCACCTGAATTTGTCTGTCAACATTTGTAAGGTGATGCAGCCAAATGCATCTGCCCTTGTCCTTGGCTATCAAACTTTCAGATGAGGATGTCATGGAACTGATCAGACAGCCAGTAGCCGAAACCTCATAGTGCTTGCTTGAGCTCATTCTTGTTGATCATCCCAGAGTTGTCCTTGTCATAGGTGCAAAAGACATTTTGCCAAGCTGTGATATACTTCCACACACCTGGGAACTCGTTGAAGTTTCACCATCCTTGTTCTCCCAGCCAAACATAGAAACGATTGACCTGACAGTTACCAGATTTTATGGTGTCCATGTGCTACTGGATAGTGCTTGCTGAAGCTCCTTGTCTAATATTATCCCACTTCTGTCTTTGTCAACCCACTGAAAGACATTCCACAGGAAGCTCTGGTCCAGCAGGGCCAGGTCAGAGTCAAGGCCTGGGTGGTACCATGGGCAGAGGTGCCACAGGCACGGCAGCTCCACTCTGCTACACATGAAATTTTGAAGGACACACTTCCACCACATTGAAACCATGGCAGCCTCACATGGTGAGCTGGAGTCAGGGTGCCAGCTCAGGTCTCTCTCCCCACTTCTTACAAAGCCACTAATCCTATCATGGGGGCTCCACCCTCATAACCTCATGTAATCCTAATTAGCTCCCAAAGGCCCCACCTTCAAATATCATTAACATATGGACTCGGGGATTAAGTTTCAACCTGGGTTTTGGTAGAGACAAACTTTCAAACCACAGCACAATCAAACCTGTCCATGAGCACTTTGAGATATTCACACTTTATTTCCTCAGAGAAGCCTTTTGTGAACTTAACTGATCAATATAAAAAAGAGTGGCCCCCCACATCATGGTCCTGGAACCTAGTCATGTAACTCAGTGAAGACTAGAACTCAGGGGGAACTCAGCTTTTGAGCTCTGAATTGGGTGAGAACCAGCAGCATTACCTAGCAACAGCAGCAAACAGTAGAGTGCATGTGGTAGGTGGTGCTACCTTCCCCAGCTGTCACTGCCATCTGGTGGCACCATTCAGGAAGCCTACACCTTGCTAATGGCATATCATGCCAGTGTGAGTCCAAAATAGCCTGCTCACTGTGTCGATTGTTTTTCAAATGTGCTGTATTAATTTGAGGTATAGTAAAGTCAGTTATCAGAAGATGTCTGCCAAGTTACCCAGAAAATAGTTTGCTACTCACAGTTCCTGAGAGGATAGGGCTACAAGGGGAAGCACTGAGGTCATGGAACAGAGTGACATAGGAGAAACTGTAGACAAGGGCCTTTACTGTGGCATCTATGGGAGGTAACATCTTGGTTGATTTTTTAACCTTTGCACACAGAAAAATTCACTCTTTGTAGTATACAGCTGTTTGGGTTTTGCACAGGTTTGTTACCCCTCCCCAAATTCTCTCATGCCACCCCTTTGCAGCACCCTATTCCTTAGCAAGCTCTGGTCATTTCCATCCCTGTATTTTGCCTTTTGTCAAGTGGCATGGAAATGGAATTGTATTATGCCTTTTGGAACTGACTTCTTCACTTAGGGAAATGCATTTTAAACTCGTCTGTGTTGGCTCTATGTTCTGTGGGGTGCATTGCCTGCTCAAAGATGCCTAGTTTATTTTCAGCTATTGACTATTAGGAATAAAGTAGCTATGAACACACACACACACACACACACACACACACACACACGGGTTTTGTTTAAATACTAGTTTTCACTTTG